>NC_090266.1:53722184-54056559 GCF_040414725.1 Anabrus simplex
TTGAAGACCTGAAATTAGCTCTTTGTAACGCCCCTGTCTTTGCTATGCCTGATTTCTCGAAGAAATTCATCGTTCAAACCGACGCCTCGTTCTCGGCGGTGGCTGCTGTGCTTCTTCAAGAAACTGAACTCGGAAGGCGACCCATCGCCTATGCGTCTAGGACACTATTGGCTCAGGAAGCAAAGTATTGAATCTATGAACTTGAGGGTTTGGCAGTCTTATTTGCATTAGAGAAGTTCCGCCTCTATCTGGAACATGTTAAGTTCGACCTAGAAACAGATAATTAAGCCTTAAGTTGGGTCATAGTTAGGCCGCGTCGTACTGGTCGTATAGCCCGATGGGCCATCAGGATTTCTGCCTTCCAGTTTGACGTTAGGCATATTAGAGGATCTGAAAATGTTGTTGCGGATGGACTAAGCCGCATGTTCGCTCACGATGTAGAGACCGCCGAATTGGAAGATAGTTCTTCTCTTCCCACGCCCATACCTTCCGGCATTAATGCCATTCTAACCGATGCCCCCATGTTGTTTAGGGATATTGAAAATATCAACGCGAAGATCCTGTGCTGGCCCCTATTACGGAAACCCTTTCTTCTGGGGAACATGTCGTCCCTTGTGTGTTGAGGAATGGGGTTTTATCTTGCCAGTCGAGGCATGATCAAAAGATTAAAGTTGTGGTTCCAGCTGTTCTTGTACCTATGATCTTCAAGTACTACCATGGGGCCTCATTAGGGGGGCATTTAGGCATCTTGAAAACTCGAGAAAATATCCAAGAGATGTTTATTTGGAAAGGTATGGACGGTGAAATTCGAGAATTAGTAAAAGCTTGTGAATCTTGTTGGCTTAGTAAGCCCACCTTTTCCACTAAGCTAGGTCTACTATCTTCTCATCAAGCGTCGCGCCCCATGGAACGCCTCTATATCGACTACGTAGGTCCCTTCCGCCAATCAAAGGGGAATACCAACAAATTCATTCTTGTGTGTGTAGATGGTTCCACAAGATTTCCCTGGTTATTTCCGACTAAGCTGGCTACCGCTCAGTCCACAATTTCTTGTTTAAATTCCATCTTTGCCTCTTTTGTTCCGTGTCAATATTTAGTTTCTGATAACGCTAAAGCCTTTACCTCCAAACTCTTCCGAAAATTCTGTTTTGATCTGTCCATCCCTCATGTAACTACTTCGGCGTATTTTCCTCAACCTTCTCTGGCTGAGTGGGTCAATCGTAATCTTAGATCAGATCTCATTACATTTCATCATGAAGATCATTCCAGGTGGGATACCTCCCTGCATTGGTTGGCCTTTGCTTTGAATTCGGCAGTTCACGAGTCTCATAAATTCACTCTGATGTTTAAATTTGTGCCTAACACGCCGCTTTCTAACCTTTGGTCACTTAATGATATTCTACCAGAGACAATAGATCCCGATAATATTAGAAATCCATGGAAGAAGGCTAAGGCCAATCTTAAAGTTTCTCATGAAAAGGTTAGAGGCAGATATGATCGTGGACGGAGGCCCACCAATTTAAAAGTAGGAGATCAAGTCTTGGTCAGAAATTTTGTTCCCGCGGGCAAGCTTGCCCCCAGATTTCATGGGCCGTGCATCATTTTGGATTTTTTGACACCGGTTACCTTATTAGTGAGCAATCCAGCCACGGACAGGATCTTTTAAGTTCACCTGTCACAGGTGAAACCTGTGTAACGTCATTGTTAACTTAGCCATCAAGGTTTAACAGGAGCTTGAAGGTTATACTTTTTCGGTGGCCTTCTGCCCCAAATCATTTGATTTTGTTATCTACATATTTTTGTATGTACGATCATCCCCTCTGGTTTTCCTGCTATCAATTCCTGAGTGGCCACTACCAAGCCCCCATCTCCAGCAAATCCACACAACTGGCAAAAGCCTCCCAAGCCGCACGCCCCTAAGCTTCACCAATAAATATCGTACCCTCTATTCTCAAGTCACCAACAACGCTTTTCTGTCGCCGAGATCTTACTGTTTCAGTGCTCCCGCAGCCGTTCTTCGCCGTACTACCACTGAGGTAGGGTACGGGCCCACTCCACTCCCGTGATGTCTACTTGTGTACGGCGCGCCGGAGTACATCTCCTGGCAAAGACTGAAGTGCGGCGCCCCTACCGCCAGCTCATCTGGGGACTGTAAATACACTTATGATCTGCGGCGTCCTTCACCACGACTACACCTCTCATAGTAGCGGGAGAGGTGTATCTGAGGGTACTTGATGGGTCCGGGCGACCTCAACTGGATATCGGCAGCGGCGGCTGGACTTGCCGTCAAAAATCTTCTCTTGTACCTTACCTTCTAGAACTACAAAGACACTCTAAAGCTGAAGTTTAACCAGTTACTACCCTTCAATTAAAAACATGGAATTTTTTCTTCAAAGTGAAGTAGTAATTTTGTTTAAGAATTCTTCTGTGTCAAATCTTGGAAGGACATTTTTTGGGGTGGGGAGCTCTGTATCGGGAGGTACACCTCTAAGCCGCACATTTAAATCTTGCGCCTAAAAGAACTCCTCGACAGGAGAAACTGTGAACTGGAAACTAGACCTACTTAAACCCTTACTCAGAAGATGTCACTACAGTAATTTGACGTAATTTTCTTATTGTGAAGTTTCATGTACTGTATGAAATTCTACGTGTTTTGTTCACCATTCATCAAGACGTTTCGACTTTCTTCAACAGAGGTCACTGTTAAAAAGCTATGATTATGCACCCTGGTGCGAAGTGGAAGAACCATGATTTGAAGAAATTTTGTATTCATAAGTTTTTGTTTTACTAAATTACGTTCACTCATTTTTGGGTTGGCAATATTTATCTTTTCTTTCCGCCAGTTTTGAATTTAGCCAATCAAGAATTTCTGTAATTAATTTTCTACCAATCACCATCTTCTTCTTCGATT
This sequence comes from Anabrus simplex, assembly GCF_040414725.1. Classification (NCBI taxonomy): domain Eukaryota; kingdom Metazoa; phylum Arthropoda; class Insecta; order Orthoptera; family Tettigoniidae; genus Anabrus; species Anabrus simplex. The sequence goes on from NC_090266.1 coordinate 53,725,096, forward strand.
TTGAGTGTAACTTTTAAATTCTCCAATAAAACTGAGAGGGTGTGGCTGGTTTATTCGTGAAAGGTCTCGAACATTCCCCGAGGGTTTACAAAACTGCGGATTTTCTCGCCTCTTGGCCAATTGATCGTCATCTAACTTAGTGTGTGTGTCAAGCAGGAGGCGGGAGGCGCCTCTTCCATCGGGCAGCAGTTCTTCAGCAAGGTAATGGCCATCTAACATCTTACTTTTTCGAGCTCCGCAGTTTAACCTGAGGGAAAGATCCGAAACTTTTAACTATGTAACCAACTTCTGTAAAATGTATGTTCCGCCGGCTAATGTAAAAAAATTCATAAAATCTCTAACTGTAATTCCGGGATAGAAAGTGATGTACCCTCTCGAGCTCCCCTTCATATTGGTGACTACGTTTTGTAACTGGTGTTCTTCCTTTCCGTAATGTGTTAATTTATTTTCATTCGAGTCACGTCAGTATTTTGGGAATAGCCCTTGTTTCATCGGCCTAGTGCCCCTTAAGTTTTAAGAATTCACTTCTAGGAGTGCTTTTCGCCTCCTTTCATTTTGTGTTCGGGCCATTTATTTAACTGTTATTTCTTTTACAAGAAGGCCCTATAGTTTGGGTACGAGATACCCCTGTTTCAGTCTGTAAGCTGGGCCATGGAAGGCCAACAGGTGTAAGATATTTTTGGTGTTGCCTTGAATTGGCTTGAAAACTGAGAGCCTGTTAGCTCTTTTTCAAAGTAAGATTACTGAATGCCTGTTGAAGGCTTGATGTTGTGAGTTGGGAGCCAGCGCTCCAAGTATCGAGGGATTTCTGCCCTGGTATAAATTTGTACTCTTTTGTAATTTTGAATCGGGAACTCAAAAATTGTAAAACTAGGGGCTTGTAGCCCAAGGGCGTGAAAATTCTGAAATCTTGGACTTTTCTAAGTCTTCTTTTTCAATTGCTATGTCTTTGTTATCTCACTAAGTGAGAATTTGTTAATTTCTTGCTTATTGAAAATATAACCTTCCATTTTGTTGAAATTCCATTCTTGACTTTGTAGTTAGACCCATTCACCCCGGCACCTTCTTTCACCTCTGCGTCCATAACAATTATTATTATTATTATTATTATTATTATTATTATTATTATTATTATTATTATTATTATTATGTCCGGTTCCATGGCTGAATGGTTAGCGTGCTGGCCTTTGGTCACAGGGGTCCCGGGTTCGATTCCCGGGAATTTTAACCATCATTGGTTAATTTCGCTGACACGGGGGCTAGGTGTATGTGTCGTCTTCATCATCATTTCATCTTCATGACGACGTGCAGGTCGCCTAAAGCTGTCAAATCAAAAGACCTGCACCTGGCGAGCCGAACATGTCCTCCGACACTCCCGGCACTAAAAGCCATACGCCATACTTATTAGCACTTAACGGATCTTGAAATTATAAATTGGCAACACTGTTTGTTCGCCTCTGTGGTATAGTGGTTAGAGTGATTGACTGCCACCCGCGGTGGCTCGGGTTTGATTCCTTGATCTGCAACAACATTTGAAAAGTAATATGAGGACTGGAACGTGGTCCAATCAGCCTCTAGAGTAGAGGGGGTTTGATTCCCACCTCACACATCCTCGAAGTGGTTTCTCGTGGTTTCCCACATCTCCTCCAAGCAAATGCCGGGATGGTACCTAACTTAATGACCCTGCCGCTTCTTTCGAACTTCCTTGTCTATCCTTTTCGATATTCCCATCCCTCCACAGGACTCCTGTTCAGCATATCAGGTCAGGTCGCCTGGGCGATGTACCGGTCCTCCTCCCATGTTGTATCCTCGGCCTAAAATCTCACGCTCCAGAACACTACTTTTGAAGTGGTATAGGTGGGATCCCTCGCCGAGTCCGAGCGGAAAACCAACCCTGAACTTTAAACTGATTTAATAATAATAATAATAATAATAATAATAATAATAATAATAATATTAATAATAATATTATTATTATTTATAATAATATAATAATAATAATAATAATCGTAATAATAATAATTGTTCCACCGAGCTCGATAGCTGCAGTCGCTTAAATGCGGCCAGTATCCAGTATTCGGGAGATAGTAGGTTCGAACCCCACTGTCGGCAGCCCTGAAAATGGTTTTCCGTGGTTTCCCGTTTTCACACCAGGCAAATGCTGGGGCTGTACCTGAATAAGGACACGGCCGCTTCCTTCCCACTCCTAGCCCTTTCCTGTCCCATCGTCTCCATAAGACCTATCTGTGTCGGTGCGACGTAAAGCAACTAGCAAAAAAAAATTGTTCCGCGGTATCTGCCGAACAGCAGACGTGAAAGAAGGTGCGGGCTGGAATGGGTCTAACTACAAGTCCAAAAGATGAATTAATATTTTGATAAAGGTTATGTTTTCAGAACATAACAAGGTTTACATAGAATTTGGAAACTTAATGAGTACAACAAACAGCCATACAATAATCAGGTACAAAGCGAAAACCCGATTTTCGGGTGTTTACAGGTTTTACAAAGTCTGAGCTCGCAGCTCACAAACACCTATTTTTGAAAAGGGCAGAAATTCCCTTAATACAATGGAGCATTGGCTCCCACCTTTAAACCTCCAGCCTCTCTGAGGCACATTTATTACAAGTAAAGAGCTGACCCGCTCTCAATCTTTCAAGCCTGTAAAAGGCTGCAACCAACTTTCCCAAAACCTGGCTCTCAAGGCACACTTACAAGAAAACAGAGGTATCTTGTACCCAACCTACTGGGCCTGAATAGAAAACTAATAGGTTAATTAAATGGCCCAAACACAAAGATGAATGGAGGCGAATGCTTGCACTCCTACATGAAAGCTTGTTAACACCTACGTGACGCTAGGCCGATAATACAGGGGCTAATCCCAATCTATGGAGGTGCCTAGTCTGCAAAATGAATTTAACACATTAAGAAGGAAGAGAAAAACGGTTACGAAAACGTAGTCACCTCAAATTCCAAACATGAAGGGGAGCTCGAGTGGGTACAGCACTCTCTATCGCCGAATTACAGTTCAAGTTAAGTGGAGTGTTCACAATGATTGAAAAGGTTAACATATTTAAAGATACAGGTTACATATTAAAGGTTTCGAACTTTCCCCGCGAGTTAAACTGCTGAGCTAGCAAGAAATAAAGATGTTAAGAGGCCATTACCTTGCTGAAGAGCTGCTGCCTGAAGAACGAGGCGCTTCCCGCCCCCTGCTACATATTCACACACTGAGCAAGATGTTATTCGAGTGGCCCGGAGACAAGAAAATCAGCAGTTTTTATACCCTCGCGGAAAATTCGAGACCTTTCATGAATGATTAGGACCCGCCCACAAAGGTTTTAGTGGCTAACTGCAAAAACTTATACACAAGGCGATGAAGAAACACCTTATTGGTGGAAAATTAATTACAGAAATTTAGGATTGGTTAAATTCAAAACAGGCGGAAAGGAAGCTTAATATTGCAACCCTCAAATAAAAGAACGAAATTTAGTAAAGACAAAACTTATGAATACAAAATTTCTCCGAGAAAGTTCATTCCTTCGCACCAGAGTGCATAATCATAGCTTTTAGTAGAGACATCTGTTAGAGAATGTCCATACTTCTTGATCAACAAAAGCAAATCAAAAACACCTAGAGACATCTTCTGATAAACAGGAGAGTTAATTCAGTTGTTGCAGTTCAGGGATTCTCCTATAGAGAAGTTTCAATTGGCGTAAGATTTGAACTTGCGTCGTAGAGGTGTACCGCTCGGTACAATAATAATAATAATAATAATAATAATAATAATAATAATAATAATAATAATAATAATAATAATAATAATAATAATAATAATAATAATAATTCCTGTTCTTCTTATTATTCCCTTTTTCCCGTTCCTGTGGGGTCGACGTGTTTTCCCAGGGAAATATTTAATTACAATCAGGATGTGAATTTTGTTGTATGGTCACCTTACATTGTTGCTTCAGTATTCGCCGGTGGAGTTTATTATTCGACAAAAGAAAAAATGTACAAATATCAAGGCGATTTTCTAAAACTATCTTTCACTAACGTTCTTCTGAATTACCAGGTACGGCCACAGTGTGTGTTTTATTTTCATTGAAAATTTTAGCCAACGATTGTTTGAAACTTGTAATGGACTCTGTGGTTGCAGTGACAAGGCGCAGTCTTTAGGGTATGAATGAAATAAATAATCTACTATGAAATAATTATATTAACGTGACGAGATTAATTTCAACGTGGTCTGGGGTAGGTTGTACAGATGTGAAGCGATATGCTTGTATTATACAGGGTTATTCACCTAAGACGTTGCACGGTAATAACGTCTAAACAATTAAAGATATCGGTATTTTGTTTTCATATTTGTAAATGATGCCAGGGGCTTGTAAAACAACGTGCTACTTATACCCGTGGAGTGATAAATAACCGAGCTATTGATACAAACTCCATGAAACGGCACAAATACATACATCTGGCCTGAAAGTCCAACTGCGTACAAATTCAAATATGTATTTTCAAAATCGGATAGTTATTTTTTGAGATATCAATAAAAACCGCATTTGGGCTTTTGCGTGCCGCATCATACAGCGTGCGATCGGCCAAGGACGTATTGGCATGCAAGTTGTTTCCTGTCACTGATTCCATCCACAGAACGAATACCAGACATGTATTATAAACTATCGTACACATAAAGTGATGTACCGTCACATACCCTGAGTGTGCAACGTTGTTGTATGACTGGCGAACACACAACGGAGAAGGGAGATTGAAGTTTTTTGTTGTTTTTTGAAATTCATTTGTAACAGGTTGCGCTCAGCTTGGCATTTTTCCCCACGGATGGGAATGGGAAGGACTTGGAAACGATGTCGGCCGTGGCCTACCTCGAAGGTATCAAAGTATTTATTTTATTCCTTTTCAAAACATCAACTCTCCCTGTCCTGTCATGAGTTCGCCTGTCATACACACTTTGCAAACCCATCACATGTGGTAGGATATGCTTACATGCCTGGTATCCATTCTGCGGCTGAAGTCATACCCAGGAAACTGCTTGTGCTTCATTATGTCCTTGCCCGACTGCACGCCGTCTGATGCGGCATGCAAATCCGCGCATGCTATCCTTATTGATATCTTAAAAAGTAACTGTCCGATTTTAAAAATACTTACATATTTTGAACTTGTATGTATGCAGTTGAAATTTTAGGCCAGCTGCATGAATTTGTGCAGTGCCATTTAAAAATATGGAGTTAGTATCAATATCTCGGTTATTAATCACCCCATGAGAATAAGTAGCACATTATTTCACAAGCCCCTGGGTATCATTTACGAATACGAAAACAGAGCAGCGATAACTCTAACGGTTTAGAAGTTATTTCCGTATAACATCTTATGTGAAAAACCGTGTATATTGTATAGGCCTATATTGTATTGCGCCGCCTTCAGGCCGACGTTTGTAGCACGGGCAAGGAAAATTTATTGACTGCGAATATCTTATTCATGAGCTGGAGTTATTCAACAAGATATCAACGAGAATGTTTTCTGGTAAGCACGAGAGAGAACAAATCAATCAATCAATCAATCAATCAATCAATCAATCAATCAATCAATCAATCAATCAATCAATCAATCAATCAATCAATCAATCAATCAATCAGTCATTTATCTTTTACCATTGATGCTTTCACGGCCCGTACTTACAGACATGATAGATTTTTTGGGCTTATGCCGTGTTAAGAAAATAAGGTGAAATTCTTTTCTTTACGTTTCACAGAGAACTTTGCTCTGCGTCATCAGAAGGAAATTCTCGACTTCCACGGGAAAGGCTTCTAAAACAATAAGGTTTGAATTTAGACGTTACCCAATAGAAGTGGAAATCGTACGTTCATTCTTCACGAGATGGCTCCTCGGACGCCGTACAGCGCTAGCGTTCGAAGCGGAAGCTGAAGGAACCATCAGAATCAGTCTGAGAGGGTCACGTAACTTAACAGGTGTACGCACATATGAAGGTATGACTTGACACAAGCCTGGAATGAAACATCTGGCGATGAGGAGCGTACGAATTTGGAAAATACGAACACGAAATAACAACAGTGATGGGACAGGAAGGGAACTACCTAAGTAAACCCTTAATGGCTGGCAACCAGGTATTACTTAATGGATAGCCAGTGTCCCTGTTGAAATTGTTAGGATTTCTACGTATTTCCACAGCTTCCCGTATAATCCTGGACCTGTAGTGCCTAGTATGAGTAAGAGTTCGAGCATCTTGGAACATGACATCATAACCCGACTATAGTGCGTGCTCAGCAATTGCTGATTTGTCTGGCTGGTTGAGACGAATGAATATTACGTTCATGTTCCGCGTTTGGCACCGTCACTCACAGTCTGGGTAAAACCACGGACAAATTATCCCCACTTTTACATCCTGGGGTATACGAAATTCTCTGTACTTGCGGTAAGGGATACATTGGTCAAACGTGCGGGTCTATTGGTACTAGTTCTGTTTAATCATAGACACACACAGTGACCAATAGTTTTAAAACAGTCTGTGCCATGTGTATTAAATTAAGTGATCAAAACATTCAATGACGAAGTAACTCTAGACTTGAACGTCAAAACTGTAACATCTGCAAGCTATTGAAAACACCAAATTGATTAATGGTGACTTAGATAAGTAGAGCAACGAGCAACTCCCTCTCCCAAGGCGGCGGTCATCAGGCTGACGAAGCTCCAGACTTACTTTATAACCTTACCTATTGCTATTTATCCCTGAAATTAAAGTTGGGTAGCATGCCAGGTTCATCCGTACTCCACTAATAAAAGATTTACTGCAAGTTTCATTCTGTGACTTTACTCCCAAAATAATAATAAAAAATATGACAAACACCACAATAATCATCACTTGATGAGACCAACTCCTGTTCGCCGTTTAGAAAGGGCAAATATACAGACAACTAAAAACCACCAACGAAAAAAAATCATCAATTGACGAGACCAACTCGTGTTTGCCGTTTACAAACGGGCAAATATACAAACCACTAAAAACCACCAATAAAATTATTTTCACTATATACATTTCACAACATACCTCCAGGTAACAGTCTTACGGCACTCCCCACTACTATAGAAGAAAATCCTATACTAGTAAAGAAAAGTACGTCGACTTTCTCTACTTACGGATGCACCCTTCTTTACGAAGAGCATCCCTAACCTTCTTTACATTCTTCTTCATTGATGTCTTGAGTCATTCCAGATTGCCGCACAGGTTAGTGTGACGCCTCACGTTTCTCCAACTGAAAAGCTGTCTACTCGGTCGACGATTTCCTTTACCAAGAATTAGTTCTGTGCGCAACCACACCGCCACTCCACAATGTAGATTCAGTATGCAGCCTCGCATCCACTGTGCATTATTTCATAGAAGAATTATAGTATGATTATTACACGGAGTTTTAGAATCAAACACTTGGTAACGTCTTTTACAGAACGGCCACCGGAAACTCGTTAGCATCTGTGATTATAAAGTGCTCACTCCGTAATGGATACTGAAAAACGCATAGGAAGCTACGCAAAGTAGCTCCCGCGCACCGGTCCGAATGAGAAGCAGAAACAGAATTAGAATGACTTGCCGCACACGCGTACATACTTATATAGGCTTGCTACATGTGGTTTACTGGTAGCAACGCTCTCACAGGCACTTCTTCACGCGTCACTCAGTCAACCCTACCTCGCTTAAGACAAACCCCTCGTATTGGCTATCGTGCGTCTGATGTGACATAGAACGTCCACTCATGTACATCCATATTAATGAACTCCAATCTTCAGCCTATACTGCCTGCCGTACCGCGGTTTCCAAGCCACTGTTTTGCAACACTTTCAACTGACTACAACCGTCCACCCCGATATAGCCACTGTTTTCCGTGGTGCACAATTCTTGAGCAACCTAAGATACACTGCCATGCCATGTACAGACTATTCCACAAATTAAAGTTACACAGATACAAAATTCCCTACTACAAATTCTTATAATAATATTATGCTTTTACATTATAAATGAATACAATTACATGATTTTCATGACTTCAATATTACTAATTATCTTACGAAAATATCCTAACCTAAACATTTGGGGATCCTACATTTGTACAGTTACAAAACGTGCTGTCACATTTCATTATCGTAAACCAGAGATATTGCCTTATTCACTTAAAACATATTATTTTCTTAAAAATTATACAGTTACTTGGCTTATGGGGTTCTTCGAGCTGTCTTTTTTGATCCTTTTCCTGACATTCAGTTCCTGTGACTTCTTTCAGTGAAGATCAATGCAGCTCCACCTTCGCAGGAACCGTTTCTTTTATTTTGGCACAGAATATCCTATTAAATGCATTCTCTATGTTCTATAAATTATCTCTCCGAGTTTACGAGGGTAAAAGTCAGAGGGTGTAGTTTAAGCGACATTGTGAATCATTTAAGTGTTTCTTACACAATGTCTTCAAATTCGTCACTTTCGTAGCTCCCAAGTTATTTTTATACGCTCTCTTGATTGCCTTGAATACCACGGTCTTAAAGTAAGACACTACTAAACTGAGAATGCCACGCTTCATCCAGTCTCTAGGGAGTCGTGAAAGGACCCACAATGAACACTATGGTACAATTTGCTAATGAAATTGTAATTTGATGAAAGGTTAAGAGAAGACTCCGAGGAACAGCCTAATGCAGTAGCTTAAACGGGAAATTAGAAAAACAGTAGAAATTGTGGACGATATTACATTTGTGGAGAGTTTGAAGTACTATAATAATGTTATTGTCATTACGTTCCACTAACTTCTTGCACGGTTTTTGGAGAAGCCGAGGTGCCGGAATTTAGTCCCGCAGGAGTTCTTCCACGTGCCAGTAAATCTACCGACAAGAGGCTGACGTATTTGAGCACCTTCAAATATCACTGGACTGAGCCAGGATCGAACCTGTCACGTTGGGATCAGAAGGCCAGCGGCTCAAGCGTCTGAGTCACTCAGACCGGCGTTTGAAGTACTGGGAATCATATGAAGGATACAAGAGGAGTTTGCTGCTACTATGAAACAAAGATGTACCAAAAGAAAAATTTAAGAAACAATACACTGGGTCCATTATGTATCCCTAACGACAACAGAAAAAAATAAAATTTATTGATCACCTTCTGTGGCATGAGGAGTTCCTATGCAACGTCAGTAAAGGTAGAATTTCCGGAAAAATGGGACGATGCAGACTGGCCTACTTCAAGGACTTGCTTCAGAGGATCAACTCCAAAACCAACGCTGAGTTACAAAGACTGGATGAAGATGGCTCCGGCGACTAGAATATGATGGCGATAATGACGCCAGGAGCTTTGACAGGGGTGAAATTACAGTTCAAACAGCGAAAGTGAACCTGCTGCGAAATGTTTCAGATGACGTACGTAAAAGTAATGACAAAACAGAAGTTCTTAAGATGGAGCCCTAATGGATAAGAATGTTTTAGCGCGTTAAAATGATGAGGAAAGTATGTCAAGGCAATTTATGGACATAGAGATTAAAGTTAAGAGGCAATGAAAGAGCTTCAGATTACGATGGATAGGTCTACTTAACGGGAAGGAAATTAAGGGCAAAGGGGTCTATTCAGGGGCAGAATTCAGGACAGGTATTGGTGAGAATTCAGTACGAATCACTGCAAATACCGATCATTACTGGCTACTGGCCATGGGTATGTATTGCAAGGCCCAAGTATACTTGCACGACCGTAGGTCGCTAATGTCTTTGAGGTTGAGCCAGAGGTACTCCTGAAGCCTGTGGTAATGTGATGGGGAGGGACCAAGAAAATAAACGGTGGTTGGTACGCATACATGTTGACGGGGTGGAAGGAATACCTTTGGTTGTAGAGCAGTCTTCCCTACTGTTATATAAAAGTAAAAAATAAAAACAAGGCATGTCTGGTATATGTGCCTGATTGATTGTATGCAAAATAATCACAGAAAATATTATGCATGGAAGTTGCTAGGAAACGGCCGGGAGTATAAAGCAATGTAAGGTGGACTAGAGTGTAGTTCATGAAGAGGGACGAGAGAGTACGATAACCTGACTGGATAAGAATTAGGGGACATGATGGTAATGATTATAAAATTGTTAATCAAAACAATATCATTTACTTGCATTATTATTATTATTATTATTATTATTATTATTATTATTATTATTATTATTATTATTATTATTAGTAGTAGTAGTAGTAGTAGTAGTATATCGTCAACTTAATGCGGTCATTGAGGAATGTAGGTCTAGTCTTAGACACTGCCCAGACCTGATTTACGATAAATCCGTGTTTATAAGCTTAAACAATTCTATTTCTTGTCAGCATTTATAATGCTGTGACATGTGTATCAACTCGCCGCGAAGTTAGCCCGAAGTTGGACGTGGCCATACTTTATCCACACTCCCACAAGGGAAAGAGTTCGATTTGTTTGAAGATTGATTAAAATACGCAAATCGTATCAAGAGATTACAAAGTTTTGTTGGTGCTGGCTGCTTGTTTGTTTTGTCACTAAACAACTAAAGTGTTGTCATGAGGAGATCTTGTCGCCCTCAGCAGCTCACCACCAACACTCTCCACTCACATTTATCTTAGCCTTCCTCCTCCGAGTCTTCTTCACAGGATCTTTTTTTTTTTTTTCAAAGGTGTGGTTGGAAGTTTGAAATTGGCTCATTCGTCTTGGGCCGGTGTTGTTATCAGCTCGCAGTCGCTAATGGTCCCGCAATGCAGTCATGAGAACGCCACACTCTCCCTGCAGTTTCTTGCACCCTTTTTATTCTCCACCTCGGCCTTCGTGGCGACAATCTGGTTAGCTCGAGGTTTATCTTCCGGAGGAAAGTTGAGAAGGAATTGTCTCCCAAGCTATCCGTCAGAGACAGCACTATCTATAGTCGGCCTTCCCACAATCTCCCTATTAACCTCTATGGAATACAGACATTACAATAGATACGGTGTGAAGAATGGCTGTCTTGATAGACAGCATTGGAAGGGTGGCATACTCGTTTCTCAGCCGTGCACATCTCATCTCTTACAGCCAAGCAGAACAAAGTGAGCCATGTCACCTCCCAGGTCTCTAACACCACGATCTTGCTAAATTCGATCACTGTGACACGTCATTTCTTTTCATCATGAGCATGAACCGAATCAGCTTTAACCCAATCACATCTGAGCTATTTTCGAAATATGAGAGAAAGAATTAGTTCAATAAATTGTCTCCTGAAAGGCCACAAAATATGTTACATCCTTCGAAGGTAAAATATTTGTTACATTTATTAACATTTATAAAATATTAATATACACGGAATTTTCATGAAACTTATCACAATCGGCAGAAATTCGTAAAACACAACAAAAACTTAAAAATTACGAGGTCCGGAAAATGAAGGTATCGTCGCTGCACCAGTAAAACCTCGTATCCCACAATGTCCTTCCCATCCATTATTCTCGCTAAGTCTGGTCACGCCTCCCAGTCACATATGGATATGCAATCCTGCAGAAAAATGTTCGTTGTGTTCATTTTGGTATGCCCATGTGTAAAGGAAATTGAACCTTACTGTACCGCGCTGTAGGATGTATGATTGCAAACCGTATTTACGCACTCCTACAGAATAATGCATTTAAGGATCCTTTATATAACAGACAGACTGGCTCAAAGTATTCAAGAAATCATAGAGGATATACTGAGGAAATTCCCGAGGAATGGAAATGTGCATTGATTTTTCCACTTTAAAGAAAAGGGACAAATAAGAAATCTACAGCTAGACTATAAAGGAATTCGCTACTCTCAGACACCTATAAAATCTTCTTAGATTAGAAAAGCAAATAGTAGACACCTTAACTGATTTCAGAAAGGTGTATGACTCTTTAGATACACAGACATTGTTCATCACAGTGGAAGAATTCCAAGGGGACAGATATAGAAGGGAATTGATAAAAAATAAAAAACTCTAACAAACGTAATATCAAAAGTTAAATTTCTGGGAGAAATTTCTGAACCATTTGAAATTAGAACCGGTGTCTGAGTAGACGGAAAATGATTCGTGAATAGAAAAAATAAACTAAAGGGAAAAATAATGCTGTACTTCTTATAAACAAGATTGCTGATCATTTCCTTCTAACAAAAGACAAGAAGCAATCCAGTCCATATAAAACTTCGTGAAATAATTGCAAAAAAACGTACTCGAGTTTCATTTGATAAGAAGCAGGATATGCAAGGAATTAAATCAAGATTCGACAATTAATCACCAAATTCCAAGTAAATATTTTGAGTTATCTAGGCCATAAATCATGGAGCAAACAAAGAAAGAACAGCAAAAATGCTTACAAAATCACTTGGAACAGATACAATAAAAATTCTATATTAAAAAAAGGCAAAATTAAGATATTACAACACAGTCATCAAACCAGAGGCACTTTATGCATCTAAAACCCTGAAAACTGGCGACAGGGCACAAATAAAAACATCGGCGAAAAGAGAGGAGAAATCTCAGAAAAATTTGGGTGAAGAAGAAAGCACTGGAAATTTAGGAAGTTAAAAAAATACATATATTAAATTAGAAAAAGGCGATGAAAATTCTCGTGATATCAGTACCGAAAGGGTAGAAACCGGCTGGCAAAAACACTTTTTATTTACAATTTGCTTCTGGCGAAGTTGAGACAGGAAATGGCTAAGATTCGGAATGAATCGACCGTGGTCTTGGTTAAGATATAGCCTGGTGTGAAAATGGGGAACCACGGAAAATCACCTTCAGGGCTGCCGCCAGCGGAGCTCGAACCAACTACCTCCCGAATGCGAACTAACAGGTGCGTGACACAGGCCGCGCAGCCACTCGTTCGGTAAAGAAACTTCTAAACCTTGCACTACCCCTGGAAAACTTCGCAACAGTTTGTTAGTAAAATAAACAAAGATCTACAAGGAACTGGTATTACGGAGGAAACCATTCTAGATATATCACAATTTAGGAGTTCAATAAGGAAACATACGAGGGCTCTAAATACATGAGTGGCAACACTGAATGAGCGCAATATTTAAGAAACTAACAAGAACAATTTCATTACATTCCTCCAATGTAGCCACCTTTTGCCAAATTTAGGAAAGCCATTGGGGACTGTTTGCAAGGCGTTTTCTCCAGATGACAGCGACGGAGCGCCCTACTTATGCCACGCCAGAAATCGGCAGCCTCGGAGGGGTTCCTTCAACTTCATAAAGTGGTCAGGTTATAAGGAATCATGCCTGGTGAGTACGGAGGGTGTTCCAAGACCTCCCAATGCCAGTGTTGCAATCAGCTTGACATGACAATGTGTGTTGTCATACAACACGATAGGGCGATCGTCTGGCAATAAGCGTGGGCGGTTGAGTCTCATAGACAAACACAGATGTCGCTACAGAAATTGGAAATAGTAGACACTGTTGACTGTTTGTCCCTCAGACACAGCATGCTTAAGAATAACACCCTCGTATTCGTGTACCATAATCAGCATAAACTTCACCCGACTGGGTTCCTGACGAAATTTCTGTGGGCGTGGCGAACCTGACTGGGTGACGCCATTCATTCGATTGACGCTTTAATTCAGGCCCGTAGGCACGTGCCCACGTCTCACCAAGGGCGAAGGTACACTGCAGAAACGCGTCTCCTTCGTCCGACTCGTTGGCGTACTAGCCTTCGGTTCAGAGGGTCCAGGGTTCAATTCCGGCCGGGGCGGAGATTTTAATCGCTTCTCATTAATTCTTCTGGCTCAGGGACTGGGTGTATGTGTCCGTCTCAACACTCTCCTCATCATCTTCACACAACATACCGCACTACCAACCACCACAGAAACACGCAATAGTAATTACATCCCTCCATATAGGGTTGGCGTCACGAAGGGCATCCGGCCGTAAAACAGGACCAAATCCGCGTGTGAGATGCAGTTCGCACCCGCGACCCCACAGAAGTGGGAAAAGCGGTAGGAAAAGAAGAAGAATAAATGCGTCTCCTTCGTCGCGGTATGTATCCAGGGGGATGCCACCCAGTGCATACCGATGGCCTTTCTGTGCGTTGGTGAGTTGATGTGAAATTCAACGAGGAGCAATTTTCCTCCTGTTAAGACAATTCGTCAGTATGTTCCACACCGTTTGATGCTGAGCCCAGTCTCTATGGAAAATTCCCTGACAGTCCATCGATGGCCCACGGAAACGAGACCACACACGATTTCAATCTGATCTTGAGGAATGGACGGCCGACTTGTGCGATGCAAATCAGCAGTCTCATTCCGATATCCCACGAAACGCCTTGACCCTTCGTCCTGTACGGTAACTCATTCTTGCTACATGGTTTACGTAATCCTCGATAACATTCTTGCCACGGGTTACAACGATTTTAATCTACGATCGCTGATCATCTTTTGATACCAAGCTTTAGAGCGGTGAAATCGACACTCTTCAACTCAACGCCACACAGCAACACTCCCAGCTGGTTACCTGTCAAATGCACACTACATATTGACACTCTTCACCTCAACACCACACTGCAACAACACTCCCAACTGGCTACCTCTCAAATGCACACTACATATTGACACTCTTCACTTCAACGCCACACAGCAACAACACTCCGAACTTGATGCCCGTCAAATGCACACTACACATCGACACTATTCACTTCAACACCACACAACAACAACACTCCGAACTAGATGCCCGTCAAATGCACACTACATATTGACACTCTTCACAACAACACCACACAGCAACAACACTACGAGCTGGTTACCTGTCAAATGCACACTAAATATTGACACTCTTCGCCTCAACACCACACAGCAACAACACTCCGAACTGGATGCCCGTCAAATGCACACAACACATCGACAACAGCGCCACCTGACCACATGCTGACAATCTCCTGCGCCACTACTTTATTTATAGCCCTCGTAGCTAGAAGAAAATATACAGGATGGACATAAGGACGCAAAGGGGGTCTAAGAGAAAGAATGAAGACATATTGGAAAGAAAAGAAGAAACATTGTAGTAGTTAAGTTCAATAGCGCTCCTTAGTTGGGCATAACGAATCAGTATTAATTATAATAATTGTACCGGAGGTACAGCCGCCCCGTGCATTTAAAATAAGCGCCTTTTATAAGGCCCTCTATAACATAAACCCTGAAACTGCTAGTAGAAGAAGTGTGAACGTTCATCGACAGATGTCTCTACTAGCAACCTAGGTGCGTCCTCTGGGGTGAGGATGAACAATTACTTTTTGAAGTAAGTTTATGTGTTAAGGTTACCTAAATTCAATTGTTTATTGATTGTTTTTGGTGTCCTAAAGTTATCGACACTTCTATCTCTTCCCGCCAACTTAATATTTCACCTAATAAGAAATTGTGTATATTTATTTAAGTAACCAATCAGAGTTTTTGACATTTATTTGATTCTCCAATTAAAATTGGGGATGTGTCAGTGTCTCGGCCCAGAGAAATTGGTAACCTTACTCTCCGCTATAAAAGCTGGGACATTTCGAGCCATGTTGTCTTTGTGATCGCTCCAGTTAAGAGGTTTAGAGTGTGTTCGTAACGGAGGCAGGAGGAAGGGCCGGGAGGTCCACTAGTTCAAGGTAATCACGTAATACTCCCAGAAGGATAGTTTGAGGGGGAGGCTTCAATTTTTTTTGTAATGTAACTTTTATTTTTTTCGGGTAAAATTTCAAGCTTTAAATATATATCTATATAAATAAAATTGTAGGGGGTCCGCTGTCTGTAATTTCTTCTGTTTTGCCAATTTTTCAGATATTTATCCGTTTTAGGTCAACTCAAGACCGAATCGGTGGTTTTTACGTTTCGTGTCTGTTTGTTTGTCTGTTTGTCTGTTTGTCTGTTTGTCTGTCTGTCTGTTCCACCATCACGTCGAAACGGCTGGATAGATCTCAACCAAACTTCATATTTAGAGTATACTCATCCCGGGGAAGGTTTCGATATGCATATCATTTTAAAATCTTTGAATACACGGGGGGTTTATAAGAAAACCAGAATGGTTTTTCCACCATCACGTCGAAACGGCTGGATAGATCAAAACCAAACCTCATATTTGGAGTACACTCATCCCGGGGAAGGTTTCGATATGCATATCATTTTAAAATCTTTGAACAGACGGGGGGTTTACAGGAAAATCTGAATGGTTTTTCCACCATCACTTCGAAACGGCTGGATAGATCTCAACCAAACTTCATATTTAGAGTATACTCATCCCGGGGAAGGTTTCGATATGCATATTATTTTAAAATCCTTGAATAGACGGGGGGTTTATAGGAAAACCCGAATGGTTTTCCTCCATTTTCTCTTATACTATTGATTTTCTGTAAACTTAGTTTACCGTACGTGAAACGTCTCTTCATTATAAACAACTTTCGTTATGTTCATAATTTACCTTACTCTTCACATGACGGAGAAATTTACAATTTTCCGCTGGTATCATGCTCTGCATTGAGTGACCGACAGACCGACAACGAACCTACAAGTTACCATGGCAACGTCTCTGACTGCATGCCAGCAGGGAAGTAACGTATTGCTATTTTCCTCATCATGCTTTTAAATTCGTGTTTGTTCCTTGGGTAGAAGGCAAGAGAGGCGTCAATCGGCCTATCTGCGGGATATTGGCGGAATATCGTTGGATGTTATAACCGCCCTCGAATAGATTAAGTAATAACACCATTAGTCATCTTCTTATTATTTGTTTACCTAAGAATCACTGGACCTAAATTTCTCCTCTGTTACCGCTTTATTATATCCATAACTCACACTAGCATAATTTATTGAGGGGCATTTGATTTTCCAATACATTCACTTGGCATTTACATATTTGTCGTTATCCGGCTGTCCTCAGTTATAATCCATTTTCTATTACTTTCAACTTTCTTAACTGTATTGTTTTCTTCCTTAATTACGCCGTATGTACTCGAGTGCTACAAACTACTGGATGTATTTCCACCAAGACTCACATTTAGAATACACCTGTCCTTGATAGGTTTTGGGCAAATATTGTTTCTAAATCCCTGAACTGACTGGGGGTTTATACGAAACCGAAACAGTGATTTTGCACTTCCACAAAATATACACAACCAAACTTAATGGAAATCTACCTACCTTGGTAGAAATTAATTTCTAATTTTTTTCCTCATGTGCATCATTTCGATACGAGGATTAATAAGGGAGATATCATTAACGGACCGTTTTTCTGTACAAGTCCCATCGGACTTAACTCAGGAGCGGGTGCGTGTAAAGCGTATTCCTTACAACTTGAAAACTACTGAAGACATTCGAACCAAACTTTGTATTTAGCATCCACCTGTCCAAAGGTAGGTTTTAAACTTAAATAACATTTCATGTTCCGGAATGGACTGGTGGTTTATAGGGAACCGAAATGGTTATTTTACTCTTCCACAATATATACAGAACAAGACCAACCTGACGAAATCGACCAAACGTGATAGAATTCCACCTCTAAACCCTTTTTTTTCATGTGCATTTTTTCCTCAGGAGGATTAATAAGGAAGATATCATGAATGGTCACTTTTGCATGTTAAGTCCAGCGGACATAGCCCAAAGGGTGTTTTACATGGAGCAGATTCCTTATCTATATAAATCAAATCGTAACGACTGTGTGCCTCTACACTGACTATTTTGGCGAAATTTTCGTACAGCTTTCCGTTTAAGGGGTAATAATGACCATCTCCATAATTTTTGGTTTAGTTACCTGGAAGTCCTAATTTTTACCCGCCTCGCTCAAAATCCAGATTGCGGCATAATCTGCCAGAAGAAAAAGAAGATAATTGAAATTTGACAAAATTATACGTTTTAGCCTGTAACGAACGGAAAACATCCTAGATCATTAAATTTTTCACTTTTTATCCCCGAAGAATATCGAAATATGCAGGCAATTTTAATGATGGTTCAGACCTTCGGAAATTCCTATCACATAACGGATTGCACAATCTCCGTTCAATTTGGAATGATCTACAACCTTGGTCTTATGACTTTTTGCCGTATCTCTATCCCTTTTACGTTTGATTTTTCTCTATTAATCGATGTTAAGTCAATTTGGAATTTTCACATGCATAATTCATTCTTTCATTTACTTATATCAAATACAGAATCATCAAACTCTTGGCCCACTCAGTAGCCATATGTGAGCCAAATGCAATGTATGTAGCTGTCACATAATTATCCGAAAAGTAATGTAATGTGAGATAATCTTACAAAACCTTTACCCTGTTCCACGTTTCTAACTCAATCTGACCCAAGAATAGATGACATATCATAGGACCAGCCATTTAGGCCACTACATGCGGCGTGTCTTATGGTATAATCCTTTGTCGATATGACGTACGTTTAGTAGCAGTTAATCTGTAAATGAAGGTCTTCAATATTGTAAACACGCATATACTTTCGTATGTCGATCTATATATATTCACTGATGTCGATTTTTAGCGATCGAGAAAGGGTGGGTCTGCTATTGTAATCAGTACTCCCCACACCGACTTTGACTGGCTGCAGGAAAGGGTTCCTTCTCCAAGTCCTGTGTAAGGAAGGCCTACAATTGTAATGAATAGTTCCCTTCTCGATTTGACTTGCAGAAGGCAAGTGAGCATGCAGTTTTATTTAAAACTCCCCTACCCGATTGTGTTTGGCAGTAGGCAAGGGTGCCCACGATTATAAACAAATGTCCTCATCTAATATGTGACTGGCATTAGGCATAGTGGCCTGTTATTTTGATGGAACCTCACCAGCTTGGTGTGACTGGCAGTAAGCTGGCTGGCAGTAGGAAAATCGGCCTGGCATTATAATGATAACTGCACAACTCAATTTCGAGTGATAGTAGGGTAATTGCCTGCCATTATAATAGACACTCCTCAACTGTAATCTGTCTGGAAGTAGGAAAGGGGGCTGCCATTTTAACGGAAACTCCCCAAATCGATTCTGTCCGCGTAGTAGGCAATGGGGCCTGCAATTATAATGTAAACTTTCCAACTCGATTGTGAATGGCAGTAGGCAAGTGAGCCTGCCGTTATATCACAAATCCGTAACAAATACTTTACATTGGAAACAACGTACGGGGACCTCCCCATGCTCTTTCTCGGATAACGCTAAGAGACATGCAATTTTAAAACAATCTTATTTACTGCATGTACACTATTTACTTCGATATTCGAATACAATGTAGAATACCGTAGCGAAGCACGGGTACATTCGCTAGTTTCAAATAAGTCGGAGGACTCTACTCTGACTAAGGGAATAAAGAGTGGTATCCTTTGTATTTCCCTTCAACTTCATATTGAGGTGACTATGTTTTCATAAAACTTAAACTGATCTCGTAATTTGGTAACTTAATGTTTTCTTTTCATCTAGTCACCTCCGTAGTGGCCTAGCCTCTGTATAGTCGGGCCATAAGCCCAAATAGGGTTTGAAGTATTTTCCGTGTGAAATTTAAGGAGTGCAAGAGCTCGCCTCCTAACATTTCGATTTTCAGCCAGTAACTTTAACCTTTAGTTTTTAACAAAGGGCACTTAGAATGGGTACTTGTTACCCCTGTTAAAGTCAATTTCTATTCATTTCATTTTAAGGTAAATGAGACTGTTGAGCATGGAAGAGAGTGCCTACTGTTTGTTTTTGTTAAATGTAGGTCGTGCCTTTGATAGGTCTGAACATGAAAATTTTGGAGAATACTCTCGTAAGGAGTAATTGTGTAGAACGAAGACGCTTTTCCTTTTGATGTAAAATTCGGAGCTCCGTCTCTGGGAGTGTGGCTTGAAGGGAGCAGTAATGCTCTTGTTAAAGTTGTAACTAGGGAGCTTCAAGCTCAGGTTGTTACTCATGCTCACGAGCTAGACCTTGTACCTGATTCTTGTTATTTGCTTAGCAAACTGTAAAGTTTGAAAGGAAAAGATGGAAGGAGGAAGAAATATAATCATGCATTTTAAAGTTTTAAATTAATCTTCCGTCTTTTATATATCCACCCATTCATGCCCTCGCCTTATTTCACCTCTGCGTTCCACAGAATCAAAGGAGTAATAATAATAATAATAATAATAATAATAATAATAATAACAATAATGTGTTGAGCAAGTTGGCCACGGGGTTGGGTCACGAAACTGCGAGCTTGTAGTAGAGAGATGGTGGGTTCGAACCATACCTTCGTCTGGTCTGAAGTTGGATTTCCAAGGCTTTAACATAATTCAGGTCTAGACCGCTTCCTTCCCCATTCTAGTCATTTCCTATCGTCGCCGTAAGACCCTCCAGTGTCGGTGTAACGTGAAACGAATAGCAATAATTTTGTATCCAGGGTATGTCTACATAGAGACCTAGACTTGCTCATGTATATAGATTTTTTATAACTGGCAGGAATGTATGTTTACTCCCGACAGATCATTCACTATATAGTCTACTGGATACGCGGAATTGTAGGTCTAATTTAGGAGGTGTAAATTAGGACCCGAGGTCCATACAGTCTAACTAATGTAACATCATGTTATCTCCAACCTGGCAGGCAGAGATCTCAATCCGAGTCCACTGCTGCCTCCCCCATTCCAACGGCCCTCCCTAGAGAGGGAATTCAATTATTGTGGACTTATCCGCACCTTGTCTTGGGGCTTGTAATAGAGATGGCGCGGGGACAGTGATGGCTGCCTTGATAGGCTCCACGACAGACTGGACCTCGTTCTGCGCTCCCTCGATTTTGCGAAGAATCTGGCTTACAAATTACACGGAGTTCCTTAAGTGTAACCATAAGGCTGTCCATGGCGATCGTTGTACTTTACAATACTCTACTGATACAGTATATTACAGACTAGTTCAAAGGCTTCGGCTTCTTCCTGCTGATAAAGAATTACTTATACTGAATTTCTCGTTCATGGAATTCTGATGAATTCATTAAAATTCAAGGTCTAGTGTCCACTTGCACTTCAACCGTCGGCAACCCTGAAGATATATAAATAAATAAATAAATAAATAAATAAATAAATAAATAAATAAATAAATAAATAAATAAATAAATTCTGTGGTTGCCCATTCTCACTTTACTTAAAGCCATAACCACTTCCGTCCATCGTCGTCAAAAGCCTATCACAGTTCATGCAACGTAAAACTACTAATAAAAATGTATAATGAGCTTCACGATGCATCGACACAGATAGGATTTTATGGCGCCGATGGGGTAGGAGTGGGAAGGAAGTGGCCGTGGCCTTATGTAAGGTACAGCCTGGTGTGAAAATAGGAAACAATGGAAACCCATCTTTAGGACTGCAGACAGTTGGATTCCAAACCACTATCTCCCGAATACTAGTCCACAGCTGAGCGCCCTTCACCGCACGGCCAACTGGCTCGGTTTGAAAATATCTAAATTCGCCAAGAAGATGCGAGAAGAAATAACATTATTTCACCCCAGGTAAGAAACGTTGATGATTTATGCTGCTGGTGATCAGTATATTTTCGCAATTAGCTATGAGGTCCAACCACAGTCCCAATTCGTTGAGGTCGCCACTTCACATGGATTTTATCTACTTTTACGGATGGATTCCCATCCTGACTCCACCTCTGTGTGGAGGAATATACTCCTTATTCCATGTTTCTGTGGTCATTAATAGCTTAGTGTACTGTATGATGTTTATACAGGGTCTTCGGAATAAAACCCGACCTTTCAAATGTGCCCGCGTCAAAGTCGGCTTCTCCCACACCCGCGGCCCATTTTGTAACAGCCGGCCTGTACTCTGTTTTTGCTTCTAACCTGTAATTCTGCATAATTAAACTCTTCTCTCATAGCAAATGCTGGAAATGTCCTTTCGCAGCTGAAACGGCATTGTACAGAGACGACAGGAACTACTCGCAATAAGGCACACGTGCTGCGGTATCAGCTGGTTGTAACTTCCTTTCCCAATCTGCTGTACATCACAGCGACACAGGGATAGGAAAAGGCTAGGAGTGGGAAGGAAGTGGTCGTGGTCTTTATTAAGGTATGGCCTTGTGTGGAAATGGGAAACCACGGAAAACTATCTTCAGGTCTGCCGACATTAGGGTTCGAACCCACTATCTCCGAATGCAAGCTTACAGCTACGTGAGCCATACCGCGCAACTACTCGCTCGCTCGGTGGTTTTAAATTGTGAACGCCTGGGCATTTGTAAGATTAGGGTTTTAACAATTTTTGCGGTGTGTGGAGAACTCACCTAAACCCGAATTGTTGTGATCATTTTGGTAGTGATTTTCGTGGTGAACCTTGACGTTTTGTGCCAATTTCGTCTAATTGTCCCTCTGTTAACAATGTGCGTCTTATGTGTCTCTGGCTTAGCTCTCAAACTTACTGACAACGACGTGAAGGGACGTTCTGGAAGGAGGCAATTGTCCGGGCAATCTCCAAATAAATTTCACCATGAGCGCCACTAGCCGACTTGTATTTACAAGAACATCTACACACAAAAATACGTTACTTTAAAGGTAACTGTCTTCCCGTCTACGCAAAGGAACGCAGACTACTGATTATAGCGTGGGAGGCTCGCTGTTTTGTCAGAAGAAAGCAGCGGACAGGCGGGTTGCATACCGTGGCGGTACTTGCAGTAACCACACGGGGATAATGTTAACATGTGAATATTATTATTATTATTATTATTATTATTATTATTATTATTATTATTATTATTATTATTTTGAGCATGACACGACACAGATTATAGAGTATATCACGGCAAGAAAATTATTAATCGACAAAGGAAAAATAAACAGTGTGGAATTTGTCCTGTATTTTCACGATTAATAAATTAATATTTTGCGATTGAAGGAAAATAAAGGCTTAGACGTCGTATGAGAATAACTTGCATCCCCTATGGCCTTCAGTACGTATTACGTCATGCACTTCCCCTCCATGCTCGCTCGGGTGCTCTCTAACCTCAACAGCGCGAAGCAAACGGAGTCCGGAGTTGTTTCGCACTGAGTTGTCGCTAGCTGACATGCGAAGTGGAGGACAGGAAACGAGCCCGACAGTCAGGTGGACCGCGGGTGTGGGAGAGTAGAGCCAGCCTCCCGGGCTGCCTTGGCTCAGCTGCGTGTGAGTGGTCAGGTTTTATACTGTACACAAAACCCTGTATATGAAAAGAAGAGTGTTGAGACGAACACGAACACCCAGTCCACGAAGCAGAGCTAAAATTCTAGGCCCGACCGGGAATCAAACACGGGGCTTTCTGAACCGACCACCAATACGCTGACCATTCATCTCTTTCCTTTGACTGCACACAAAAATTATCGCATGTCACCACCAAACTGGTCTTGAAAAGATTATATTAATTTTTATTTCACCGGGCGAGTTGGCCGTGCGCGTAGAGGCGCGCGGCTGTGTGCTTGCATCCGGGAGATAGTAGGTTCCTTCCAACTCCTAGGCCTTTCCTATCCCATCGTCGCCATAAGACCTATCTGTGTCGGTGCGACGTAAAGCCCCTAGCAAAAAAAAAAATATTTCATTTTTGCTAGTACTTTAACATATTGAAGGTTTTCGGCGACGCAATGACGGGAAAGGGATTCGAACTCATTATCTCCCGGATGCAGTTCACAACTGCCTGCCCCTAACCGCAGGGCCAACTCGACCGGTAATTGTTGCTTACTGGGCCTGTTATATTAATATTTGTGTGTAATAAAGACAAGCTTTTAATTAAACACCAGCCCTCCTGAACAACTTTATTAAAATATTAATCGTAACTTGACGCCCATCTCGCAGAGATGAGAGCAGTTAAAATGGCACCAACTTCACTACTGTTTTTGACGGTAAATACAGGCGAAGTCCTCAGCAGAAAGGGGCACGTGATGTCTAGGGCTAAAAAAAGTGAGATTCCCCAACGCTGAGGTGCGCGTGTGTGGGCCAGCAGTCAGTTTCCTGTCTGTTGGCCCGACTTTCATTCTTGACTATATCACGGTTTGAGTGTCTTTAAGTAAAATTTACTCCATCTCGGAATATAAACTTGTAATAATGTTTTTGCTTTAGCGACTGGCTAACTACTTTGACGGTGTCTTGGGGATGCCGAAATGCGGATGTTTTTCCCCGTAGGAGTTCTTTAACATGGCGGTAAGTCTACAGATGAATGGCTGACGTATTTGAGCCCCTCACTGAACCGGAATCGAACCCGCCAACTTGAGCTCAGAAGGCCAGCGCTCTACCGCCTGAACTACCCAGACCGGCGGCAAGTAAACTAAGCGGGTCCTTGGGTCAAAATCGCACTCATCCAAAGAAAAAAAATATTCTGCTTTTTCCCTCATCAACGTCAGGTGAATTCCACATTATCACTAAACGTAGAAGACACGTCTGTTTATTTCCTAATTCTATAACAGACAAACAAACCCCATAACAGCACAGCCCCCAGGGGCCTTTGCCTACCAAGTGAACGCTGCTCAGCCAGAAGGCCTGCAGATTACGAGGTGTCGCGTGGTTAGCACGACGAATTGTCTCGTCCATTATTCTTGGATTTTTAGAATGGAGCCACTACCTCACCAACAGATAGCTCCTCAATTGTAATCACGAACGCTGAATGGACCTCGAACCAGCCAGGTAAAAATCCGTGACCTGGCCGGAAATCGAACGCGCGACCTCCGGGTAAGAGACAGGCACGCTACCCCTAACACCACGGGACCAGCTCCTAATTCTGTGGCTGACGAAGAAAAGCACAAACGTCAGAAAATAATTCAAATTCCCCGTGCGTGAACCTAGCCTCAAATTGCTGCGTTATTAATATGATTTCCAGAAGAACAGAGAAATTTCGACGTATGCATGTAACTTAATTATCTACTTGTAGAATGACTGTAGTTATAGTAAAAGTATTTACTTATTTTTCATATGCAATAATAATAATGTTCGATTTTAATTATTTATTATTAATATATTAATAATATCGAACTTCTGTACTTTACACTCATAATTTAGTAATTTCAAAGTCTTTGTTAATAACACCAGCGATTATTGACCAAAAACAAAACAAAACTGAAACAATTCTTAGCATTACTGAACTATGTTGTGCAGATCCACACATGTCCTGCATTAGAGCGGTCGTTATCTGTCTGTAATTAATTTCTTTCTCTTGGAGTACATAGTCCAGCCCTGTGATGTGGGGTAGCGTGTCTGTCTCCTACCCGGAAGCCCCGGGTTCGATTCCGGGTCAGGTAAGAGATTTTACCTGCATCTGTGAGCTGGTTCGATGTCCACTCAGCGTACGAGACTCCAAATGAGGAGCTGTAACGGCCCTGGTGTAGAAAGCCAAGAATATCAGCCGAGAGGATTCGTCATGCCGAACACACACCTCGTAATCTACAGGTCTTTGGGCTGAGCAGCGGTCGCTTGGTAGGCCATGGCCCTTCTGGTCTGTTGCTCCGTGAGGTATGGGGTTCGGTCTTTAGTTTTAGTACAAAAGCCACATGGTTCTCTCTCTTGCGTAATAAAACGTGTGTGTTAGGCTTTCATTCAATGGCACTTGATTCAGTTTAGCATCAGACATCCAAACATGAAGCAATAACAATACCTTTTATGCTTAGTGCCAACGGACGTAGCCGTGTTGAAACACCGGATCCCAGCAGATCTCCGAAGTTAAGAAACATTGGACGTGGTCAGGAGTTGGATGGGTTGCCACGCGCTGTTGGTGGGGGGTAAAGGAACGGAGGAGCGGAAATGAACTGGCCACCCTACCGCATGTAAGCTCCGGCTCCGGAACACCTCTGCGGAGGTTCGGACTTGCCTTCGGGCAGAATAACCCTTACCTTACCTTATGCTTAATACATGTCCTGATAATCCTGGGTTATTGTATTGTCCTCAGTAGTTGTTAAAATGCTATTATTTTAGTGTAGCGTTAAGCGAGGTGTCCAAGGACTACCAGCGTATCATGCACATTTGGGGTAGCCACTGCAAACACGGAGATTCGAACGTTCCAGCTTCCTAGTTCTATTATGGAGTGTAAATGATTGTACTCGACTACGAGAGTAAACGATTGATTCCCGTCTAGAGGAAAACGGGATTTACTAAGTTCATGTGAAAAAAGCGCTTCCAAAACTAACAAGGTACCGGTGTGAGCATGACTAAGTAGATTACATTATTCGCTTTTCAAAAGAAGTGTAAGTCACGACACATAAAGAATGAGATTGAAGCTTCCGAGAGATAAATATTTTCGTCAATGGTTCCTGTAATTTGTTCTTCTTCCCGTAATCAATCCAATGCTAAATGTTAAAACAATGTTCCACTTGGTACCACTGTGTTCCTAAGATTTCGTCTAAGGTCATCAGCTCATCCCTTCTATGGTCCTCCAGTGTACCTACTGTAAACATGTTCCTGAGTCGCTGACTAAATTTTACAAACATATTAATCTGAATTTATATTGAAATTATGAATATCTGCATTTAAAATGGAAATTATGAAAATTAACATTCATTAAATAAAATACACACTCGTCGAACCTTGTACTCACACTTACTTGTTACCTGCTTACTTACACATACGTTATTTGAAGGGCGCCAGCTGTCACTCAGTACAGCAATAATAGAATGAGACTCTTGACCATCTCTAGGGTGTGGGGTAATAAGCTTACTTTTGACAACATACCATATAAGTTCTGGGAAAAGGAGATTGGCGTTCGGTTTCCCCATTAATTTTGAGGTTAAGATATTTTACTGTCAATGAAATGAAACTCTGAATTCGTTTGATAGAACAATATATATTCTTTAAATAATATATCAAAAAATAGTGAGTCTTGTTGCGATAAAACAGATGAGAATATGAAATTATGACATTGCAACAGAAAGAAACTAGGCATGAATTTGAATTCTTCTTGACCGGACATTTAACAATTTATACGAAATATTTCCCTCACTGATTCACTTGACTGTACCTTTAACACTTTGAGTGTAATTACGACGTAATCCATTGCTCTGGTGTTTACTGTAGATGTGTCACGCCTAACGTGGTGATACATCCTTGAGACTGCTTCTTCTCCATATCATCTGACTTCTTTGTAAGTCAATATGGTATGACCTCTTGGTAGGTCCAGGGTTGCCCTCTCTGACTCCTTGGTAAGCCTTGCGTCCGCGTCTTCCACTAAGTGACGGACCAACCATTTGGTCTCACTCTCTCAATGACCAATAATGGCTCACTGAGTCTTCACCATCTCTCGTTCACACTGGTTGGCTGACCACTTAAGGCCTCTTGATCTAGTAGACTACTTCACTGTACTGCATCCGTATAAGTAATGACTGACGCTACAATGTGCACCCACCTTATATAGACGTAGGTTGACACAGCTACGTAATCTCCAGAAATAACAATGACATACTCCCACCTACGCGACAGATATTACACACAGTGGTGAAATAGCCCCGCGGCGATCGAGTCGATGCGCGCATATCTAAATAAATACGATGACATAGCCAAGGCGCGGCGATGACTTGGCAGAATCGCCACTGGTGTCGCAATATAACAACGTCACTTCCAATCTCTGATATATACAACAATTCTCACTGTACAGGTATTGAGTGTTATACTACACATACGTATATATGTATACATCTAAGTGCAATCTTGCAAGCAACAGGCAATTGCAAAATTGAATAAAACGGATAATTACAATAATAGTACAATATCACAGATAACATAAGAATAATACTGACATAATAATAATAATAATAATAATAATAATAATAATAATAATAATAATAATAATAATAATAATAAAATCCAGATAAAATCATACAATAATAAAAATACAGATATCATCTTGTAACGGGATTTGAACCGTTACAATTCGCCTCCCTCATAAATAAATCGAAGAACAAAGAATCGATTGATTTATGAACAAAATTATATATATAACACTGACACAGATAAACACTTTAAATGAGTATACAACAATAATTTTCTTTTTCAGCATCCATACATTTTATAATACATCACATATATGAGAATTCTTCTCGCACATTGTCATCGCAGTTAACTGTTCAGTGTCCCATTCTCATACAATTCACAAGAGCATAGCCCTTAATTTAACACACACAAATAATTTTAAATGATTACACTACATTCTTCTGTTTTTTTTTTATTTTAACATATCAAAACTTTTGGTGAAATATCACTTATATGAGAACTTTTCTCGCATATGGTTATCGCAGATAACTGTCCAATGTCCTGTTCTCAGTTTTGTCACACAGAACATGACAATGTAGCACTTATTCTTCCAATGCACCAATACGACACTTGGTTCACACGCTAATTCATGTATGTTAATTTTATTTTGCCAGTTTCTTACAAAAATTTAATCATCTTACTCTTATTTCAACAAATCTCACGTGAAATACTTCTTTACATATATAATACTACAAATACCGACAATATCCCCTTCCTGATCTTTTAAGAATATGCACATTACCCGATACGGTTCACAATAGTGAAATACCCCTGATACAAAAACTTACTTCAACATATTTCCCGCCTCTGCAGATGATGAAATGGAACTCTGAGTAGCACTCTGTCACTCAAACTGAATCAATTTTGCCCTTGTAAACTTACATATCTCAGAAAATCACATCCTTCTTGGCAACAATAATTAAAGGTCCAATACTATGGCTACAAGATGGTTCAATTATTCCGTAATCCAGCATAATGTTTATTTGTTCTTAGACTTCACTAGCATTTTTAAGTTGAATGGGGTACTTACCTCCCACAAACGATCAATGGTCATTTACTACAAATTTATGTTCATATACGTGTTCTTCCTCACTTACCACTAAATACATCTCGATGCTTACCTAACATCGACCACAATTACTCCTCCTGTAATTCACTCAAATTACCTCACGTCACTGCCTCATACCGACGATCCCTCAGATCCTGGTCGTATAGACACGTAACACACCCAACAACACATTTCCTCTCACTAGGAACAACTTCACTTACCTCTCATATATTTCAAAGAACACACGTCACCAACACACTTACCTCAGACCATCATAATTAACACGTACTTCTTTGCTAGTTTCCTCATAGAACAAACACACACTACCTAAATTAAAGTCTACTCTACTTCCATGATTTGCAACCAAGTCAGCTCCTAAAACAACTGAATACACAAGTTCTGGTACAACAAGGCATGTCTGAAACTTACAATTATCTTTACTTATGATCGGTACTGCTGTCATTTTATTTACTCACTTTGACTCACCCAACGGCTTGTTATAAGATCTGATAGTACCTTCACTTACCTTCTTCATCTCACAATTTCCATCATCGGAGTTACAACCTCACTACTTACATCACATACTCGGTATTACAAGTACTTACATCACTTAACAGAACACTTCTTACGTCTACCTTACTACTACTATTTATTACTTCATTATCTGCGATTACGTCATTACTTAAATATCTCATTTAACACTACTTAGGTCACAATCACACTACACTTAAATCTACTTTCACTACATAACTACTTATACTAAATACCTGTTCATCTACTACCCTCAGCCTGTCCACTTACCTTACCCGATTCCCTGTGAATCTGAAATACTCTGGCTCGATAACGACACCTTGATAACATTCATATTCGGCTTATCATAATCCCTCTGATATCTCAAACCCGTACGCCTCCCATCTTCCGATTCTCTCTGATTACTCTTCTGACCCTCTCTCTCACAACTCAAATACATACGCCTCCCATCTTCCGATTCTCTCTGATTACTCTTCTGACCTTCTCTCTCACAACTCAAATACATACGCCTCCCATCTTCCGATTCTCTCTGATTACTCTTCTGATCCTCTCTCTCATAACTCAAATCCATACGCCTCCCAATTTCCGATTCTCTCTCGTTACTCTTCTGACCGCTATCACCATCAACACAACTATTAATCCTCTGCGGATCATGATCACCCCCTCTCCTCTGATACACGGCTAACATTTTTCCCTCTCTCTCTACTCTACTACTTTCCCCAGTTATCATGTGCTCTCTCTCAAGCGCGCGCCCTTGCACACATTCCTCCCAAAGCCTATCAATGAACACTTTAAACTCTCCTAAATTAAACATATTATTCCAGTATACTCGAAACCATATTCTACTTTCACCGACAAAAACATTCGACAAGATTTCCACCACGTATTCCCATTCATTAATATTATTCCTCGACTTACTTGCAAATCTTTTCTCAACTACTTTTACAAACTCTATAGGATTAAACTGTTTTCCAGAAAACTTGGTTAAATCACGATCCCTACTGAACAAACCACTCGCTACTATCACGTCTAAACCTGTCTTACCTCTACCTTTCTGCCGTATCACTTCCTGGCAGTTTACAACTTCCTCTTCTTCTTCTTCTTCCGCTGCTCTCTCAGAATTCTCTTCCCCTATTCTCACTTCTTCCTTCAATTCTTCCTCTCTTTCTCTTACCTGCTGTAATGGCGCTTCCTGTTCGTTCCGTAGTTCAGTGACCTCCACAAGTTTGCTTTCAACTTGCTCATTTCTACTAATCTGTTCCCCCATCTCTTCCCCAACTGCATTGCAAATCTTGTCCAATCTCTTCTCGACTACCTCATGAATTTCTTCCCGATTACTAGAACTTTTATCACTTAATTCTACGATATTCTCTGTACCAGTTCCTTTACCATGCTTAATTTGAATATGAATATTGCTCCGATTCAACTTCATTTCACCCTCAATTTCAACACACTCTTCATCTGACTTGCTTTCTAACTTACATGTTTGCTCTGTTACCTCTATTATCTTAGTATCTATTTTAGAATTAAGTGATTCACTTAGCCCATCTATTTTATCATTAATCGCACTGTTACCATTAATCAATTCTTCGATTTTACTACTTAAAGAGTTAATCTGTTTATTACAATTTTCATTATTAGTAATAATTAATTCTTTCATCTCTTTATTATTTTCACTACTACTACTACTACTAAAAAATTCTTTCATCTCTTTCATCTCTTTCTTATTATTTTCACTATTCTTTTCACTGAGCTTCTTATTTTCATTACTGAACTCGGTAAATTTGGCCATCAGCAAATTTAGAAAATCTTGGTTCATTCCCCCCGCGATTTCCTTTTGGGTTTCAGTGTGCTTCTCAATTTCTGCACTTTCCTGAATTACCTCAGAAGTTTCCATTGTATTCACCCGTTCCCTACTCTGAGTTTCACCTTGGATGTCCGCCGAAGCAATGACCTCGTCGTCACATGACTTGTTATTGTCTTCCTTGTCCATCTTTGGTTCACTAGTGATAGTACGCGATCTCAAATTAATTTCCCTCTTCAAATCCCTTGACATATCCCCAAAATACAAATATATATCACAAAATTACACTCCTGACATTTACCGGTAATAATTTCCGTTGGCTTAAATGCGCACACTCCTCCCAAAATGAACCTATGATATGCCGTCATTCAGAACAAATTCTGAATTTATTCGAGTCCCACGTTGCGTCGACACATTGTAAACATGTTCCTGAGTCGCTGACTAAATTTTACAAACATATTAATCTGAATTTATATTGAAATTATGAATATCTGCATTTAAAATGGAAATTATGAAAATTAACATTCATTAAATAAAATACACACTCGTCGAACCTTGTACTCACACTTACTTGTTACCTGCTTACTTACACATACGTTATTTGAAGGGCGCCAGCTGTCACTCAGTACAGCAATAATAGAATGAGACGCTTGACCATCTCTAGGGTGTGGGGTAATAAGCTTACTTTTGACAACATACCATATAAGTTCTGGGAAAAGGAGATTGGCGTTCGGTTTCCCCATTAATTTTGAGGTTAAGATATTTTACTGTCAATGAAATGAAACTCTGAATTCGTTTGATAGAACAATATATATTCTTTAAATAATATATCAAAAAATAGTGAGTCTTGTTGCGATAAAACAGATGAGAATATGAAATTATGACATTGCAACAGAAAGAAACTAGGCATGAATTTGAATTCTTCTTGACCGGACATTTAACAATTTATACGAAATATTTCCCTCACTGATTCACTTGACTGTACCTTTAACACTTTGAGTGTAATTACGACGTAATCCATTGCTCTGGTGTTTACTGTAGATGTGTCACGCCTAACGTGGTGATACATCCTTGAGACTGCTTCTTCTCCATATCATCTGACTTCTTTGTAAGTCAATATGGTATGACCTCTTGGTAGGTCCAGGGTTGCCCTCTCTGACTCCTTGGTAAGCCTTGCGTCCGCGTCTTCCACTAAGTGACGGACCAACCATTTGGTCTCACTCTCTCAATGACCAATAATGGCTCACTGAGTCTTCACCATCTCTCGTTCACACTGGTTGGCTGACCACTTAAGGCCTCTTGATCTAGTAGACTACTTCACTGCACTGCATCCGTATAAGTAATGACTGACGCTACAATGTGCACCCACCTTATATAGACGTAGGTTGACACAGCTACGTAATCTCCAGAAATAACAATGACATACTCCCACCTACGCGACAGATATTACACACAGTGGTGAAATAGCCCCGCGGCGATCGAGTCGATGCGCGCATATCTAAATAAATACGATGACATAGCCAAGGCGCGGCGATGACTTGGCAGAATCGCCACTGGTGTCGCAATATAACAACGTCACTTCCAATCTCTGATATATACAACAATTCTCACTGTACAGGTATTGAGTGTTATACTACACATACGTATATATGTATACATCTAAGTGCAATCTTGCAAGCAACAGGCAATTGCAAAATTGAATAAAACGGATAATTACAATAATAGTACAATATCACAGATAACATAAGAATAATACTGACATAATAATAATAATAATAATAATAATAATAATAATAATAATAATAATAATAATAATAATAATAATAATAATAAAATCCAGATAAAATCATACAATAATAAAAATACAGATATCATCTTGTAACGGGATTTGAACCGTTACACTACAGACAATCCAAACGGTTATGCTTAAACAAGTTTGCCTTCATGAAGTTGTATACAATCGCTCCTGATCAGCGGCGAATACTCGCCATCATAATGGACGGATGGGGTGGGATTGGCCTGTGTTTGCTGAAGATGTATGGGCTTTTGGTAAGAAAACGCTTAATGAGCGTCTTCGGTGCTGTGGAACTGTAAGCACTCCATGCCCCATTTCGATAGGCCGCCACTGAACAGTCCGAATTGCCGTTAGGTAAAACCGGTGGAGTTATTGTGCAGAGGAGGCATGGCGTCAGTTCACGCAACTTCTGATAGGGATCTGAATGACTGAACTTGATCCCTCTAACTCTCTACGTCTTCCATCTCATTACTTCTTGCTATAAAGAATCTAATGAAGATTACCACGTTTACACAACTTAGTCATAAGACTTCGAAGAAGCTAAGTAAAGAAACATTGTGGTGGGGAAATGAGATAAAGAGGAAGAGAACGTGGGATGGTAAACTATTTCACCATCCCTCCTTTGCCTTTTGAGATGACATTGAAGACAATCCCTTATGGTTTACTTAACACAGCATGCATGATGTTATTCCCATATTCTGGAAATTGAAGTGAACGTCATGATGAATGTGCTCGCTTATTATCGGTTGTTAAGAAACAATGCCCCCCCATCAGTGATATTAGTTTTATGTCCCACTAACTACCTTCGAAGACGCGTTGTTTGGTGATGACGATGATGATCGCTTAGTGAAAGGGCCAAACTCCGCGATCATCGACACCTCCAGGTGCTTCTAGACATTTTTATTTTATTTTATTTTTTATATTCTTATATGCTACTGGAGAAATCCAGCTCCTAAATGTTAAAATTGTTTCTCAGATGTCAATCTTGATCACTATTATGGCTGAAGGCTAAAAATCGGGAATTATTACTGTGTAAAATATGGGATGTTGTTCATCGGACATCGGTTTACTTCACACCGGTGACTCAGGAACGTACAAAGAGATGTTCTGAGGAGCGACACACGTTAAGTTGGTCGAAGCCCTCAGGGCTATATACTAGTGTGTGTCGTGGATTCCTTGCGGACGCTCTGACGTGCTGCGAGATGGAATCAATAAACACAGGCTGGATGGAGCAGCACATCTTGAAATCAATGCAAGCTCTGATTGTGTCAAGCCAGCAGCGACCGGCCAATGGGAGGCTACCGACTCATCCATCACCCGGTATCTGAGCTTGGGCAATGTGTTATGCCTGACCACTTCTAACTAAGTTACTGCTGGGAGTCCCTTGATAAGGAGCGCTTGACCACTACATGGACAGTCAGCACAGTACCACAAGCTGCGCCACTCTTCAAGACGCACATATCTACAAGTACTCATTTTCTTCTCAGCTCTCCCATTACCTTGGTCTACGGGTGAATGCTCTCAGGCTAGGGAAAAATCTCAGAAGAGAATCAGGCCAAAATTCTTGGAATTTCCACATCCACTTCAAGGTGGTACTTCTATGCCAATCGTAGCTCCTAAGTTAGAAAAACCAACTTCAATACCGACAACGCACATATACAAGTAATCAGACATATTTCAGGCCAACTAAGTGCCGGCGAGGAAGTCTGACAGTTCCCACACTGTATTCGAGGTGTGAAGTCAGCACGATGAATAGTCTCAGTCGTTATTCTTGGCTTTCTAGACCGAGGCCATAATTCACCGTCAAATAGCTCTTCAGTTGTAACCACGAAGGCTGAGTGGACCTAGAACCGACCCTCAGATCTAGGTAAAAATCCCTGAACTGCCCGGTAATCGAATCCAGAACCTTCGTGTACGCGGCAGAGTGTACACTGCGGATCCGGCACGTAAAATAACTAGAAAAACAAAATCAATACTAATTTATATCTAACAGCCCACTCGTGTGCAGTGTTTCATAGCTACCAGGAGGAGAACTCAACAACTCAAACGAAAATAGTCGGCCCTATCTCACCTCTGAAAGCACATTTGAGGACCGTGAGCAC
Source organism: Anabrus simplex (assembly GCF_040414725.1). NCBI lineage: Eukaryota > Metazoa > Arthropoda > Insecta > Orthoptera > Tettigoniidae > Anabrus > Anabrus simplex. Next base: position 53,760,071 of record NC_090266.1, read on the forward strand.
TTAAAAATAGTGAAAATTCAACAGAATTTTATTACTTACATTCACATAAGAACAGAGAAAGGGATCGAATTCTGGGTGTTAAATGTAAAAATCAAACTGGGTAGAAGCTATCGCATCTTCCGATGTCATTTAATCGCTGAGCCTTAGTATGTTTTCCTTAACATTTGTGTTTTAAGGTTCATGTTTACTTAAAGTGCAGTCTTTTATAACACACATCGGACACTTTTTTATTTTATAGTAGCCTATATTTTTGCCTGGGCAGTGCAACTAAATTCCTTTGCATACTCTCTCATGGCACCTGCAAACGAAACGGACTTCCCTCGACATAGCAAGGAAATAAAAGTAAGCTCCGATTTGACACAATCAAATGTTTATATAAATATATAAATGATTTGAACAACACCAAGTTGTTAAGATAAATCTGTGCCGCCCCACTATCTAGGGAGGCCTCTGGTTCAATTCCCGACCAGTTAGCTGGCTTTGTTAATAATGAGATTCTTAGCCATAGAACCTGCTGCTGTGCCAAAACAGGGAATGTGACAATGCTCTTCCCTTAAGACTGGTCACGCCTCCCAGCCACATATCGATATGCGGTCCACCAGAACAATTTTCGTTGAGTTTATTTCCTATGGGAATGTGTAAAGGAAAAGGAACCTTCTGTACCGTACAATAGGAATGTATGTTTGCATGACATATTTACGCACACCTAGAGTATGATGTATTTAAGGTTTATTATTCTTTACACGTGCCCAAAGAGAAATGAGTTCAAAGAAAATAATTGTTCTGATGGACTGCATATCGATATGTGGCTAGGAGGCTTGAAAAGTCTTAAGGAAAATCATGGATAGGAAAACCATTGTCACGTTCGCGATTTTGACACAGTTGCGACGATATATAATCTGTTCTAATGGGTCGTAATCCTTAATTTTAAAAATACAATGGCCAGGATTTGAACCACGTTCGTCTTAGTGAGAAGCCAGTGACATTTACCAAGTCCCTATTATTTGAGGTCTTTTCAACATGTTACATAGATAATTACTTCAAGGATGTTGACTCTCATATAGATTATAGATTATTGAATCTTCTCGTGTCTCCTCGCCATATTCCTCTTTCTAGACATCCCTCGCGCAACTCCTCTTCCCCCGTGGGGCTAATTACCTCAGCAGTCAATGCTCTACTAAATCCCATTCATCATCCTCCCCTCCCGCTCCAAACACCGAGCAATAACTAAGACATACTCACCAGCACTGATCACAACATGGGCGTGAACTGCGGGCAGCGCACCCAATTACCATCTTCAAGGACCAAAAACATCTACAGTACTACTAGTGAAGTGTATTACGGTACCCCAGCATTTTTTCAAATTCGCAAGCTGTGAATGTTTCTTACGACTAGGGCCTATATTCTTATGTAATTACATATTCCATTCGTTTATTTGCAGACATCTATCTGGAAAGGAAAATTATCGGCGCCTTGTGGTTGTGATATGATTATACCCATATTGCATTTTACATTCTTTACATATTCATAGCAATATTACATGTTTTTACATATTCATAATAATATTACATATTCTATATATTTATAGTAATATTACATGTTTTTACATATTCATATTAATATTACATATTTTACATATTTATGGTAATATTAAATATTTTACATATTCATAGCCATATTACATGTTTTTACATATTCATAGTAATATTACATGTTTTTACATATTCATAGCAATTTTACATGTTTTTACATATTCATAGTAATATTACATATTTATGGTAATATTACATATTTTACATATTCATAGCAATATTACATGTTTTTAAATATTCATAGTAATATTACATATTTTACATATTTATGGTAATATTAAATATTTTACATATTCATAGCAATATTACATGTTTTTACATATTCATAGTAATATTACATGTTTTTACATATTCATAGTAATATTACATATTTTACATATTCATAGCAATATTACATGTATTTATATATTCATAGTAATATTACATATTTTACATATTCATAGCAATATTACATGTTTTTACATATTCATAGCAATATTACATATTTTACATATTCATAGCAATATTACATGTTTTTACATATTCATAGTAATATTACATATTTTACATATTGATAGCAATATTACATGTTTTTACATATTCATAGCAATATTACATGTTTTTACATATTCATAGTAATATTACATATTTTACATATTTATGGTAATATTACATATTTTACATATTCATAGCAATATTACATGTTTTTACATATTTATGGAAATATTACATATTTTTCATATTCATAGTAATATTACATTTTGTTTCATATTTATAGTAATATTACGTATTTTACATAACCATAGTAATATTATATATTTAACATATTCTGAGTAATATTACATATTTTTACATATTCATAGTAGTATTACATACTTCTACATATTCATAGTAATATTACGTACTTTTACATATTATGTGATTAATTTAACATTTTTGTACATAGGCTAATTCAAACAATTAAAAATTGTGTCAGTTCGTTTAATTTTCAGACTATAGTAAACTAATTGGTGAATTTCATGTCATGTAGAACATATTTCAATTGTCCAATTCATTGGCTGAACGGTCAGCATTGAAACCTTCGGTTCAGAGTGTCCCGGGTTCGATCCCGGCCGGTGGGGGAATTTAATCGCTTTTAATTAATACTTTTGGTTCGGGGACTGGGGGTCTGTGTTTGTTTCAACATTCTCCTTTTCATATTCAGACAACACATCACGCTAACACGCAATAGTGAATGCACCCCTCCATATATGGTCGGCGTCAGGAAGGGCATCCGACCTTATAACAGGGGCAAATACAAATGTGAGGTACAGTTCGAACCCGCGACTCCACAAATGTGCAAAGAGCGGTAGAGGAACAAGAAGAGAATATATTTCAATTGCTAAAGTTGGCGTTCATGTTCCCTTAAAATTGAGATTTTCAACCCATTTTCCGTGAAATACAGTAACCTGAGTGCCTCAACTGAATAGAACAGCACTAATACTCCCTCAGAGTCTGCACTGGCTAAGTGCCTTTCATCGGTCAGAGTTTATGACGAACTCCGCGTAGTGCTGAAACGAAATCTTAGCTCCTTTGCAAGGCGCCGAGTTGAGTGTCTCAGTCCGGTGGTATCTGAAGGTGCACAAATACATCAGCCTCGTGCCAGTTAGTTTACCGGCACGTAAAAGATCTCCTACGGGACGAAATTACGGCAGCTCGGCGTCTTCGAAAACCGTAGAAGTAGTTAGTGGGACGTAAAGCAAATAATATAATTTGCTGTTGTTCGCAAGGCGAACAAGAATGGCCCCTTGAAGATATTTCATCCAGCTAGTTTTATTTTTGAAAATATGGACCGATCACTTCGTGCGATGTTGAACGATCGATCTTACCCTACAGGAGAATTTCATCCGATCAGTGTCAAAACATCATGGAGAAGTACTCGGTGACATACTGCGCATCAAGAAAAACATTGTTACTCTACTATTTGCTTACTTATTAGTGGTTTAAAGACAAGTTCTATATTGACTTTATTTAGTAACATTTACTGGTTCCATTTTCAGCACACGAAGGCAATAGGAAATTAGCTACAACAATACTTTTACAGTGCATATTAATACACTGACTGGCAGAGCAAATGCAACACCAAGAAGGAGTGGTCAGAACTTTATGCCAATTGCAGGGTAGACTGACGTCACTGAGGTATGCTCATGATGTGAAATGCGCCGCTGTGCTGCGCACGTAGCGAACGATAAATGGGACACGGCGTTGGCGAATGGCCCACTTCGTACCGTGATTTCTCAGCCGACAGTCATTGTAGAACGTGTTGTCGTGTGCCACAGGACACGTGTATAGCTAAGAATGCCAGGCCGCCGTCAACGGAGGCATTTCCAGCAGACAGACGACTTTACGAGGGGTATGGTGATCGGGCTGAGAAGGGCAGGTTGGTCGCTTCGTCAAATCGCAGCCGATACCCATAGGGATGTGTCCACGGTGCAGCGCCTGTGGCGAAGATGGTTGGCGCAGGGACATGTGGCACGTGCGAGGGGTCCAGGCGCAGCCCGAGTGACGTCAGCACGCGAGGATCGGCGCATCCGCCGCCAAGCGGTGGCAGCCCCGCACGCCACGTCAACCGCCATTCTTCAGCATGTGCAAGACACCCTGGCTGTTCCAATATCGACCAGAACAATTTCCCGTTGATTGGTTGAAGGAGGCCTGCACTCCCGGCGTCCGCTCAGAAGACTACCATTGACTCCACAGCATAGACGTGCACGCCTGGCATGGTGCCGGGCTAGAGCGACTTGGATGAGGGAATGGGGGAACGTCGTTCACGCTTCTGTTCTGTCAGTGATAGTCACCGCAGACGAGTGTGGCGTCGGCGTGGAGAAAGGTCAAATCCGGCAGTAACTGTGGAGCGCCCTACCGCTAGACAACACGGCATCATGGTTTGGGGCGCTATTGCGTATGATTCCACGTCACCTCTAGTGCGTATTCAAGGCACGTTAAATGCCCATCGCTACGTGCAGCATGTGCTGCGGCCGGTGGCACTCCCGTACCTTCAGGGGCTGCCCAATGCTCTGTTTCAGCAGGATAATGCCCGCCCACACACTGCTCGCATCTCCCAACAGGCTCTACGAGGTGTACAGATGCTTCCGTGGCCAGCGTACTCTCCGGATCTCTCACCAATCGAACACGTGTGGGATCTCATTGGACGCCGTTTGCAAACTCTGCCCCATCCTCGTACGGACGACCAACTGTGGCAAATGGTTGACAGAGAATGGAGAACCATCCCTCAGGACACCATCCGCACTCTTATTGACTCTGTACCTCGACGTGTTTCTGCGTGCATCGCCGCTCGCTGTGGTCCTACATCCTACTGAGTCGATGCCGTGCGCATTGTGTAACCTGCATATCGGTTTGAAATAAACATCAATTATTCATCCGTGCCGTCTCTGTTTTTTCCCCAACTTTCATCCCTTTCGAACCACTCCTCCTTGGTGTTGCATTGTCACTGTCAGTCAGTGTATTTTTAAATATTTGAAGTATATTGATTATGCCTTTAATTTGATTATTTAATACTGTCAAAATTAGAAAGCAGTAGGCCATAAAAATGATCTAAAGCAACAATGATGACTTTATATAAAGTATGGAGGTATTTAAGATAGTTTTATTGTCTTATATCATAACTATAAGTCATAATAAAATGAATTTATGAACATTTTTTTTTAATTTAGGGCATTATTACTATTACAACAGCCTCCGTGACTCAGGCGGCAACACGCCGGCGTCTGACCGCTGGGTTCCGTGGTTCAAATCCCGGTCACTCCATTTGAGATTTGTGCTGGACAAAGCGGAGGCGGGACAACGGGGCTAAAAGTCAGGTTGTGAGTTTCACAAATAGGAAAAGTCCTCTCAGTTTTAATTACTGCGTTGATGGGGTGAAAGTTCCTTTTGGGGATCATTGTAAGTATCTAGGTGTTAATATAAGGAAAGATCTTCACTGGGGTAATCACATAAATGGGATTGTAAATAAAGGGTACCGATCTCTGCACATGGTTATGAGGGTGTTTAGGGGTTGTAGTAAGGATGTAAAGGAGAGTGCATATAAGTCTCTGGTAAGACCCCAACTAGAGTATGGTTCCAGTGTATGGGACCCTCACCAGGATTACCTGATTCAAGAACTGGAAAAAATCCAAAGAAAAGCAGCTCAATTTGTTCTGGGTGATTTCCGACAAAAGAGTAGCGTTACAAAAATGTTGCAATGTTTGGGTTGGGAAGAACTGAGAGAAAGAAGAAGAGCTGCTCGACTAAGTGGTATGTTCCGAGCTGTCAGCGGAGAGATGGCGTGGAATGACATTAGTAGACGAATAGGTTTGAATGGCGTCTATAAAAGTAGGAAAGATCACAATATGAAGATAAAGTTGGAATTCAAGAGGACAAACTGGGGCAAATATTCATTTATAGGAAGGGGAGTTAGGGATTGGAATAACTTACCAAGGGAGATGTTCAATAAATTTCCAATATCTTTGAAATCATTTCGGAAAAGGCTAGGAAAGCAACAGATAGGGAATCTGCCACCTGGGCGACTGCCCTAAATGCAGATCAGTATTGACTGAGGTTTTTCTCCTGGTACTCCGGATTTCCTTCTCGTTTTTCATTCCAGCAACACTCTCCAAAACCATTTCATTCCATCTGTCATTCATTAATCACTGCCCCAGGTAAGTGCGACAGGCTTCGGCAGCCGGCACAACTCCTATCCTCGCCGCTAGATAGAGGATTCATTCCATTCCTGACCCGGTCGCTTGACTGGAAATAGGCTGAGGATGTTTATATTATTATTACATATTTTACTGACATTTTATGTATATATTTAGCACTTTGGTATTGCACAAAAAAACTGGCCGTACTTATGACTACCATATACCGCTTCACATGAACTCAAATTTGAATTATACCGCTTCTTCGCCTCCATCCTACTTATGCCAAGGAAGTCACTGGACAGAAGAGGTCCGTTCTGCTGTGAATGTGCCGAGTAGCTTTTCGCAGTAGTACGATTCTTATTCTTTAATTCCATGTGCCGGGCTGAGTGGCTCGGACGGTTTAGGCGCTGGCTTTCTGACACCAACATGGCAAGTTCGATCCTGGCTCAGTCCGGCGGTATATGAAGGTGCTTACATACGTCAGCCTCGTGTAGGTAGATTTACTGGCAAGTAAAAGAATATATGTGGGACTAAATTCAGGCACATCGGCGTCTCCGAAAACAGTAAAAGTATTATTATTATTATTATTATTATTATTATTATTATTATTATTATTATTATTATTATTATTATTATTATTATTATTCCATGGCATAACAATACAAATCAATTACTTTTTCCATTACATTGCTTAGTAAAATATTTTCTTCATGCAGTTGCAATTATTTTGTAGATTATCGCGGATGGTGTATACCTTTAAGAAAATGATCGTATTCCTTCTACCGAGCGAGCAGCTACGTGGTTTGGATCGCTTAGCTGAGTGCTCGCATTCGGAAATGCTACGTTCGAACCCCACAGTCGGCAGGCCTGAAGATGTTTTCCTGTAGTATCCCATTTTCACACCGAGCAAATGTTTGGGCTGCACATTAATTAAAGCTACGGACCCTCCCTTCCCAGTCCTAGCACTTTCCTATCTCATCGTCACCAAAAAGCCTAAATGAGTTGATGCGACGTTAAAATGCCTATTATACTCTGGCGTTCTTGTATTGCTGTGAAGAAATGTTCAACGAAATGAAAATATACCAACACTTTTCTGAATTAGAAATATTTGCTGCAATATTTAAAATGCATGGTGTACAATCAGGACACGTTCCTCACATGGACATAGGTCTGGAAACGTTTCATTTCCATGCCACCACTAAACGTGCTGAAGAATCAACACGACCTCCACCTTTAAATTTTGCTTCTCTTCAAATATATTGACTTTTCATAATTTTTCGTCCCGTTTACTTTGATGTATCGCACGCAGCGAAATATTTCCTTTTTCATAGATATTTGAAGACATATTCTGGACAGTAGAAGGGGTCATTTTGACACCTGTACAATTCCTTATTTCACTGCAGTAGTCTGCACTGTCATACAACAGTTTGTCCCCGACCTGGATTTAGTACCGTTGAGCTCTTGCTATCAGATGAGTGTTCCAGTTAGCAGGGTTATTGTATTCATTTCTTAATTTTGAAGGTGTTCTTCTTGCAGACATATCGTGTTACGACAGTCATTAACTGACGAGGTGTCTCGTATGCTAGAAAATTCAGATGTTCATTCAGAAAGTGAACTATCCGATTCAGCTGATGAGCTTTGCTCCAGACAAGCGAAACTAGTGAGGACGAATATCATTATGAGACAGGCGATGAATTATCCGTTAGAGAAGTCGAAAGTGCTATCATCCTCCGAACTCGCCTCAAATGTCTCATTTCAGGTGTTTCATCAGTGAAGGTGGTTGCTAGGGACGGAACCGAGTGGCAGGTCCTGGATTCGAACTCTTTATCTGGAAGGCGGATTGCAGGGAACGTCCTGAAGGAGTAGGGAGGTCTCACTTATACCGAGCATAGAGTTGACAATTCTGTCATTAGTTCCATTCTTCTTTGATGTATCGACACTTCGTCTAATGAAACGACACACAGAATCAAACTATCAGAAAAAACACAACAAGACGGACTGTAGGGCGTCGCTCGACGAGTTGGTTTCTACGATTGCCATCAAGTATTCCCGAGGTGTTCTGTGTTCCAAAGATGTGTCTGTGGATGATCTATGGTGGCGTTTTTCCGGGCAGCAATAATTCATGGAGAGATATAGGGATCTTCTCAGATTCTTCAAATTTGACGAGAAATCGACCGGAGCTGAGCTGCCAGCTAACAGGTTCGCTCTTGTTTCTGAAATCTGGGACAAATTTCTGGAAAATTGCCTTCACTGATACCGCCTAAGTGAAAATATGACAGTCGATGAACAGTTGTGTCCCAGCAAAACCAGCTGCAGATTTACCCAATTTATGACAAACAAGCCGGCAAGTATGGACTCATATTCCTGATTGTGGCAAATATTGCCACAAACTACATCTCCAATGCCTTTCCATACCTTGGTAAGGCAGACGCGTGTCCAGATAAGCAGCCACTGGGAGACTGCGTTGTGCTTCACTTCGAAGAGCTGTTTCTAAACCAAGGAAAAAACGTGACGACAGCCAAGTTTCTCACATCTCTCCAACCTGCTATGAAGCTCCAAAAATAAAAATTCTTTGGTGGAGAAAATCAACCCTATTCGTTGTGAAATACCTACTGAGTTTAAAAAGTCCAAATCTAAATTATACTCTACATCCGTCTTGCCAGAGACTCGGAACACACAGTGTACCAAGGGACGAAGGACATGAACATCTCTCTTCTTAGAACATGGAAAGTTCAAGTAATAATGAGGACAGAAAGAAAGAAGGAGCCAGAAATTGTAACTTACTACAACGGCACGAAACACGAGGTGGATGTAGTAGACCAAATGTCTCGTAAATATAATACCAAGGCTGCATGCAGGAGGTAGCCAATGCATGTCTTTCACAATATCCTAGACCTAACAGCTATCAATGCTTGAGCCATTTACAAGTAAGAAACGGGTAGGAAGATAAAGCGGAAGAAGTTCATCATCCAGCTGGCGAGTAAACTAACAATACCGGACGAGAAAAGGCAACAACAACAACAACAGGTACAACAAGAAGAGGCTGTACGACCGCGTCCATCTAAAAATCGGAACAAATGCCAAGTTTCCCCGTGTAAAGGCAACAAGTTTAACGATGCCTGCAGCAAGAGGCTCAATGCAGTGTGCAGCAAATGTGCTGTCGTGTACCGACCTCCCAGGAGCTCGAACCGGCGGACTGCCAGATGGACGGCAGCCGGGATTCGGAGCCGAGACTCGAACTCAAGGTGTCCAGGGAAACAAACTAGTATTAGAATAATAATCATCGATATGAGACACCTTGTAGCATCAGAGTAATTGTATAATAATTATAGTCAGAATTAAAATTTAATAGGAACTTTTCAAGAAGTTACATGTAGTGGAGAGCAGCTTGTGAAATGCGCTTACGAAAGCTTGTTGACCACAACGGATATTTACTTGTGTATCGACAAACAGAGTTGGTATGCGAGCTAAGCGGCTCGCCGACGTCCGACAAAGGGACAAGGCAGGGAACAAGGCCAGTACAGCTGCACCTAAGAAAAAGAAGGAAAGATCAGTGCTAAGTAAGACAGAAACAGTAGTGCCCAGAGGGCAGCACGTACTGGGATAATTATTTGAGAATAATTAGTTGAGGGCGCCACCGACAAGGTGAATAGCTAAGTAACGCCCATAAGACCCAACACCTAGGATAGTGGGAAGGGATCGACCTTTGCTTCAGGAGAGCAGATATAACCCTAAGCCAAGATGGCGCGGGGCTCTATCCCAACCAGTAATTCGTACTTTCAGAACGAGGCACTTTCGAGCAGTTGTTCGTGTCAGGAAGTTATACGTGCAGCAGGGAAAAATTCAGATATACGCGTAGTCGTAGAGTAGGCGCGTGGAGCAAGCTCTCTCTTTTTTCAGAACGACATATTCAACTTGTAAATACTTGTATATAGTAGACTTAGTCGTCTTAGGAAATAAAAGGCAGTGGAGATTATCAATTCTTTCATTTCGTGAGTTGCGGGACAGAGTCGCACCTACAATTACCTCCCTGCTTTCCGCTCGGCAGGACAGGTAATACTTCAACATCCAACTGCCTGGTGACCAACCTACAAGAACGTCTCTCAGGACAGGAAGGTCACGACAGTGCTCAAAAAATAGAAGTTGTGTGTGCAAAATGTGTTTAGGTTTATTTTTAAGTATTTCTGCAAATTTTTAATTATTAAAACGTAGACGACTGATAGAAAAAGGTGTTCAATTGGTTAATTTTGCGAAAAGTCCTTAGAGAAACAAAAACATAATACACTAGCTTGTGATTATTCATGTGTCTATCTGTAATATAAAAGGTCCATGCACTAATGTCAGGTCTTCGCTTGTAAAATTAAATTGTGAAAACACAGTAGAAGAAAAAACATATCTTACTAAGTTCTAATTTGAAACTGTCCAAGCATTTTTATGATGTGTCAAAACGACTCCTTACCGCTGTTATAGGAATGTTAGAATTCAGCCGTTCTAGTGTTGGAACTCATTTTCTACAACTGTACATGGCATATTAATGATGGGAAACAGAACGTAGGGCAAGAAAACCTTCCCTACACGAAATGTATAAAGTATTCAGATGCTCGCCGTTAACACTGATAAATGAACCAATACGCTGTTGTATTGGATCCGGGATGCGCTAACGCAGGGAATTTTGAACATTTCATATGATTCACTAGTACGTTTTGTTCCTGTGTGTTTCCCATCATTAATGTTCTGTGTAGAGTTGTAAAAAATTAGATCTAAAATGGAAATAGAGTGTTTCGAGACCAATGCCCACATAATATTTTCTCTTCTACGTGCGAGGAATGCGTCCTGAAAATTCGACGTAGATTATCGTTACAAAAAGTAAAGCAAAGTCACCTACGTACAAGCCATGAAGGCCCTTGGAGGAGTGGAAGGTAAAGGCTTATACCATTTTTAACCTCGGCACGTGATGGGGTAGAGTGGTTAGCTCTACGCCAGGCCGCCTTTGCCCCCAAGAATTAACCTGGTACTCATTTTTGGTGTAGGCTGAGTGAACCTCAGGGCCATATGCACCTCCGGAAGTGGAAATCTTGTTTCTTAAAATTTACGACTTCCTAACGGGGATTAGAACCCACGTCCTTCCGGGCGAACCGAGCACGCCTTTACCGCCTCAGCCAGGCAGCCCCTACATTATTGCTACACGCGGTATATTAAGATCTTTCGTGTCTGTGAGATCCCAGTTTCTAGTATATGTAAGAATCTGGTGGGTTAACAGTAACAAAAAGGAAATATTTCTGGAAGTTCAATAACCGCATGCCATTAATAAGCGCAAGATGTTCGGAAATTTTCCCTTCAATTTTTTTCTTTACGTCACACAGACATAGATAGGTCTTATGGCGACCATGGGATAGAAGAGGACTAGGATTGGGAAGTAAGCAGGCGTCTCTTTAATTAAGATACAGCTTGGTGTGAAAACGGGAAACCACAGAAAACCATCTTCAGAGCTGCCAAGAGTGGGGTTCGAACCCACTATCTCCCGAATGCAAGCTCACAGCTAACCGCACGGCAAACTCGCTCGGTAAAACGATAACAGGAATGATATTTCTTTGAGGGCCATCTAACTATATGTTTATGGTTTTTGGAGACGCCAATGTGGCAGAATTTTGTCCCGCAAGATTTCTTATAACTTACGTGCCAGTAAATCTACCAACACGAGGCTGACGTATTTGAGCACCTTCAAATACCACCGGACTGAGCCAGGATCTAACCTGCCATGTTGGGCTCAGAAGGACAGCGCTCTACCGTCTGAGCCACTCATCCCGCTGTAAAAACATATTTCGTTGCGTTCCCCAGAGGAGTATGGGTGGAAACAATTGTGAGTTAGAGGTTTAGCGCTACTACCTTCGTGAGGTAGTGTCACGTTGAATACATTGTAAAGAGTACATATATTATTATTATTATTATTATTATTATTATTATTATTATTATTATTATTATTATTATTATTATTATTATTTTCTGGCCTCAGTGCCTTTGTCCTGTAATCGTTGCCCCACTGTTTCTAAAATAGCAAAATTAATCCCGCCTAACATCGGTAACATTTTAGGATGTTTACAATCAATCAATCAATCAAACAATCAATCAATCAATCAATCAATCAATCAATCAATCAATCAGTTTATCAACACCGATCTCCATTTAGGGCACTCACTCATGTGGCAGACTCCCTATCTGTTGTTTACCTCGTCTTTTCTTAAGTAATTGCAAAGAATTACAAAATGTATTGAACATCTCCCTTGGTAAATTATTCCACTCGGTCATTCCTCTTCCTATAAACGAATACTCTCCCCAATTTGTCCTCTCGAATTCCAACTTTATCTTCATATAGTGATTTTTCTTTCCTTTAAAAATACCACTCAGACTTATTCGTCTACTAATGTCACTCCACGCCATCTCTCCACTGACAGCTCGGAACATGCCACATAGTCGAGCACCCTGTCTCCTTTCTCCCAAGTCTTCCCAGCCCAAACTTTGCAACATATTCGTAATGCTACTTCTTGTTTGTCGGAAATCTCCCACAACAATTCGAGCTGCATTTCTTAGCATTTTTTCTAGTTCTCGAATTAAGTAATCTCGGTGAAGGTCCCATGCACTTTGTTAACGTATGCTAGTGATCATCTGGTGGGTTGGCCGGCTGAATCATACTCTACTGTAGTTTGGGTCTTATCAGAGACTTATATGCCCTCTCATTTACATCCCTACTACAACCCCTAAATGCCGTCAAAATACGTGCAGAGAGCTGTATCCTTTATTTACAATCCTGTTTATGTGTTACTCTAACGAAGAACTTTGCTTATGTTAAAGAAAACTCGTGCCCTCATCCCGAGTTCTTTTCAGGCAATGGAGTTGAGCTGCATGTAACATTTCAACCACATACCAGCGCTCCAGCCATTTCTAAATGTTTGGCAGTACTGGGAATCGTATCCGGGCCCCAGAGGACGGTTACTACTATGCTACGGAGGTGGACTTTCCTTATCTTAACACCTAGGTACTTACAATAATCCGCATAATGATCTTTCACCCCATCAACGCAGCAATTAAAACTGAGAGAACGTTTACTATTAGTGAAATTTTAACCTTGTTTATCATCTTACCATTGCCTGCTGTCCAACTCACAATATTGCCGAGGTGCTTTTCTAGTTGCTCGCAGGCTTGTAACTTATTTATTACTCTACACAGTACAACATCAGCCGCAAAAATCCTTGTCTCTTATTCCAGTTATACTGTGTAAGAAATTATATAGGTCCAAGGTTTGCCCTGTAAAAGATTACAGGATCAGTTAGTGCTTCACCTACTCTAATTCTCTGAATTCTGTTGTCTAGTCTAACTGCTCATTTTTGTCAGTAGTCTCCCATGATCAATCCTATCAAATGCCTTAACTAGGCCAATAGTCGATTTGAACTCCTGAACTTAGTATCTGCTATATCTTGCTGGAATCCTACAACCTAAGCTTCAGTGGAATAACGTTTCCTAATCTCGAACTGCCTTCTACAGAAAGTTGTTAATTTTGCAAACATGTCTAATATAATCAGAAAGAATGCTTTCCCAGAGCTTACATGCAACATATTATATCAGACTGACTAGCCTGTAATTTTTGGCTTTTCGTTTATCACCCTTTCCTTCATAAACAGGGTCTATTAGGCAATTCTCCATTCATTTGGTATAGCTTTGGCGCCGGACTACTGAACCCAAATTATCAGGTTAGATCCTGGCTCAGTCCGGTAGTATTTGAACTTGCTCAAATATGTCCGCCTCGTGTCGGTAGATATACTGGCACGTAAAAGAACTCTGCAGGACTAAATTCAGGCGTTTCTCAAAACCTTGAAATTAGTTAGTGGGACGTAAAGCCAGTATTATTATTATTATTATTATTATTATTATTATTATTATTATTATTATTATTATTATTATTATTATTATTATTATTATTATTATTATTATTATTATATCAGGGGTATACCTTCCCCGGCTATTTAAACTACGCGGATCCTCTATGCAAGCGAACTTGAACTTGTGAACTCCCAGAAACTTTTGTCTTCTATATTTAGATGTCTCCACCATCGGTTTATGTGCTCTTGCTGGCTAAATTCTAATTATTTCATAGAGTAATGTTTGTGTTTGAAGTTTGTACACCTGGTTCTGAGGATTGTTTTCTTTTAATGTACGGAAGTTGCTGAACACTTCAGGTGGTTCCGCCTCGATTTTATTCAACCAATCAGATTCTTGGAAATATTGTCTTTAGCCAATTAAAATTGGGGATGTGTATAGGAATCCAGCCTATCATTAAGGAGTTCTGGAATTTTCTCCTTGTGGTACTATAAAACAGTGCAATTCAGGGCCGTTTTGTCTGAATTGCTCCTGTGATTTTGAGTGCGACGTGTGAGGAGGGAGGCAGTGGCGAGGTCTGCGTGAAAAAGATCGCGCCTCTCAAGGTAACGGCAGATATGTGATAGCTCTAGAGGGGAAGCTTTCGACCTCTTCTCTTTTAATGTAAATCTGGTGGTTTAAATGTAGAATTTTTGCAAGTCTGAGAACTCTGTTCTATTCCCTACTGGGAAGTATGTAATGTAAGGGAACAAAGAGTGATGACCCTCTGCCATTCAACCTTCCATGGGTGACTCAAGTTTTCAAAACCTCTGAATTTCGTAAATCTTGCTTTGGCATTAATTTGGTCACCACGGTGTGGTGTAGGTTTAGCCTCTGTATCATAAGCCCACTTAGGAGTGCTGGTGTTTCTGCTCCTTGCGTTTTGTTTATGGTCGGTTATGTGCGACCATTTTCTTTTGCCATTAAGGCCATTTAGTATGTCAATTGTGCCCCTGTTTATTCGGTACCTGTTTCTACGTCTTGCTTCCCTTTAAGAACAGTGCTCAGTGTCATTGTAATTGTGGAGTAATTGATGAACACTCTGAAGTGAGGTCACCGATGGGTTTACTAGTGTGATTTCTGTATATCAAAGGAAACCGACTATGGTATATGGAGCTCCGACTCCTGAGTAGTGTAACTTCTTGGAGCAAATCCTGCTCTTATAACATATCTGTACCTGTCAAGTGCAATAATGCTCTTTTCGATGTAAATTAACAAATTGATAATTACTTCAAATATTGTCCTACTCGTTGGCTAAATAGTCAGCATTCTGACCTTCAGTTCAGAGGGCCCCGGGTTCGATTACCGGCCGGGTCGGGGATTTTATCCTTCATTAGTTAATTCCAAAGTTTCGGGGGCTGATTTGTTGTGCTGTCCCCAAAATCCGTGCAACTCACCCATCACACATAGCACTATCCTCCACCACAATAACACGCAGTTAGCTACACATGGCGGATACCGCCCACCCTCATCGGTGGGTCTGCCTTACAAGGGCTGCACTCGGCTAGAAATAGCCACACGAAATTATATAGCCTACCTCACGTTTTGTACCTGACCTTCGGACTTCTAAATCCCTGTTATCGTCAGAGCTGGCGAGCTCGTTAATGATCTGCTATATTTGATTCTTATTCATTCAGATGTTATATCTTTCAATTTTAAACTAGAAGAAAAGGAAAAAATATATAATTTCCAAATTTGTTACGGTACGTTAAAAGTTGCTCTAAGTAATTTCTCGTGCAGCCATTTAACCCACACGCTTCGTATCGTCTGTGAACCATGGAAACCCAGGTACAATTATTATTATTATTATTATTATTATTATTATTATTATTATTATTATTATTATTATTATTATTATTTCTTGCTCAATGCTATTCGTGTCCGGCTCCTTGATTTTATTGGCATCATACTACTCCTCGCTTCACAGGGCCGCTATGTGCACATAGGATTGGCGTCAGGAAGGGCATCCGGCTAACCGGCTCAACTATAAATTGAGGAAGAGAAGGAGAATAAGAATAACTCCTACTACTTGCGGTGGTTTAGGTAAAGTGCCCCTCTTTATAGCGGCCTGCAGGGTGGAGGCAGGGACTTTCTTCGCGAGATAATCCACAGATAGGCTATATCTTGGGCTCGGATGTTGAAGACCTAAAAATATCCAAGAAAGGGCCTGAAAACTGGCGAAAGGTACGTAAAAGTGCTATCCCGAACCAGTCATAATTGCAGTGATAAGTACATATTTCATAGCAGGCAGGGATAGTAACTGTGCCAGCTGCCGAAGCCTGTCCCACTCCTCTGGAGCAATGATTAATGGCTGCAATGAAATGAAATGATAGTGGAGAGTACCGCTGCAATGAAATATGACAGGGAAAACCGGAGTACCCAGTCCCGCCTCCTCTTTGTGCTTTGTCCAGCACAAAACTCACATGGAGTGACCGGGTTTGAACCACGGAACCCAGCGGTGAGAGGCCGGCGCACTGCCGCCCGAGCCACGGAGGATCCCGTATGGAATATAAAGTGCAATACTTCTTCTTTCAGACATAATTTTTAGATAACATAATTTTTTAAAAAGGAATTCCGAGTTGTTAAAGTATTGCTTGCAAAATTTAGAATGAAATAATTGTTACCACCTAAATATAATTTAGCAAACCCTCAATGGACATCCTGGAGAAAGAAATGTAAATTATTATAACTGGAATCATATTTGGCTTAACCACACTAGGGTTACAGAAACTGGAACTCGGAAACCTTACTTCAGTTGGCTTTGCAGTATATCACAATAGACATCTCCGGGTTCTTGGGTGTAAAGGATCGTCGGTTTTCAGACAGCACGTCGCAAAACATCGAGAAACTTCTCTCCACATCAACAGATGTTAAGGATTCACACTTGAAACAAGTGACATGTTTCTTTCCAAAAACACTCACATCAAAATTTTCCACTTTCAATATTTCACTTATCATGTTCATACTTTGATACCGCTGGTTTTTTCAAGCACTGGTTTCATTTTGCCATGCCATTTTCATTTCATTTTCTCTCTTTTCAAATATGGCTCAAATAGGCTACATGTATTCACTAGAAAAAAGATGTTTAAGTGTTGATGGGTGAACTAATCATGATTCGAATTGAGAACGGACAGTAAAAATGTAGTCGCGAGAAGGTGAAGAGAAAAAAATCCGTTAAAACCTAAAAAAGGGCTAAAGAGCTCCAATGAACCAAGAATCCCCAAAAGGAGAAAAATGATAAATACAATCCACTATTTTCTGTCCTGCAATGACCAAGAATTAATATATGTTATGTTGGGTCTCTCCTTTGGAAACATTATTTTTTCACGTTGCTTTACTTCGCACCGACACGGATAGGTCTTGTGGCGACGACGGGATAGAAAAGGCCTAGTAGTGGGAAGGAAGCAGCCGTAGCCCCAGCATTTGCCTGGTGTGAAAATGGGAAACCACGGAAAACCATATTCAGCGCTGCCTACAGTGGGGTTCGAACCCACTATCTCCCGACGCAAGCTCACAGCTGAATAGCTCTAACAGCACGGCCAACTCGCCCGACCTTCGGAAACTCGAGAGGAAAGGAGTTTTTCTCAACTTCCGCGCCCTATCTCCTTGCAGCACTCGCTTGGACGTCTGGCTTAATCAAGGGGGAGCTGGAAGGGATGAGGAACATTGTTGTTAAATCCTTACTACCGCCAAGGATTGAACCTAGAACTTTCTATTTTAAAACAATATATCACCCAGTCCCTGCCTAGAGGTGTTGATGTTAAAATTCTCTCACCTATAATCTGAACTGTGATTCTTTGCCTCTTCATGGGTAACAGACATCGGACTATCTTCTTTTTAGCTGGTCATTGAAAGAGAATTGCTATATAACGTAAGCTGCTGCGCACCCTTCCTGGTCTTTGCACAGTTTTCATTATCAAATTGCTCCGGAAAATTAATACAGATGATTTTTGCTCGAGTGGCCCTGAGATGCCATTAGAGCAATGGATGGGGTGTAAGCTGCACCCTGTTCTAATGACATTACATGAAGCAGGCAAGGGGGTTATCATACACAAAAATGGTTGAGACCATTATTAATCCGATTTTATCCCTCATAATCCTCTAGACTACCCTTCACACAAGTTCCCCCATTTCTCTTCGTTTCCCTGGTTTCCCAATCTCTCTCTTCCCTCCCCTACCCGCTCCTCCTACTCATCCAATACTCATCTGTATTCTGTTCGTCCTTTGTCTCTGTAGGATCATTCTTTGTTTCATGTTATGAGCAAAACGTACAATTATGTATCAGAGTCAGAGTGGACGGTAGGGAGAGTGTTATTCACATTTAACTGACTTCTGTTTTCTGCGAGAGGTTTGATCTCGAAGCATCAACAGCTGGTTAAACGTTTATGTCATATCCCCAAGGCTATGATATCAAATCCCAGTAACTTACTATGGATAAGCATTAAATGTCACTTGACCTTTTCTAGGTCTATGCTCGAGCAATTCCCACAGTCGTAAGTTATTAGTATTTTCATCGTCCGACTCGTTGGCTGAATGGTCAGCGTACTGGCCTTCGGTTCAGAGAGTCCCGGATTCGATTCCCGGCCGGGTCGGGGATTTTAACCTTCATTGGTTAATTCCAGTGGCCCGGGGGCTTGGTGTTTGTGCTGTCCCCAACATCCCTGCAACTCACACATCACACATAACACTATCCTCCACCACAATAACACGCAGTTACCTACACATGGCAGATGCCACCGACCCTCGTCGGAGGGTCTGCCTTACAAGGGCTGCACTCGGCTAGAAATAGCCGCACGAAATTATTATTAGTATTTTCATCGCACAGATGAATTTCATTCCAAAGTAATTTAAAGAGTTGTTATGAAAACGTCATGCATAGAATACAGTTTTTATTGAAATAAAATTACACAGACTTAGCTCACGTATACTTATCAAGAGATTAAGCACGCACGTTATTGATTTATTAATAATACGTAACGGTTTACCATATATTTCAAGCGAGTGTGTTCGAACTCCACCGTCGGCTGTCCTGTGCTGGGCCGTTTTTACGTCCAGGCAAATGCTGGGGCAGTATCTATTCGTTGGCCACCCACGATTCCTTCCACCTTCTCGCACAATTTCACGCACCGACATTCACTTCTTGTTCATTAAGTCCCTAAATGGAGCTGGCATCACGAAGGGCAACTGGCCGCAAAGCATGGCACATAACTTCAACTCATCTCATCCCCGCTCCCGTATCAGGAAACAGGACAGGTCCTCTCCCAGCATATTCCTGGAAGTGAAACCTCAGGACAGTCGACTGTTCAGTGCGGCGACGTGTCAAGCTGGTGTCTTTCAACCGGTGGCCCCAGATTCGATTCCCGACCACGTCAGGGATTTTCACCCGGATCTGAGGGATGGTTCGAAGTCCACTCAGCGGACGTGATTACACCTGAGGTTTTACCTGACGGTGATCAGTAAGGTTAAAGGATATTTCATTCCAGAGATTACCTTACCCTAAATCTAAGAAATAACCGAATGATGGGTGCCTTGATTCCGTTTGAGGCAATTTCATTTTTCATGTAAATGCATATTTCGTCCATTTTTATTGCTTTGGTCATATTTTCTCATTTTAGCTTAGCTTATTTGGTTGTATTTTGAGAATTTTTTTTCAAATTGTGGCCTAGTTGATAACAAGGTCACATAATCTACGTCGATTTTCAAACACGGGATTTCAAAGTACTGTAGTAGATGTATTTTCCCGAGAGAGACAGGTTACAAGACGTGATTCCGAGAAAGACATGCTGTACGAACATACGCCGACAGATACCAAAAACTACGTGTTTTTTGTTTTTTTTAGGAAAAGGGAATGAGAACTTCTCCACTAGGCTATGATACTGAATGCATGTACTGTAGATCTGTCAGGTGTCAGCGGTATTAAACACGTTTATGGTTAGTAATACTAATAGAATCCACCTCTGTGGTATAGTGGTTAGCGTGATTAGCTGCTACCCCTGGAAGCCCGGGTTCGATTCCCGGCTCTACCACGAAACTTTAAAAGTGGTACTAGGGCTGGAATGGGATCTACTCAGGTCATCTCAGTAGAGGGGGGTTCGATTCCAACTTCAGCCATCCTCGAAGTGGTTTTCCGTCGTTTCCCACTTCTCCAGGCAAATGCCAGGCGCGATGGTACCTTGTAAGGCCCCTGTTCAGCACAACAAGTGCGGCAGCCTGGGCGAGGTACTAGTCTATCTTCCCCGTTGTATCACAGACCCAACGTCTCACGAACGAGGACAATGTCCTTGAGGCGGTAGAGGTGGGATCCCTTGCTGAGTCCGCGGGAAAAACCGATCCTAGACGGTAAAGAGAAGAAGAAGAAGAGAACTAATATTATTATTAAGTCATATTTGATCTTTTAGCGCACATTTAGCTAGATCTTAGTACATATTTAGCTAGTTTTTAGGGTTTATTTAGATAGTTTTATGTATATTTAGCTAGTTAGAGGGCATATTTAGATAGTTTTAGGGCATATTTGCCTAATTTTAGGACATATTTAGCTAGATCTTAGTACATATTTAGCTAGTTTTTAGGGTTTATTTAGATAGTTTTATGTATATTTAGCTAGTTAGAGGGCATATTTAGATAGTTTTAGGCCATATTTAGCTAGTTTTAAAACTAATTTAGCTAGATTTTAGGACATACTTGGCTAGTTTTAGGACTTATTTAGCTAGATTTTAGCACATATTTGGCTAGTTTTAGGTCATGTTTAGCTAGATTTTGGGACATACATACATAGTTTTAGGGCATATTTACCTACTTTTAGGGCAAAGTTAGCTAGATTTTAGGACATATTTGGCTAGTTAGAGGGCATATTTAGCTAGTTTTAGGGCTTATTTAGCTAGTTTTTAGGACATATTTACCTAGTTTTAGGGCAAAGTTAGCTAGATTTAGGACATATTTACCTAGCTTTTAGGGTATATTTAGCTAGTTTTAGGGTACATATAGATACTATAAGGGCATATTTGCTTGCATATTTCGCACCTCTTTAGGTCGTAAACTCCGGACCCTCGTGATCAGTGATAACATTTCTTAGAATTACTATTTAATGTTCGGCCTGACATCAGTGATCGGAAAAGAATGGAGGAATTCAAGAGGACAAGCAGGGGCACAAATTAGCATTTATCCATTAATTGTGAAAGTGTTCTAGAAAGCAAGAAAACTGGTGGATTGAGAACAATGATGACGTGAGAATAAGAGATAACCGAACGAGTTGGCCGCGAGCTTGCATTCAGGAGATAGTGGGTTCGAACCGCACTGTCCGCAGACCTAAAGAAGTTTATCCGTGGTTTCCCATTTGCACACCATGCAAATGCTGACTGGGGCTGTACCTTAATTAAGACCACGTCCATTTTACACTCCTAGTCTTTTCCTATCTCATCATCACTCTAAGACAAGCCTGTGTTCGTGCGACGTAAAGCATATTGTAAAAATAAAAAAAAGAGAGAGAGAGAGATAAAGGGAAGACGTGGAAAAAGCTTACCGAGGGGCGTAAAACCTTAATGTTATCAGTACCTGCATCATAGGAGAGAGGAAGGTCTGTTCCTGCGTCTTGTGTATTCCAAACTCAAGAATTTCATCGACCTTAATGTCGACGCTTTCCGACGTTCTATAAAATCCTTATACTTTCTAGAAAAGCAAGAATAACACAAGTGTGGTGTAACATGTGTTCGAGTTATGGTAGATGGAATGATATTACAAGTTGTGTCCAAACACCGATAAAAAATAGCTGTGAATAATGGAATAGGCCTACAAACATTAATAAATAAAAACGTTTAAAAATGAAATGTGGCTTTATTTACAATGGAATTATGTCGGATCAATCGGATTGTTTAAACTCAAATTAAGGAAAAGAAAGTTCTAAAAACAAGAATTCCTTTTTCAATCTAATGACTATCAACAATCAATTAATATTCAACACAACGACACAGACAACAGCTCGACTACACCGAGAGTGGTACATGGTTTTGAGTCCATATTTCTATCGTGTTGTAATGCAGCTGCGATCTGCACAAGCTTTACCAGGATTATTCAATCAAATGCTTTAATAGCATGAGCTGCTCTAATTACTTCGTAACAGTTCTTTGTCAACAGCTACTTCTCTCTTCGGCTAAATGATCTAGCTTATCACACTTTGTACCGTAGTGACAATGAGCAGGGTAATGTGGTCTGTGATACTGACTGGCAGAACGGCGAGTAGACATGTGTCGATGTCAACTTGTCTTTCGTAATCAACATCAGACAATAGTATGAATGCTTTCAATTTGTCAAAGATTTCACAGTGGCCTTCAGTCCTATAACTGATATTTTCCAGGCAATCTACAGTATATATAAAAAGTAAGAATTTTGTCTGAGCACTGCTCAGAATTTAAAAAGAAATACATTTCTGTATTGGTAGTGTCCACACTAAGAAGGAAATATAATTTTTAATTTTCCGTCATGTCTGTCTGTCTGTCTGTCTGTCTGTCTGTCTGTCTGTCTGCCTGTTTGTACGCCCTTCACGAGAAACGGGCTGCAATAAAAACTGGCATATAAAGTCGGGGAACAAGGCACTCCAATCTAGGCTATAAATAATTTTATTCACACTGGCTGAAATGGTAGTTCAGGGGATGTCCCAAATATAGTTATCAAATATCCATGATATTAATGGCCGTATCGATAAACACTACATAACAAAATTTGTATATATTACATTTTCTGATCATTTGTCATACAGAGATTTATTTCGCCAGCTATAACAGAGATATTCATGAATTTAGACACTTGTTGCCTAGGACACATCAGCACCGAGTACCGCTAACATGGATATATTGTTCAATGGTGGTGTTGGTTCTCGTCGTGATTGCCTTAAGGTAAAAACCGCGTGGTCATCAGCCCTTATCGGCTAGATAAGTGACTATGAGAAAAATTCGTGAAGTGACGTCGTAATAGGAGAAAGAAGAACTACCTTCACAATGTATAGGCTAATATCACAGATTTGGAAGGAAATTGAATAAGAAGGCCAGCAATAACAAAAGTGCCGGACTGAGTGGCTCAGGTGGTTGAGGCGCTGGCTTTCTGACCCCAACTTGGCACGTTTGATCCTGGCTCAGTCCGGTGGTGTTTGAAGGTGCTCAAATACATCAGCCTCGTGTCGATAGATTTACTGGCACGTAAAAGAATTCCTGTGGGACTAAATTCCTCCACCTCGGTGTCTCCAAAAATTGTAAAAGAACTAGTTAGTGGGACGTAAAGACTATAGCATTATTATTATTATTATTATTATTATTATTATTATTATTATTATTATTATTATTATTATTATTATTATTATTATTATATAATTCACTGGGGCCATCAAGGACCACTTCAAGTCTTGTTGCATTTGACACTGAACTTGGCCTTCTTTAGAGCCCAAATTTCCCTCATTCTTTGTGAGTGGGCCTGCTTACGCTCCTCTGTCCAAGGGGCACCGTGTCTTCTCTTCGGTTGCTCGTCTCGGTTTAGCCCGTTCGTCAATATTTTCTTGCGGAAGAGATCTCTGTTAAGAGGGTCTTCAGCTGAGATATGTAGCATTTGCAGGTCTTCTTTGGTATTTCTAAACCAGGGAATTGTGGTTTGGGGGTTTGAATAAAAAAAGTGAAAGATTTCTTTAGTTAATTTTCTTCCGTCCATTCTTTTCAGATGACCGTAAAATCGTGCCCGTCTTTTTCTGATTGTGTCGGTAATTTTCTCTATTTTGCTGTAGACTTCCTTGTTGGATCTCTTTTGATGGATTCCATTTCTGTACTTTGATCCCAAGATTCCTCTCACAATTTTGCGTTCTCTTTTCTCCAGTTCTTCAAGGAGTCCTTTGTTGGTATTTGGAGACAGGGTTTCGGATGCATATAGAACTACTGGCTTCAGAACTGTTTCATAGTGACGTATCTTGGTGTTTTGAGAAATGCATTTTTTGTTGTAGATTATGCGGGATGTTTGGTAGGCTATTTCCAAGAGTGCGTACTCGCTCCTGAAGTGCTTCTTTGTCCAGTCCATTTTTCATGATGATCTCACCCAGGTATTTGAATTTGTCTACTTGGGTGATGTCCCCGTATTTTGTATGGAGTTTTGGTGGAGCCTCTTTGATGTTAGTCATTACTTCTGTTTTCTCAAACGATATCTGCAAACCAGATTGTTCGGAAATTTCCTTTAAAATTTCAACTTGAGCTCTAGTGGTTTCTATGTCGTTTGAGAGAACAGCAATATCATCGGCAAATGCTAAGCAGTCTGTTGCGATACCCTTGGATTTGGTTCCTGGAGTCGTACGCTTTCTTAAAGTCCACAAAGACAGACACATACTGCTTGGACCTTAGTGTACAATATCTGATGATCGTTTTGAGACTTTTGATCTGTTCAGCTGTTGAGCGACCTTTTCTGAACCCTCCTTGGTATTCGCCTGTTTGATGTTCGACTTGTGCTTCCAAACGCTCCAGGATGGCAAGTGATAGAATTTTGTAAGTCACGGGTAGCAAAGATATTCTTCTGTAGTTGTTGATGTTCTTCATGCTGCATTTTTTGTGTAATGGATGGATCAACGCTATTTTCCAATCTTCGGCTAGGGTCTCCTTGTTCAAAATTTCTTCTATTTGCTTTTGCAAGATATCAAGTGATTCCTCTGGGGCATATTTCCACAGTTCTGCTACTACTGAGTCTTCCCCCGGCGCTTTGTTATTTTTGGGACGGGCAATGTGGCGCTTGATTTCATCTCTGTCGGGTGGTCTGGAATCTGGGTACCTGAGTAAGGGTTCCTTGGTCTCAATGGCGCTTTGAGGTTTAGAGCAATTAAGTAAATTCTTGAAGTAATCTGCCAGAATGCTGCAATTTTCTTCATTTGACGTCGCCAGTGTGCCGTCCTTTCGCTCAAAGCATAGAGATGGTGGTTTATAGCTAGTGAGTTTGCGTTTGAAGGCTCTGTAGTACTCTCTGCTTTCATTCTTCCTAAAGTTTTGTTGTATCTTTTCAATGAGAGATTTTTCGTATTTACTTTTCTCAGTTCTGAACACCCTAACTGCTTGGGCACGTTGGGTTTTGTAGGTTTACGAATCATTTTCTGATTTCGTAGAGTAGTACTGTTTCCACGCATTGAGTCTTTCTTGGAGGACTGATTCGCAGGTACTATTCCACCAGGGATGCTTCTTGCTTCTCTTGATTTCTGCAAAGTCTTTGGCGGCCTCAACAAGGAGACGTTTGGCGTTCTTAAAGTCACAGTCATTTGGTCTAGCCTTCTCCTGGAACTCCTCGACCCTTTGCCAAAGTTTATCATTGTCGAAGCGTGTGATCTGTTTGGTTGTCTTCCTTGTGTTTTCGGGAATTGGTTTGAATTTGATAAGAGACATATAATGATCTGAGGCCACATTGATGCCATTCTTTACCTTGACATTCATAATCTCAGGGCTGTTTCTCCTGGAGATAGCAACATAATCAATTTGGAACTCTCCGAGAGCTTGGACGCTAGAACGCCAAGTCATTTGCTTTCTGGGTAGATGGCGAAAGTGGGTCGACAAGACCTGCAGGTTGTGAGTTTCGCAAATGGACACCAGTCTTTTGCCGTTGGGGTTGGTTCTTTTGTGAGCAGGGTAATTTCCTATAACTTTCTTGTACTTCTGTTCACGAACTAGTTGGGCATTGAAGTCACCCAAAAGAAGCTTGACATGGTGTTTGAGGATTTTGTTTAATTTTTCATTTAGTAGGTCCCAGAAATTATCAACTTCGTCTGGATCAGACTTGTTCTTATCGTTTATAGGAGCATGTGCGTTAACTAGGGCGTAGGTTTTGTTCGCGCATTTAATTGTGAGTATAGACAATCTGTCATTCACAGGTTCGAAATTTGCAACCGATTTAAGGATCTTGGTTCTAACAGCAAACGCGGTTCCAAGCATCACAGCTCCATTGGGGTTCCTCTTTGCGCTTTGCTCTTGAAAAATCGGTAGCCTTCGGATTCAAAAATCTCTTCATCTGGGTACCTTGTTTCCTGTAGTGCCATTATGGATATCTGATTTTCGTGAAGAGCTTTGGTGAGGGTTTTCAGCTTGCCAGTTTGTGCAAGTGAATTTATGTTGAAAGTTGCTAGAAAGGTTTTAGATTTTGGCCTGAGTTCTTGACTCTTCGGGGTACACCGAGACGCTCCGACTCGTCTCTTGCATGATGTCGAGTCTCCCCCAGAATCCGAACGAGAATCGTGCGCCGTGGCGTTCACGACGAGGGATTTATCCGAAGATTTACCCCATGGGGTATGTTTCTTGAAATGTTGTGCCATCATGCTTTTTGACTTGACTTTGCTTTGGACGTCTACCCATCCTTTTACAGCTAGGGTTGTTAGCCCTAGAGGTTGCCTCAAGATGTTTTCTGGCTTCTGGTCATTTACCAGTCTTCGCCGTAACCCTGGCAAGGGACCAGTTTTTTTTTCGCGGTGGTATTTTATTTCCGTACTACCCTCTGACTCTTCTGGCGGCAGAGCCAGCGAGCTTCCCCAATTCCAATGGGACGCGCCCGATGGAGGTAACCGGTAAATCCCCACATTATTATTATTATTATTATTAGTAGTAGTAGTAGTAGTAGTAGTAGTAGTAGTAGTAGTAGTAAAAGTGCATAAAATTGATCAACAGTAACATTAAATTCACTATACATTGTTGTGATGTGCATTGTCACTTCCACTGCCACTCATCTCCGATAGGCTGCATTACTGCTGCGTGCCCGGTACAACAGCCTGCCAGAATATTGGTGAAAACTAGCCGGGGAGTTAAGATAGCTTTCCTTTGTTGCATGTTATTCCTCTGGTTTGTACAAGCACGTCACACACCACTTCAACATAGTATTCCAGCTATTCGATGCCTACTTTCACGTGCTTATAGGAATGGGGAGTGTGCACACTTTTCGTAAAACGGCAGACCAATGTTCACCGCTGTCAGTGGCGGAGTCCTTCTAGCTCTGGAAATTATTGTTGTAACTAGATTCTGGAAGTTAGGCTGCCTTTTTTATTTGCATGCTTATAACGAAATGTCGAAGCCTTCGTGTGTCAGGTGGCAGCTCGCCGACCTCTCACCGCTGGGTTCTGTGGTTCAAATCCCGGTCACTCCCTGTGAGACTTGTGCCGGAAAAAGCAGAGGCGGGACACAAGTGGAAACAACCATACTCAGCTAGGGGAACACTGGTCCCCTTTTCTCTCACCTCTTCCGACTGGGAGGGGATACCGTTGATGTTATTCTGGCATCCTCACCCACAAGAGGACGTAAGATTAAGTAATAAAATGGGATGCAGATGTCCATTACGTAGTTTACATTAAACCATCTTTATAATTTTAGTGCTCTTTTTGTCTCTATAATTGCCTATTAAAATTACTTTGCTGCCTATATCCTAAAGTTTCCTGCCTATTTTAGTCAAAATAAATGCCTGAAATTTCGTGCTCTAGTTATGACTTATGTCGAGTCCAGTTTAATATTTGTCTGTGTCTGCTATAGCATCAGCGGAAAATGGATTTTACTGAATCATAATATTTCTGTTTAGAATAAGGTCGAGTGGGATTTTAGGTCTAAGTTATCCAAGAAATTTCCCCAGGGGAGGGAGCTTCAGAGGGGGCCTGAAGCACAAAACTCGATGTACATCTCACACGTGTGGTTTTATACGAAAAATAGCTCATGGCAATTTTAACGTTGAAAACATTTCTCAGCAGAGAAGTTAGATACGAAAAACGTCATATTAAGCAATTTACTCACTTGTGCCGAACGTTGAAGGCCCTGGAAATGTTTCAAATTGCGAGGCTTGGATATTTCCTTCAAACTAAAGGAACTAATTTCGAAACTCACTTCCGGTCTAAATGTAGTTCCGGAAAAACAGTCTAAAATCGCTTCTTTCTTTACTCGCCTTCTTTGTTATTTAAATCCTAGTCAAATTAACTTATTCACATAATTCTTTCTGTAATGTGTTTTCTGGTTCAGGCGTTTCTTGATTTCTTGAAAAATGTCTGCACCGAACGTAGTTAAAAGGGATTAAGTGAAACTCAGCATTTGATTCACATTAGCGGACGTAGCGGTAGAAAAAGGCAAACTGCTATTCCAATCTACCAGATAACGAGTGTGACTAAGAAAAGGATTGTAATTTTTAGAAATAAATAAAGAATATTTTCACAAATTTTATTACATTTTATTTACTTAAAATTCGTAGCTCATGTCGCTAGAGGTGTTCAACATTCGGTTGCTAGACTGTGGATTTTTATTCTGCACTTTCTTCCGATACAGCCAAATAGAATGGAAATATCAGTGGCAGTCGTGTGGAAGTTCAAGTCCAAGAGCTGGTACCTAACTGTAAAGGGGGTTGCTAAGGAGATTGTACCGGCAAAGTTCATAGTATTTGTACACCTGTCAACGTGTTTTATAAACTAACGTGGGACTTGGCTTGTAAGGGTGATACGAGATAAATTCAAGACCACCAATAATGCAAAAGAATATGAAAGTGTAAAGAGCCACAGAGAGCCGCTGGCATGCCCACTAAAGTACCTCAAACTCTGAGGAACAAAGTTAGGGCTGTACAAAAGTGTAATCGTGCACTTGCTAAGTGATTGTAACATCAACGGCTGGTACTACAGCTAGTAGATCTTAAATTGAAAGAAAGACAAGTTCTCTAATATTAGAAATAATAAAAGGAAAAGCCACAGACTGAAACATTTAACATTCGTGTCGAATGGTTCTTGGCTAGAAAGAGATACAAAAATGCAGAATTCAGGAACTGAAAATATACCAGTATATAATAGAAAACTACCAGAAAGGAATGGATTTATTGAACACATATAAATGGGATTAAATGGCTCGAAAATCCAAGAAGCTGCAAAACACAGAATATTTCTCGCTAAAAGGAAAAAGCATCCATGCTGGAATGAGTGTGAAGATCCTCTAAAGAAACGTTCCAAGGCATGGAAAATATTGAACTTCACCAAAGAGAATTCTGATGGGTTCAGAACTCAGAGGAAATTGACCGCCAAAGTTTTCAGAAATGCCAAAAGGAAATTTTAAAGAGACCAATTAAGGGATATTGAAGGAAACTTTAAGAAGAACAACACAAGAAACTTCTATACGACCTTCAAATCAAAACCTAGAAAACATTCTCCACCCACTATCTGCTTCAAGGCTGATTCCGGTAAATTGATTCTGAACAACAAACAAAATTGTGAACATTTGGCCAAATACTTTAAAGTGTTACTGAACTGTGAACCTCCACAGAAAGGGATGTCCTTCCAAAAACCCCAATCCAAACTTTTTGACTCAGCCCCACCAGACAAAGATGAAATGAAAGGAACAATTAAAATATTCGAAAATAACAAAACGTCCGGTAAAGATTAAATCGTGGCGGAACTTCTAAAATACCCAGGGGACACAGTATTAGAACAGTTAGTGGGACTGTTCCAAAAGATTTGGGAAAAGGAAAAGATACCTGATGAATGGAAGGATGCTATCATTCACCCATTACATAAAAAGGAGACAAAACTAATGTTAACAACTATATAGGCATATCACTCCTGTAAGTCGCATACAAGATATTGTCTAAAGCGCTCCAGAATAGAATAGATAATCACATAGATCAAGAGTTGGGGGAATACCAAGCAGGATTCAGGAAAGGTCGGCCCTGTGCGGAGCGGATATTTACCATCATGACTTTAATCAAAACTAAAATTATAGCAGCAGACAAAAAGGCATATGACTCAGTCGACAGAGATATATTAATAAACGTGCTGAATGAATTTGGAATCGATGGGAAAACAACGAATATAATACAACAGACATTAACAAAGACCCGTTCACTGGAGAGCTATCAGAACCGTTTGAAATTAAGACAGGTGTGAGACAAGGAGATGGCATCTCCCCAGTACTTTTCAACTGTGTCTTAGGGTAGGTGATAAGAGAATGGCGAAAACAAATGAGTCAGAAAATATCCTGAATGGAATCAAGATAGGACACAGAAATACTGGACTTAAATTTGACTGCCTTGCATTCGCAGGCAACTTAGTGTTCTTCGCTGAAAATCTACAGACTGCCACTACACAAATAGACGTTTTGCAAGAAATATCAGAAAAGGAAAGACTTAAAATATCCTTTGAGTAAACTAAGTATATGAACACTGATCCCAAAGAACCAACATGGACATTGAAGACCAAGCGTGGTGACAGGAGAGTCCATTAATTCAAATATCTAGGGGAGATGCTGACTCCTAACAACAACGAGAAGCCAGCTATCGAAGAAAGAGCAAAGAAGATGGAGATTGCATTCAGACTATGCCAGGAAACATGTAAGTCCAAATCCCTCTCCTATCAAGCCAAACTCAGACACTATAATACTGTGGTGAAACCTGAATGCCTCTATGCAGCAGAGACAATTGCCAGAAAGGGGATTACTGAAATAGAAAAGATAGAGCGTAAATTTCTGGAAAAATTATTTGACACAAGAAAGCAACAGGAAATGAATTTACCTTCCGTTTGAGATCAAATCAAGATCTGTATGAAAACTGCGAAAATATTTCAACCTCGATAAGTAAAAGTTGACTGACACTCTATGGACACCTGAGAAGAATGGGACCGGAACGCATAGCATATAAGATCCTCATATTCCAGGAATGATACCATGGCTGAAAGACGTTCATCAGGATATTAAGAAATCTGACGTTGAGGAGGGAGATATTACAAACAGAACAGTGCTCAGAAGGAAACTTGCGGAGGTGACGGATCTGTTCGTAGAGAAACCAGGAGAACAAGAAGGGTGTTCTCGGATGAGGAACGAGCAAGAGCGAGCCAGAGAATGAAGGAGTATTGGCGTAAAAATAAAGAACTTCAACAGTCAAGGAAGTTGTGTAATCGTAACACATAAGAGGTAGCTTCCCAATTGTTTACTTTGTGCCTAAAGTTGTCTGTTAAATTTGTGTTTGCGTTTTGAGGTCCTCAATGTTTGTTAAGCCAGGGTGTTGAGTCCTTAAGCGAGGTTACACAATCTCTTATCCTTCTTGCCAATCGGTTTTCTGGTAGTCTTGTCAGATAGCCGAGAAATTTCATTCGTCGTTTCCTAATGTCAATTTCTATGTTGGAGAACTTTTCTGTTGTTTTGATTGATTGTAACCTGTAACCGTCTTGGGTGTATCTTGCTCTTGCTCCTAAGAATTTCCTAATGATCTTCCCCTCTTACTTTTTGATTTCTTCAAGTTTTTGTTTCCTGCTGAGTGCCAGTTTTTCACTTGCATAAAGGAATGTTGGTTTTATGACTGTGTTGTAATGCCGAATTGTTGTATGCCTTGACATGGATTTTTCTTGTAGATATTTTGGACTAACCAAAATGCTTTTTAATTTTTTGGAGACGAGTTTGCTGTGAGGTCGTTTCAAGAGCTGTCGGTTAGATAAATTCTTCGAGGTATTTAAACTAAGGAACTCTCCCAATTGTACCGTATTTTGTTCTCAGACTATTGATATCAGTCTTTGAACATAAGAATTTAGTTTTCTCGAAAGATAGTCTCAACTTTTCTGGAATTCCTTTAAGTACCTCGAGCTGTTTAATAGCAGTCTCTTCATGCTCTGTTGGTATCGCCAGATCATCTGCAAAAGCGAGGTATGGTATGTAGAGGTTATAGTTGGGAGAGCCCAGGTGGATTGGCTTCCAAAACTATCATTTCTTGAGTTCTTTCACCCATTCTTAATTAAACTTGTCTAGGAGGGCGTTGAACAGAATAGGAGAGAGCCCATTGTCTTTATTATTATTATTACTATTATTATTACTATTATTATTTTCACATCGTTATGCCCAATTGAGGAGCACGCTTGAACTTCTTTAGCTGATGATTTTGCTTTCTTCTCTTCCCAAAACCTCTTCAACCTCTCACTGAAATTATTCTTACGTTCTTCTGTCCATGTTTTAGTAGTTCTAGCTTTTGGCTCCACGAAACAATAATTATTAATCAGTGGTTCGGAAAGCAGATCGGTTCTTCACAGTTTCCTGGTTGATATTGATTTCCCGAAGATCTGATTCTATTTCATTTAGCCAGTTGTTCTTGACTTTCAGTGTGAGGGCAAAATTTAGAATTCTTTTGGTCAGTCTATCATTGTTCATTCTGCAATGCGACCATTGAACTGAAACCTCTTTTTCCCCATAGTGTCTGAGATTTTTTCTATATGGCAATAAATTTCATGAGGTTTCCTCTTCATCCATATTCCCTCTGTGCAGCCCGGACCGAAATTTTCCGTAATTTTTTCTTGCTTTTATGTATCCTTTATGAGTGATCTAACGCCAAAGATTAAGGTTTTCGATGCGCATAATGCTTCAGGTTTTATTACTGTATTATAATGTCTTAGTTTTGTTTTGCGAGATAATGGATTTTTGTTATATGTGTTCCAAGTGATTCGATAAGCTTTCTGTAATTTAGTAATTCTTTCCTTATTTGCATCACGATTTAATCCAAACGAGTTGCCAGGTGGTCTGTTTTTCAGGTGTCTACCAAGAGGTATTCCTTTAAATTCTTTTTCATAGGTTCTGATTACTTTTTCTAGAACAAGATTAAACAAGAGAGGTGAGAGTCCATCTCTTTGTCGAACCCCAGTGTTGACATGAAAAGGCTCCGATATTTCTCCTCAGAATTTAACTTTGGTTGTGTCAGTTAATGTTTGATCAATTCTCTCGTTTCTCTGTCTACTTTAAATTCTTCGAGTACTTTGAAAAGTGTCTGTCTATTTATGGAGTCATATGCTTTTATAAAGTCTACGAAGGTAATCACTGTTTGTCTAGTTTTGCGAATTTGTAAGATAGATTGAGATTGAGAATTTGTTTTGTGCATGTTCTGACCTTTCTGACACCTCCTGGTCTTCTCTAATGAGGTGATCTGTTTGTATTTCAAGTGTTCTCAGTAGAATTTGGAGAACATTTTGTAGGTAACTGATACCAAGGAGATACTTCTATAGCTCTTGTCAGTTTTATCACATTTTTCGTGCAGTGGGTTAATTAGTGCACATTTCCAGTCCTCAGAAATATTTTCCGTGATCCAGATATCGCTGAGAATAGGATGAAGTTTCGAGTCAAGACATTCGCCACCAATTTTCGGCATTTCGGAATTTACCGTCCTCACCTAAAGCTTTGTTATTTTTTAGTGCAGTGATAATTTGCTTGATTTCTTCTAATGTAGGTGGTTCTGAATCGGGATTTGGTGTGGGTTTTTCAAACGTGAGTTTTCCCCAGGAGATTCACAGTTTAAATATTTCTGAAAATGGTTTGCTAATAGTTTGCAATTCTCCTGGTAATTTGTTTCCAGAGTTCAATCCGGACGTTTGAAACAAAGGCTAGGTGGCCGGTAATTTGATATTTCTCCTCTGAAAGTTCTGTGAAATTTCGTAAGTTATTTTTTGTGAATTCCAGTACAATTTCTGTCAATCTTCTGTGTTTATATGTGCGTTTCTCACATCTGATATATTTTGAGGTTTGTTTCAGGACCTTAATGAATTCCTGCCAAGCTTTTCCAGTTTTATACGAATGCCAACCTCTTCAGGCTCTCGTTCTAAGTCCTATGGCCTTGTCGCATATTATTACTATTAATAATTTTATTATTATTTCAAGTAGGATGTAGTTTTACGTTACCGTTCAAATATTGTGATCATAGGTAAATTCTTCCTTCTTACATTATGTTGCCGTACCAATGATTCAGGTCTTGGACCAAACCTTCAACGTAAGGGAGACTTGTACCAGCAATCATTTACCACTGGAATAATAAACAGATCGGACAAAATACTTCGTATAGATGGAGAAAAGCGCATCAGGCAATAGAAATGACACCCAATCAGATAGTGTTTATAAGGAAAGGAATGAAATGTAATGTGAATTGTCCAATAGAGGATGGAAAATAAGTATTGAGGTACAGTAATAAGCTTAGTAGACGTGACGTGGCTACATTGGCATCCTAGCTGAGTCTGGCATTTTAGAATCTAGTTCTGTGTTAGTGTTTTGAACGTCATACTAACTCATCGAAGGTTTTCAGTGACGCAAGTATAATAATAATAATAGCAACAACAATTTCAGCCCTCCGAAGTGGCGTGGTGCTGGTCATTCGAGCTGACGCCGCATAGGCGACCTGCGCTTCTGTGAGGGTGGGGCCCTACTATGATGAATTCTAATGCTGAAGACCACACTAACGTCCAGCACCCCTTCTATTGGAATTAACTAATGACAGTTAAAATCCCCGGACCCTGCCCAGAATTGAAGCCGGTATCCCGTGGGCAATAGGCCAGCATGCTAACCATTTAGCCATATACCTAGAAGACGCAAGGTTCGGAAAGGACTAGGAATGGGAAAGTGGCGGTCGTGGTCATAGACCCTAATTAAGAGACAACCCCAGCTGTTTGTTTACCATCTACTTTTATCCGTGGTACACATCTTCCCTCTCGTTTTCGGGTTTCTGTTCACATCAGAGGCGAAATCAGTGAGATATACCTGGTTATTTTTTTGCTAGTTGCTTTACGTCGCGCCGACACAGATAGGTCTTATGGCGACAATGGGACAGGGAAGGGCAGGGAGTGGAAAGGAAGCGGCCGTGGCCTTAATTAAGGTACAGCCCCAGCATTTGCCTGGTGTGAAAATGGGAAACC
Organism: Anabrus simplex; assembly: GCF_040414725.1. NCBI lineage: Eukaryota > Metazoa > Arthropoda > Insecta > Orthoptera > Tettigoniidae > Anabrus > Anabrus simplex. Next base: position 53,794,879 of record NC_090266.1, read on the forward strand.
ACGGAAAACCATTTTCAGGGCTGCCGACAGTGGGGTTCGAACCTACTATCTCCTGAATACTGGATACTGCCGCACTTAAGCGACTGCAGCTATCGAGCTCGGTGATATGCCTGTTTAAATCAAACTGCTTTCTTTGACCCTCAGTCCTCACTCAACCTTGTGAGGCATGAAAATTGCCCATTTAAAGGTAATGGGTAGGCCTATGTTTAAATTTTCCGAAGTGAATAAAACCTTAAAATAGAGCAATTAGTAAGTTACACCGGTTTAAACAAAATCAATACATTAATTTTCGCTCTTTTTTTCGATTGGTTTTATGAACTGACTTATGGCGACGAGGGTAGTTCTACAGGGCAGAGCCCGAGCCAGCATTTCCCTGGTGTGAAAATGAAAACCATGGAAATCCATCTACCAACAGTTGGCTTCGAAACCACAGTCTCACAAATGCAAGCTCATAGCCCACTTTTTGCGCATAATAATTATAGACGGAAGAATATTCTGGATGTGGTGCTACTAAAATGGTAATGGTAATGAACCACCTTATTATAATAGAGAAATAAAGAGACTAAGCTCTATGGAAAAACCGAAGTAATAGATGGTATTATTGATCATGAAGCTGTTTTTGTCGTAGTTAAAAATAAATGTGATAGAAGAAAAGGTCTTAAAAGTAGGACTATTAGGCAGTACTATATGGCTGATAAAGCAGGCATGAGAGAGTTTTTAAAGAAGTCAATATGATCGGAGGAAAACTGTAAATAAAAAATGTAAACAGACTCTGAGGATTGTAAAAACAGGTTTTTACCTCTAAAGTTGGTAAGTAATGGTAAGGACCCACATTATTATAATAGAGAAACAAAGAGACTAAGAAGGAGGTGCAGACTGGAAAGAAATGGAGTTAGAAATGGCTGTGGAAGTAAGGAGAAATTGAAAGAACTAACTAGTGAACCTTGTAAGGTCCTTCGTAGGATACCTACCTTCCTTACTTATTGCAAATCGACATTAGATCCTTACCTTGGGTCGTCCGTGGGTTCTTCGTCACTTGCTTAGGTAAGAGGCGGGTTTCAGTAATTTAAACTATCTACTAAATGAGATGAGTCGATTCAAAAGGAATTGATATTTATTCATTATTGACTATGAGGTCGAAGAAACTTGTGACATTAATATCGTCCCTAAACAATGAACTCAGTCTTGTCCATATAAAAATAAGAAGAATAACGATGATGAGAGACACTTGCTTTTGAGACCTTATTTTAACTGCCTTGGGGGTATCCTTACTGGAAATCACTGACTTAATTTAGGAATGAAATAAAGAATATCTGGAGAGCTCTAAGACCTGTTTCCATGTGAGACTGCATGCAAAATCATTATGATTCGTGATGATACAGCCCCTGCAGCACGAGTTCTGAACTCTTGGTATAATTAAGGCAGTCCAATCGGTATGTGCCATCCAGTAGTTGCACAGCATGGACCCTTAATTGAATCGATGTGACCTGCGATTATGTCATGGACCGAGGTCTAACTTTGTGATTTTCGTTAAATTCATTGTGAATGATGATCGCAAGGAAAATGATACCACAATCTCAGACGGCCCTAATCGAAGTCACCAATGTTAACGACCCCATGACCATCCAAATTTCGAAGCTGAAGTTTGAACACAATTAAGTTACAGTAGTTGATGAGCAAGGTTTAAACATTAATAATTCCCCAGCATATCTGATGTTCAATCAATCAAAATTTAAAAAAAAAATAACAACAACAAACGCTCACAACACTTCTGGTAGTAAAGTCCCTTTGCCGTTGGACATGTCCCCTTAATCGTTACGTTAATAAATTGAGATTTCCCAGCAAATAAAACTAAGATTCCAAGAATACATTTTCAAGTTAGTCACTTGGTTTTAAGCTGATTCTCAAGTACGATTTCACTAAATTAAATAAATTAATAAATGAAGTAATCTCATAAACCTAATTAACAACAAATTTTATCTACCCCGGACGAATGGTTTCTTTAAAATCCCTAATTATTTAATTAGATTTTTGTGCTACTAGGAACTGTTTATCAGAAACGAAATCTTGATCTAATATTGTTTTATGCTCATACATTTCTTCATTGCCTCAGGAAAGCGGGATACATTGTCATAATTACCAGTACAATTTAGTTATATCATGACGTCACTCTACAAGCTTACATCATAACACTAACAATTATTAAGAAACTAGCTTGGATAATCCTAACATTAAATCCTACAATCTGCATCAATTTTCACACAACGAAAAGTAAAACAACCCATCTCACATGGCCTATAACGCCTATGGTTATCCCTTGGACTAGTTCCGGCCCCTCCTTCGATGTGGTTTCAGGACGGTCAGACTGAAATGTCGTAATGCACCTACCCCAACTCGAGGGTGGATGGACTACTGCACCCCATGTTCTCCACAAACATGACCTCATATCACAAGAAACTATATTTGTCCCTTGGGGAACCAACAACAACACAACACAATCATCCATCAAAAACCCTATGGATGGACAGCTATCGTGACATTCAAATAAAAAGTTGTACAACCCTCAATAACATCAGACAAAATCACTGCCGAATCTCAAATTTTGACTTCACTGAAAATGGTTATTTAAAACACATCGTACCATCGTCTCATTTCCATCGAATTGATAATGAATTCAAGTTTCTACTAAAACGAGTCTCTTCTAAACAATGAAATCTAATTCCAAATGTTTTACTACAAATGACAAATCTCAGTTATAGTTTCTTTCTAACATTAAGCTGGCTCAATCACCTAACAGCTGGCTGGAAAAACAGAAACAGGAGCTCTCCCCCGATATATCTAAACAACACACACATGTTACATTAACTTGCATTAAATAAAAATCTCGCCTCACTGGCAATTCCCATGAAATATAATTTTTGACCCACATAGATTATGCGAAGAGATTTAATTTTAAAAAACACTCAAATATTATTATCCATCACGGTCCTACGGTTTCACGTGGAATCCTAACAATGGACTGACCCTATTCTCACCTCTTTAAATTACACAAAATAACTCCTCGGGTTTCCTACAGTGAAGATCCCGGCATCAGCACTACAGGATTTCAACAAACTGATCCGCATTCCTTCCTATTTTCGCAAGACTTGACGCACTCGATATCACAAATTATCTACAAGACAATAATATGCAATATCTCTCTTGGGTGACCCACAATGCTGTTACATAAAACACTCTGTCATAACTAACCATCTCCTCTCGCGTATTTGAGCTAATATTTCCAAACCGAAACTCATAACTTGACTTACAATAGTTTTACCGTTATTTTCCTCTCATTAATTCTACATAGATTTCAGCCGACATTGGAATAGCAATCCCCTGTAACAAATTTTGCCGGTATGGCCTCGTAACTTCCCATGAAAAAATTTTGCTTTAGACATTATATTCGTTTCTCAACCATCATATCCACTACTATAAAATACTTCACGCGCTAGTTTCGCGACTTTCCCGACTATCCAAGAAACATAAAGAAATGACCTTTTGTCATATTCCTCTGACATTTTCACGAAATAAAAAGTGACCAAAATGTGTCACAGATACATATAATGACGGGTGAAATCATGAATTAAATAAAAGCACTTTATGAAGTGGTAATTCACGTACGTGTAGTCGTACGACGTCTCCCATCAGAACAGGCTCACCTGCCTCTCTCATTCTTTATTATTTAGCCATCTGAACAGATAGTGGCTTTACAAATATACTTTTTCCTTCTTGGTCTTTGTTATCATTCACCTGAAAATACTGACATAAACAAAAAATGCCCTTCACACGTTCTCTTCCTTGCGGACTGAACACGTTCGTCAAAACAGCGATCCGCTCACGCAAACGAAGTTAACTAAATAAATATTGGTTAATTTAACTGCAGGATTTTAGCATTACAATGACCGTCTCTTGCCTCGATATGAATTTACTTGATGGCTCCACATGGGAATACCGTTAACTTGACTGACAATCTTTCTCCACTTGGAGATGATATTATATAGCCACCTGTGGCCAGAACTGCCCTCCCGTTGGGAACTTAATCTACACAACCGATTTTTACCGTTCTTCTGAGTAGTGTGCGATCACTTTGAATTCTCTGAACACAATGCGGGATTGCAAAATGGCGCATCATTCTTTTATAACATTACTCCCACTCTCATGCCATCTGCATTTACCGCCAAAAATTTACATACACATTTTCTACCTCATAAAAATGTACTTATGGCAGATCACGACATAGCACATAGTTCCTTAGTTTAGTAGCGGTGTTGATGATAAGAATTTAAGGGTTTCTCTTAACCAACTGAATTGTTTAATTACCTCATAATCTACGCATTTTATTTGGTCGATGTGACAGGGTTCGAACGAACAGGCGCGTCTTTCGACAAATTTCCTTCTGGAGTTATTTAGTGGTCTAAAATCTTTACCATTAATTACCAAATTGTTTCACTTATAATTTCCTGATGTTTATTACGGCATACGGGATAAAATGTAGCTAGAGCTCATGACTTGTAATTTAAATGGGACCTCATGCAATGACTCTAGGACTCTGGCTCCTCATGACTCAAAGGTCATGGTTTGACTAGGAAACTGAATCTAGCAAAGACGTCTGGTAAGGATAACATGATGGCAAGCATAATTGGCAGTCATACAAATTTTAGTGAAGGCAGAATTTCGCTCCAAGAAGGACATTCCAGGAATCATTAATGGACAAGTGGAGTGTGTACGCGTGGATCTTCAAAATGCAGGAGTATTCAGTCATCAGTATGTAAATATTGTTGGTTGCAAGGAAAATGTCCAGATAGAGGAAGTGACTAATACCAATGAAGTATTAAAATTCACATATGGTAACAATGATATTTACAGTAAGATACAAAATTTGAAAACTAGAAAAGCGGCTGGAATTGATAAGATTTCTGGCGATGTACTAAAGACAATGGTTTGGGATAAAACACATATCTGAAGTAGTTATTTCATCATTGTTTGCATAAAGGAGCTATACCAACTGAATGGAGAGTTGCTATAGTAGCCCTTGTGTGTAAAGGAATGTGTGATAAACATAAAGCTGAAAATTAGAGGCCAGTAAGTTTAACATGCGTTGTATATAAGCTTTGGGAAGGCATTCTTTCTGATTATATTGGAAATGCTTGCGAAATTAATAACTGGTTCGAGAGAAGGCAGTTCGGGTTTAGGAAAGGTTATTCCACTGAAGCTCAACTTATAGAATTCCAGCAAGATATAGCAGATATCTTGGATTCAGGAGGTCAAACGGACTGTATCTAGATTGACCCGTCTAAAGTATTTGATAGGGTGCACCATGGGAGACTACTGACAAAAATGAGTGCAAATGGACTAGACAAAAGAGTGACGAATGGCTGGCTATGTTTCTAGAAAATAGATCTAAGAGTATTAGAGTAGGCGAAGCTTTATCTGACCCTGTAATAATTAGGAGAGAATTTCCTCAAGGCAGCATCATGGGACCTTTATATTTTCTTTTATATACAAATGATATGAGTAACGGAGTGGAATCAGAGGTAAGGCATTTTGCAGGTGATGTTATTCTGTATAGAGTAATAAATAAGTTACAAGATTGTGAGTAACTGCAAAATGACCTCGATCATGTTGTGAGATGGACAGCAGGCAATGGTATGATGATAAACGGGGTTAAAAGTCAGGTTGTGAGTTTCACAAATAGGAAAAGTCCTCTCAGCTTTAATTACTGCTTTGGTGGGGTGAAAGTTCCTTATGGTGATCACTGTTTCTAAGTGTTAATATAAGGAAAGATCTCCATTGGGGTAACCACATAAATGGGATGGTTATGGGTGTATTTAGGGGTGTTAGTAAAGATGTAAAAGAAAGCGCGTATAAGTCTCTGGTAAAACCCCAACTAGAGTATGGTGCCAGTGTATGGGACCCTCACCAGGATTACCTGATTCAAGTACTGGAAAAAATCCAAAGAAAAGCAGCTTGATTTGTTCTGGGTGATTTCGGACAAAAGAATAGCGCTATAAAAATGTTGCAAAGTTTGAGCTCGGAAGACTTGCGAGAGAGAAGACAAGCTGCTCGTCTAAGCGGTATGTTCCTAGCTGTCAGGAGAGAGATGGCGTGGAAGGTCATTAGTACACGAATAAGTTTGAGTGGTGTCTTTAAAAGTAGGAAAGATGACAATATGAAGATAAAGTTGGAATTCAAGAGAACAAATGGGGGCAAATATTCCTTTATAGGAAGGAGAATTAGGGATTGCAACAACTTACCAAGTGAGAAGTTCAATAAATTTCCAGTTTCTTTGAAATCATTTAAGGAAAGGCTAGGAAAACAACAGATAGGGAATCTGCCACCTTGCTGACTGTCCTAAATGCAGATCAGTATTGATTGATTGATTGATTGATTGATTGATTGTTTGATTGATTGATTGATTGATTGATTGATTGATTGATTGATTGATTGATTGATTGATTGATTGATTGATTGATTGATTGATTGATTGATTGATTGATTGATTGATTGATTGATTGATTGATTGATTACAATCACGCGGATCAGTCTTCTTGCTCGGTATATTTAATTCGGTGCCCTGTTTTTTATATTTATATCCTGCCTACAAATTAATCCGATTTACATACATCGCAAATTAAGAAACATTACCACGTATCTGATAATTCTCCTCCTGTCCATTATTTTCTTAAGGCTTTACACTCCTCCCGCCCACATAATGGATATGCAGTCGATCAGAACATGGTTAGTTGTGTTCATTTTTCTATGCGTATGTATAAAGAGGAATGAACCGTACTGTACCGTACTGTAGGAACGTGTGATTGCATGGTGTATTTAGGCACTCTTACAGTATAGCATATTTAAGTTCATTTTCCTTCACACATATGCATAGGAAACTGAACAGAACGAAAATTCGTCGCTGTTCGGGCGAAAGGTCATATCTCACAATACTCTTGCTATCCATTATTTTCCATTATATTTTTTTTATTTTTTTGCTGTTTGCTTTTACGTCGCACTGACACAGTTAGGTCTTATGACAACGGTGGGATAGGAAAGGCCTAGGAGTTGGAAGAAGTCGGCCGTGGCCTTAATTAAGGTACAGCCCCAGCATTGGCCCGGTGTGAAAATGGGAAACCACGGAAAACCATCTCCAGGGCTGTCGACAGTAGGATTCGAACCCCCCATCTCCTGGAAGCAAGCTCAAAGCTGCGCGCCCCTGACCGCATGGCCAACTATCCCGGTCATTACTTTCCTTAATACTGATCACGCCTCCCAGTTACATATGGATATGCAGTCCATCAGAACAATATTTCGTTGACTTCATTTTCCTGTGCGAACGTGTAAAGGAAAATGAACCCTAAGTACATTATACTGTAGGAGTGCGTAAATATGTCATGCAAACACATTCGTAGCGTGTGGTACGGTAAGGTTCATTTTCCTTATGAAAATATAGGAAAATGAACACAACGAATTTTGTTCTGATGGACTAAATATCCATATGTGCCAGGTAGGCATGAGCAGTGTTATATTTTTTTGCAAGATGCTTTACGTCGCACCGACACGGATAGGTCTTTTGGCGACGATGGGACAGGAAAGGGCTAGGAATGGGAAGGAAGCGGCCGTGGACTAATTAAGGTATAGCCCCAGCATTTGCCTGGTGTGAAAATGGGAAACCACGGAAAACTATTTTCATGGCTGCCGACAGTGTGGTTCCAACTCACTATCTCCCGAATACGGTTTACTGGCTGCACTTAAGCGACTGCAGCTATCCAGCTCGCTTAACCAGTCTTAAGGAAAATAATGGATAGGAAGGGAATTGTCTGATAAATGGTATTTTGTTCTTATCCCACGATATAGAGTGTGGTCGAATATAACGTGAACCGGGTATGTGATTGCTAGAGAGTTGGTCATACTGATAAATAATTGGAAAAATAATTAGATATCTCACGTACCTGTCATTTTATCAGATGCTGAAGTCAGCCAACCAGATCACTTCGCGGGTAACTTCAGATGAGGTTTGCGAAGCAGTGTAGCCAAATCGGCACGTGACTTATGACCGGCTTGAGAGCGCCAATAGAAGCAATAAACTACTCCAGGGGAGAGACTTGAACAAGGACTTCCCTGCTGATAGGCTCGGCACATAGCAAGCACACTACGTGCAGATTTAGTAACACTGCCTCATGAAGCGCATTTGAATTCGCCCGCGAAGCGATCTGATTGGCTAACTTCAGCAGCTGATAAAATTACAAAGGCGCAAATATCGACGTATTTTTCTCAAATTACTTATCAGTATGACCAAAGCTCTAACTAAATATACGGAGCTCTGGTCACAATGTTCCTAAACTTTAAAATATACAACAAGAACAATCTATTTATTCAATCAGTTGCTGCTCCACCATGAGCCTTCGTGGGCACCTTCAGGCCGTTGCGGTAAAACTGAGCACAGGCAGTGTCGCAGTGAGGAACAGCATTTAACCGAGCGCTAATTGTGATGTGTTATCGCGGGCGGGCAGCGAGATGATGGTGCCCACAATTTATGGCCAGCGCTGCTGTTATATGGAGGCGAAACAGTCCATTCCATTATTTTTATGATGGAGATCCCGCGGGATGCGTTCTGATAAGAGATGATACTCGTACACAGCAGACTTAACTTCGCGGTCGTTCGTAACTTGGAACGTGTTTCTGAAGTAGGGCATATGAACTTCCCCAGCTCAATACCTAGCAGGGAGCATCGATAGTTTATGTGCCTCCAACTTTGATGCGCTTAAGAAAGTTGAAGCTTTCTGAGTGTGGAATGCTTTGCGAAGATATCCCCCACCTACCTTTACGTTCTAATCAAAAAGTATAAAAAAGATGAAGCTTAGACTACTCATTTTATTCACGAACACAATATTTTTTGGTGCTTACTTCATGCAATGATTTCTATTGTTTTTTGAAGGAAGAAGCTCTTCTAGCGCACTATTAATTCTCACGATTATGTGGTGATCGTGATGATGACGATGATGATTGACATTTTAAGGGATGTAACGCCTAGGTCATCGGAATATAATTCTCATGGACTGAGATGGTAGGAGCCAATGATTCTTATGCCTAGAAGCATCGCATTAATATATGTACGGTTCTGCAAGGATTAAACACATTTTAGTGATATTTCACGAAATAGGACTTCTCTCATTGCTAAATTTCATTTTAACCATTTTCTAAAGACAATCATAAAATGTTACAATCCTCAAATTTTTGGATTATTAATGTGAAAAGTGATTATGTATAACGAATAATGAACGTTGATTATACCTGTATTATATTCCTATTCAAGATTACAAAGTGAATTACCATTTCAACCTAAATGACCATGCAGTTAAGGGATTTCTTTGGATATTAAAAGTAGGTATTTCTATCAAGTTGAGAAATCCGAATTGGGACTTCCATTTCTCTTCACACACTCAATATTGGAATAAAATTTCAAGCACGTTATTTCCAAAGAATTTCGCAGTAGCTTCACACTTATCTCAAAATATCCTATGATAGATGTGACTTCGCCGCGGTGGGGAGGCTTACATGTCCTATTGAAGAAACTATACGAAACTTTTGTAACCATATTGGATTGATATGTTTCGAGAGACCAGACTAATGAATGGTTCATCGAAAGGGGCGTTAGCAGATTTTCGGAAGTTGAAAAAGACGGCTGTCTGGATGATTATCTAATATTGCCTTTTAGTGTCACTTAACATGGTTTAGCTATGTTGATACTCCTGCAAGACTGAAACCAACGGGAAATTACAACCGAAAAAACCTCCCGAACTCCTCTATGTGAATGAACAAATATGAAAACTATCGCACCATTCGTTTTGTATCTCACGTTTGCAACATTTTAAGACGTATTGAACCCATAATTCTACGACGAGAAAAAATATAAATAATAACTCCAAATATTTATTTCAGCTACAAACAACTTTATGAGAGTAGCCATGTTTTTATTTCAAGAGCCTCTCTGTCGCGTGGGAACAGAGATCTCCGTGACAAGCGAGCCGCGAGGTCGTGAAATGCCGGGATACTTCGGTGGACCTCGAGTAATGAATAATTTGTCAATTTCGAGAAATCCTTCATAACGAGAGATTTTGGCGACATGGTAAATCCAAAAATAAAGGATGTAAATTATTTATAAACCGTATGTAAAGGTAGAATCCCCACGGTAAAAATAAATGCAGTTAAGCCTGGAGGAGAGTGCTTCCTGCTCACGGATTCTGCAACACGTGGCAAGGTCAATTTCCTGAAGAAAAAGCCGCGAAACTCCGTGGCAGAAATAATTCATTACACCCGTTGCAAGTATGGGAAAAAATATGAAATTAACACCATAATGAATTGCAAGTATGTCCGAAGTTATGGAATAGATTTTATGAAAATTGGTCCAGTGAATGTGGAATTAGCACATTGCGCAATCGAGCCTCGTCGAGAGGGTGGCGTCCCTCCCAGAGGGTATAAAAGAAACCTCCCTCCGCCTATTTTACACATTCTGTCTGATGGTCTGAACGGCGGAGCCCACGTCACTCGTCTGCAAGAAAGTGCGGGGTTTTGCTCTAAAAGTACTTTGTTATATATTCGTGTGAATGTTTCCAGTAGAATATTAAGTGGAAGGTGATAGAAATTTTCCTGAGCTTCTGCCGATGAAAACTTTGAAGGTTTAGACATTTGGTTAAAATACGTAGCTTAGTTTCTCTATGTATTTCATTGTGTACGTCTAATATTTGTCGAAGAGTAGTCTGGAGGCTGGCCGAGAGGTCTGATTTTCTTATCTGTTTGGAACACCTGGCCAGCAGTATGTTGAACGGAAGCAGGGTCCTGAGAATACTGTGGCAGTCGCCATTCGAGAAGCGTGCTCGTCGCATGTTAAACGCCAAGAAAGTGCGGTATTTGCGGTGTTAATCGACACCGAGTGTAAAAAATCTATAGCTTAAATTATAAATATATATAAGAAGATGATGTCAAATGTAGCCATGGAAGGCTAAGCACGAGGCCAGCTGGCTAAATGCAGCCAGAAGTCCAGGATGACGACTATGATTACAGGTCTGTATATATACTGGTATAAATGCTGTAGTTAGAATTTGTTTGTCCCAATAAATTTTCAGCGCGTGCGTCGAATTTATATTTAATAATGATCAGGCGAATGTATTACATTTCTGGTCGTCGTGTGAAACTCTTCAAGGCTGTAAATTTCACGTCGAGAAAGTATGAAATGCGAAGTTTAAATAATGTGTTTATATATTGTGTGAGATATTGTTCAAATTGAGTAAAATTAGGAAGGTGATAACGATCATGTAGTCGTGATGAATGTCTTAATTTCGAATATCGTATGAGTTCAGAAAGTTTTTGTCGAAATAATAATAATAATAATAATAATAATAATAATAATAATAATAATAATAATAATAATAACAACAATAATAATACAGTATTTACCGCGGGATAAAATTTTTCTATGTTAAAAGTGTATTTAACAGTTATGTTCAATAAGGTTTGCGTGTATCTAGAAATCCAGTGAAGTCTGATAAAGTTATATTTATTCATGGGATATTAAATTTTGTGACATTGTGTATGTCGTTGATATAGGAAATCACGGTGTGTTGTTGTATTCCTGCGTTCCGAAAGTTATAGTAAAATATAAATGAGAAAGGATTTTCATAAAAGTTGTTTGTCGCGAGAGGATTGAGTTTTGAAAGGTCTTGAGACAGAAAAATGGATTGTGCCGGAATGATATGTTGAGATAAGATTTGTATAGGTGTTGAAGGCAGAGGAAGTATGTATTTCATGTGTAATACCGCCGTGAGAGGCGATGAGGATGAATTTTTGTGACAGGCTATATTTGCCGATGGCGAAGAATTTTTGAGACAGGCTGTCTATTAAATGTGATATTTCTGGGGCAGGCTGTAGTATATTCCGCTTACAATCCGGGACAGATGACCGAGTGAAGGTTGGTTCGAAATGAGTATTGTGTGATGCTCAGTAAGATTTCAAGTTAAGAAGTTAAGAAGATGGTAGCTCTTGGCAGTGACTAGTTTACGTAAAGTCAGCATAATGAATATTATTGTATACGACCTCAAGGGTAGAAAAGCATTCTGAATACACGGTTGGTGTTATTTGACCCTAATGACAAATTTCCACTCAGAAAATTAATAATAAATTACGAGACGATAATTTATCATTAAATCGGAAACATTGTGGGATGAGACATTGGACATTATTAAAGCGATAGTTTGGCTGCGTAGATTCATTGAATTTCGCTTCACTGGATAGTTAATGGATATGGATATTTGGAATAGTGCGATGGTAGGCGTTTTGAGGGCCTCACCCTAGAATTACAGTGTGAATTTTTGCGGTGGTGATGATTACAGTTTTGGCGATATTCACGTAATGTTAAACGTATGTTGAAAATCATTATTATTTTTCCAAACTGCATTGTGCATGTCGAGATCGTATTTGAGTTGTGGATTGCTTGCCACGCGTTATTTATTTTTAATTTCACGTTTTATTAACAAGATAGGGACTTAGTTGCATTTCCCGACTTGCTTTCATTCTGTGGCAAGATTTGTTTCATTGTGTGCTATTAGTTTCGACAAGGTTTACAGCTAAAATATCAAAGAGTGTGTTCGAAGTTACGATTTCGCCTGAAATTCTACAGGAAGCGTAGACAACCCAATTTCCGCTCGACAATAGATTTAGGACGTCACATGTTATCCTAGGAGTATACTGATGATAAGACGCCCTAGTTCACGCTCAACGATGGGTTTAGGAAGGTGTGTGTATGTACATAGAGGTTAGTGTTAGGATGTGTATACACTTGGTAGGCACGACGATAGGTTTGGGGTGTAGGCTGTATATACTCAAGTCTTAGATTAGGAGTTTTTGCGAAGTGACTTGAGCGATGGTAGTGTCTGCAATAGTGTATGCAATGCGAAGAGCGTTAGCTAAGTAACATTGAGGCCATGTTTTGCGCACAGCCCTTACCAGGTGGAAGGTGTTTACCTAAGATTATGGAACCACTTGTGGCATGAACGTGAGGGTTGTACAATACTGGGTACTGAGCTAACGGTGATTGAATATTTATTGCAGTGTGCCACGCGTGTTCGAGTTCATTGAACCTCTGTATTTTATTTTATTTTTATTTTATTTGCAGACATAATTGTTTTATCGTTCTGACGTCCGTTTGCTTTGCTAGTGTGCGTGTTGACACTCAGCTTCTTTATGTGAGTCTTGAGTTACGAATGCGGGTTCAATTCGTCAGCCGGAAATATATTTTATTTTTCAATTTACTTAGTTCTTTCATTTATATACGTAGTTGATTGTGGTCGATCAATAACTTTGTGGGTAGTTTGTTGGGCAAACAATAAGTAGATGGTTCTGTAATGGTGGTCGTTGTTATAAAGGAAAGAATTCCTATATTTTTATTTTATTTTACCATGTGAATTTGTAATTTTATTAAGCGTAACGTAACCGTTTATAACCTGAAAGTTGGTTTTGTAATAATATTTTTCAAGTGATTTACCACTTTCTTTACTTAACTACAGTGCTTGGCATTTCTTCTAAATGCGTGATGAATAAGTGTTTCCTGCATTTCGCAGTTTTGTTCCTTCAGAACGACGTAACGTAAGATCCTCTCGGATCGAGTTTTTGTTGGTTCCTTCTGAACAGCTGTTTGGGTGATGCACGTTTCAGCATCGGGGTTATTCTATAACTTAAGGGTGTCACGAGATGGCAATACATCGTGGAATTTTATTTGAAATTGTGAATGTTGCTGTTAACTTGTTGTGAACACCATGTTTTCCAATAATATTTCGCAACCTATCCAAAGCAACTGATAGTAAATTTGGTTCGATTAAGGGTCCATTCCGCGGTTGTTCCCATATTCGATAGGGTATTTGACTGGTGGATAACCTTAATTAAGAGTAAATCTGGAACTCTATTTGTTGAAAGTCAGATTTTCCACGGATCGTGTGGGTTAATTCTCAGTTATATTTTGGATCAATAGGTGCCCGATTTTCAGGTTACTTTTCATTTTTCTAAGTTTCGCTGTCCACTAATCTTTTCTCCGAAGAAAATTCTACGATACTGTAACTAATAAGACTAACGCCATGCAATGTGACTGCGTTTGAAACATTAAATAATTATTTTTTTGATCAAGGATTTTATATCAATAAATTTTGTTCTGCAGTTAATTGATTCAATAAAATTTAGTAAGCACATATTTGTTCCTCATTTCAAGTAGGTAGGCTCTCTTCTGAACCCCACCGTTTGGTTAAGATCGTGACCGAAATATTCCCGCTACGACCCCAAGATTTAAGAGTTCGATATTGCTCTACTGCAGCAGCTGTGGCCCACCAACGATGGAATGGTAAGTTAAAGGGTTCAGTATTATTAGCAGATGAATGGAAAGACAAATTGAAACTGTAACGGTTCAAATCTCGTTACAAGGTGATATCTGCATTTTTATTTTTATTAATATTCATTCATTCATTCAAGTTCTCTAATCGGCCAACTTGGTACCACGATAAGCCTAACTTTACATTCTGACATTTGTTCATTTTTCGCTTGATCCACATCGTCTTTATTAGCTCACTGTGTTCAGCACGACGTTCCTCTGTCCATTTAATACCGATTGGCCGTTTTTCGTCGTCCCGGAAAGTCCCAAAAGTCTTCATGGCTGCTCTGAAAAGATTTCGGTCTTGTGCATCTTCTGCTTGTAGGACCAGTTCTTTAAAATCTTTCTTGACATTAACGTAACATGGCATTGCCGTTTTTGGTTTTGAGTCAAATATACTGAAGATACATTTCGTCCATCGAGAGTCGATCATCCGTCGTATATGACCGCAGAAGCGAACTCTGCCTTTACGCATTGTGTGCGTGATCTTCTTTATCTTAGGGTATACTTCTTGCCTGGATTTTCTAACGTAGATGCAATTTTTGTAGTTTGGGCCAAGTATGGTGTGTAGGATCTTTCTTTCTTTCCTCTCTAGATCCGCAAGCAAGCGTTTCTCGGACAGGATAAGGCATTCAGATGCATACAGCGATACTGGTTTGATGACAGTGTTGTAGTGACGAATTTTTGTGTTCATTCAAAAGAACTTTTTTGTTGTAAATTTTGCGGGTGGTTTGGAAAGCGACTTCCATTTTCTTGATTCTTGCTGCTATGGCCTCTTTGTCAAGTCCATTTTGCTGAATCCATTCCCATGGTATTTAAATTTACTAACACGGTTTATCGTTCCATATTTGGTGTTTAGTTGTGCCGTATCATCTTTGATATTCGACATTACTTCTGTCTTTTGAAAGGAAATTTGTAAACCTGTTTGTTCTGCTACTTCCTTCAGCACATTGATCTGTTCTGTTGCACTTTTGAATTTTATTTTTCATCAGGGCTATATCATCAGCGAATGCTAAGCAATATATTTTCACTCCACTTTTCTTTGTCCCGATCCTTACGGGTTGGTAAAGTTTCTTTCTTTAAACGTCTTTCGCCACTCCTGTATTGCCTTCTCAAGAACGCAGTTGAACAAAAGATGTGACAGCCTATCTCCCTGTCGAACGCCTGTCTTGATCTCAAAGGGTTCAGAGAGACATCCTTGGATTTTTACTTTGGATTTGGTATTAGTGTTGCCCATATTATCACCGGCAGTTTCTCATCGACTCCCATTTCTGCAAGGATTTTAAGCCATACATCACCGTCAATGGAGTCGTATGCCTTCATGAAGTCTACACATGTAGATACACATGTAGGCTCGACCTCTCAGCATATGGTATCTTATTAGATTTTTTAGGTTAAGTATTTGTTCTGGACTTGATCGGCCTTTCCGAAAACCTGCTTGTATTCCCCGAGTTTGTGTTCAACTGGCTGTTCTAGTATTTCAGGGATGGATAGTGACAGGATCTTGTAGGCTACTGGCAGAAGAGAAATTCCACGGTAATTGTTCTCATCCCTTATATTTCCTTTCTTTTGTAAAGGATGGACCAAAGCTAGCTTCCAGTCCTCTGGTAGTTGTTCTTTTTCCCATATATCTACAACGGTTTGGTTTAGAATGCCAATTGCTTCTTCCGTGGCATGTTCCCACAGTTCCGCAATCATGGAGTCTTCAACAAGAGCCTTGTTATTTTTCAGTCTCTTTACGTGGCGTTTGATTTCATCGCGATTTTGTGGAGAAGATGGCAGGTTTGGGCTCACTGGTTTATTTGTTTCGATGGGGTTGGCTGGTTTTTCATAGTTTAGAAGGTCGTTAAAATACTTAGCTAAGATTTCTCAGTTTTCTTCATTTGATGTTGCAAGAGTTCCATCTTTCCTTAGAAAGCAAAGGGAAGGTACCTTGTATCCTTGTACCTTCTTTTTTTAAATCTCTGAAGTATTCACGGGTCTCACCTCTATGAAAGGCTTGTTCAATCTTGTCCAGTAGTTCCTTTTCATACTTGCGTTTCTCACTGTGTATTATTTTTGCTGTTTGTGCTTGTTGTGTTTTGTACATATTCCAATCTTCTTCTAAAGTCTTCTCGCAGTTATCGTTCCACCACGTGTGTTTCTTCCTGTTCTTGATTTCGGCCACTCTTTTTGCAGCTTGTATCATATGCTTTCTCGTGCTGTTGAAATCGTTTTCCACTCGTTGGGCAAGTTCTTTGAATTCATTCTCTCTTTCTCTGAGCTTTCTTGTGTCAAAGCGAATTATGGTAGGTTCTTTTGTTATTTTTGTTGAGAGAGATTTGCCGAAACTTTATTTTCTTTGAGTTAATTTTCCTATGCACGTGTGTAAACGAAAAGGAACCTTAAATGCATCATACTCTTGTACTGGATAAATATGTCATGCAAATATACATTCCTACAGTACGGTAGACTAAGGTTCATTTTCCTTTCACACGCCCACAGGAAAATTAACTCAAGGAAAATTATTCTGCTGGAGTGCAGGCATATCAATATGTGGCGTGACCAGTCTGAAGGGAAATAATGGATTAGAAGAGCATTGTCACATTCGTGTTTTTGGCATAGGAGCGACGATATATCGAAACCGCATCAGAATATATTTTGCCGCGTTTATCGTTAATGCGAGAAAATCATGCCTCTAGTTATGTCTCACGAATGGTAATATTCTGCCGGTATGTGTTGTGGAGGTGAAGGTTGCCGTACACAGTGACAAGTGCATATTCTCTTCCATGTTACTTTATTTTGAGCTTCCTTTCATGGTCTTAGAATATCATTATTTATATAATTTTGCCAAAATTTTGAACTACTGAGTGCGTGCGGCATAAAGGTTGTGTGGCGCACACAGATTCAGTGAAACTGTTCATCAGCACGAAAACATACTGGGAGTTATATAAACAGCGCTTCCGTACCAGTCCACCTCCAGAGAACGCGGAGATGGGAGATCAGGTCACAGAATCAGACGTATACACTTCCATTCTAGGGTTGATTGGACAGCAAAATATTACTGGTGTGAGGTTTTAGTTGGCTCTGTTTTCAGGTAGTTATTAACCTTGAAAAATAGCTGTAGGAGTATAAATTATTTCATTTCTGGTACCTATTTCCTCAATGACTTTAAAGTGGCTAAAGCAGAGAGAGAAACTAGTTCATTTCTAGAAAAAGTGGTGTCACAGGTTTCATAATCTAGAATAGGGATGGCGATCCTATGAAACGCGAACACGAATTCAGTGACTTGCCGCCGTGCATACTAACAACATACTAACTGTAATAAATAGGTCGAAAATCTAGCAACATAGCATATTTTAGCATTGCACTTTTAAAATAAAATGAAATAAAAAGAAAATCCACGGCCGGTTTCCAGTCACTCAAGCGGGTCAGGGATGGAATGAATGAAGCCCCAATCTATTGGCGAGGATAGGAATTATGCCGGTTGCCGAAGCCTGTTGCACTCCTCTGGGACAATGATTAATGACTGACAGATGAAATAATATTGGAGAGTGTTCCTGGAATCAAAAATGGCAGGGAGAACCAGAGTACCCACAGAAAAACCTGTATAACCTCCGCTTTGTCCAGCACAAATCTCACATGGAGTGACCGGGGTTTGAACCACGGAACCCAGCGGTGAGAGACCGGTGCGTTGCCGCCTGAGCCACGAAGGCAGCTTTAAAAATGAAGTATGTCACAATTCTATGGCAATAATTTTCACAAATTGTATTAGATTAAAGCAAAATCTGCCTGTTTTAAATGAAATTTTCAGTGATGTTTGCAAAATAAAATCATGAAACATCCACTCGAATTGATTCTTATGGAATGTAATCTAATACCTAAACGAAGTGGAATGAGGGGGTTTCGTGATGATTTTAAATAAAAATAACCGGTGGCACACTAGTCGGAAAAGGTTGCCATTCCTGTTCTAAAGCATATTTCAACTTGCATCAAACTACTTACGATGGAAGCTGTCCTTAACATTGGATTACGTACGCCGAACTTCAAATCATTCAACTTTGGCTGTAGTCCCTAATAACTCGTGCATGGTTTCGACCAAAGTTGTGCAGAGTGTATTACCAGCGGAACCGACTTAGGGCGGGCAGGGGGAGGGGTCGGCAAGGCATTTTCTGCCCCTCCAAATATGATCTTAGGGGACAGAGTGCCATTTTTCGCCCCCCCCCCCCAAAAAATTCTCCACTTAGATGTTAAGTCCCTTTAAAATGTGGTGTTGGTAGTCTTCGGGGGCTGGTAAGGGGTTAAATATGGAGAAGGTGATGGATGGTTTTATATCAAAAAGTGAGATTAGAAAGCGGGAATTCCTCAGAGAACTAAATTTTTCCATGGAAACTGTTCAGTCGGTACATCTGGTAAGTGAAATGGCGTATGGCTTTTAGTGCCGGGAGTGTCCGAGGACAAGTTTGGCTCGCCAGATGCAGGTCATTTGATTTGACTCCCGTAGGCGACCTACGAGTGGTAATGAGGGTGAAATGATGATGAGGACGACATATACACCCAGCCCCCGTGCCAGTGAAATTAAACAATTAAGCTTAAAATTCACGGCTCTGCCGGGAATCGAACCCGGAACCCCTGCGAACGAAGGCCAGCATGCTAATCATTTAGCCATGCAGCTAGACGGTACATCTGGTGATACAGCTTCTCGGATTTGGTATCATAAATTGTACAATATACAGTAATAATCCCCCATGGCACTACAGCCCTTGAAGGGCCTTGGCCTACCAAGCGACCGCTGCTCAGCCCGAAGGCTTGCAGATTATACAGTAATAGTAAGTAGTAAATGTATTTATGAAGCAAATTCTAATTCTTTTACTTGTGATTATTTTTGATAGCTTCGTACATAAAGCATTCCTTCAAAATATTTGTGAATCAAGTTCTATTTTTCTGTTTACATATGAGTATGATTGAAAACTACGCACATAAGACTCGTTCAAAAATGCACTTGAGAAAGAAGCTCTATTACTGTTCTGTTTTTCTGTTTGTTTGTGAATACTGTTATTATATAGAAATGGTTTCATGAATAGTTATTCCTCATTTCACATGCAGGTTTTCATATTAATCATGACTCCCCCCTCCACTCGCAATAATTACCCGAAATCGGCGCTCATGTGGATTACTCATGAACAATGCAACGTTGGTTTATAAACAATGATATTGTAACCGTTCATCACTATGCCATAGGCATGTTAGGAGGTTTAGTCAATCATATATGCCGTTTTCCGCAACATTCTGCGACATATAATGTCGTAATTAGCAGTCTATGTGCCGAACCGGGATGCGAGTTGCGATACGTAGGCCTGAAGGAAGCAGTTTTCTGCGCTGCATTGAGAAAAGAATAGCGTATTACCGCTGAACCTTGAAATCGCGCTCTCAGTCTGAGCGAGAGAGGAGGAGAGATGACGCTACGCACGGAAATGTATGTTGTCAGAGAGTGGGGATGAATTAAGGTGTGTTAACCCCCAAGAAAGAAAAATCCTTACTGATTCAACACCGCATTCATTGGTGCCAATTCACCATATTTAACTAAGAAGAAGGAGAAGAAGAACACAATTTTCTGAGATAATGTATAGAAATGTATAAGTCAGGTCTCATTCGAATCAGCGTATTTAATGCAAATTGTTGATGCATATAAATGCAATACTTTAATATTGGATCGGTAATGACGCATGTCGTATAGTGGTACGCAGAATAAAGATGACTGCCAAGATCTGGCAAAGTGAGGAAAAAAGTGGGAGGTCTTGCGAGATGAACCATGACGCGTGAATTTCTAAAAAGACGCTTTTAAGATTGTGAATGACCCGCTGATCGTATTGATTTAAAATTATATCAGCATAAAACAGGAGTCACGAGCTATAATTTGATTACTTTCACGTGGTTGAAAGATTCCGTTTGTCGGAGCTCAATCTCGATCAGGGGCGTGGTCTACCACCTCCCCATCCCCTCATCCCAGATACTATAAACAAAACACGGACCTAGATGCAATATCCCATTGTAATTTTTGCAGCTACAGTGCTTACCTGTCAGTAATGAACTATGGATATCAGTGTATGAAGTGCTGTGTCAAGGAAAACATATCAGTACGGTGTAAATATCGCGAAATAAGCCGTGTGGTACGAGATAAAGTACAGTGGTGATGAATAGAAGTCTTATTTTTACATTTAATCCTTTAAATATAGAGGACAGTCAGTGTCGGCTTATGACGCAATCATCAGAGAAGGGGCAAATGCATCCGGTTGTTTAGAAGTAGTGAGACAGTCGATTACGTTCAGTAATTAATAGTGGCCTATTTAAAAGCATTTAAACAGTGAGTGACGCTCAGAAAAATTAAGGAACGGTATTCGTGACAGGAAGAACGTTTGCATACTCCATGGACACTCGTGGTAACAATTAGTCAGACTGTGTGATTAATGGGGAAATGAATGGTGATTTATACAAACTTAACACTATTCGGATTAGTCCATTTCTTGTCATAAGTGGATCTAATCACCAGTAGATTCTGTGGAAACACATAAACAGTGTTTATTAACTAATTTTCCCATTTTAGCCTGTATGTTCGTGAGTGATCATCGAACCCAAGTATTGGAATCAACGAGAATCGCGCCTAAAGTGCCAGCATTCATCTCTTCAAGGAACGTTTAGAGATTCCAACAGCGGAAGACCACACTTCAGGACATGGATGTTGTGAAGAGGAAGAAGAACCAAGGACTATTTAAGAGTGGAGCTGCCGTAATGTATTCCTCTTAAATCCCAGGTGTACCCTCGAGATGGCAGCGAACCACAGGCATTATCTGATAAGTACATTCTTAAATATATTAAACCACGAGATTTGCATGCTAGTGTTAACTGTATTTGTAAATTAAAAATGTGTTGTAATTAATAATATTAAATGTAGGGAACACTATACGCGTGTGACTGGGAAAGATTATTTTATTAATTTAATTAGGATTTCTTCAGTGATTTAAGGATAATCACTAATATTCCAGTGGGCTTATTTGCATGAATTAGTATATAGATCCCATAAATTCTTAGTGCGCGTGAAGCACATATTTGAAGAGAATAGCGCTTTAGCTAAATCTATAATTTCTTCTTAATTCTACTAAGTGGTAAGGATCTTCATAGCAGTTTGAATATAGACTATGGGTTCGCTTCACAGGGTGATTCAGGTATTCTATAAATCCAATATAATAAACATATTATCATTGAAGATATTCAAACCGAGGTGTAATTTGAATTATGTAGATACGCGAGTGAAATTGAATCAGTTAAATAACCTGTGAGAATAGAGTCTTCTCTATAAATGAACAAAATGGATTTGAGATGCAGTGGTGTGATGTGGGATGGATGAGGCTTGTGAAGTGTTTGAGACGCTGGAAAGATAAACAATTAATGACGGCTATCGTGATGTATTGAATTAGACTGTATATATAGCCAGAATAATAAGTGATAAGAGTTGGTGGCCTTTAAATAAACGTGTACTCGGGAACGAGCCAAGATGTAAAGAAATAAAAGAAAGAAAGGAAGAAAGAAAGAATAGAAAGTGACTTGGCTGCCTCAGGAAAGGACACTGGCACATTGCTAGAGGAAGACGGGTTTACGAAATAAGGATTTGCACGGTCCGATGGGGACTGTGTTTTCTCCAAGAGTCTTAAACATTTGCCTGTAAGCTTTCTTTCATTCACCAATGCAATATCAATCCCACGCTAATGATACATGATGAGTAGCGTTGATAATTTTATGATTCTGCAAAGGACGTATTCCTCCCCACTTTTATGTACCAAATTAGCTCGTGATAAGAGTTTCAGATTTTTTACCAGGGAAGCTGAAGAACTTGGGTTCGACCGGCGTTGTAACTATGGATATAACTTGATACTTTATGGCTTGACAAGGCCATATCTTCAAGATGTGTTGTTTGCTACATGTTTGATACTTTCCTATGTAATGTACTTTTGTATTTCATTATTCCCAAGTGTTTATGGTGATGGGTTAGATACCAGCGTTGGTTGATTTACTTTGAATATAACAGGGTTAGGTAAACCCAGGATACGCGTATGTGTTCAGTATAATATGTAATTAGTGTGGTCAAATAGACAATGTGTTTGATATACGGCGATGCAATCTCGTGCGTAGAAAAATATGTATTAATCAATACGCATAAATTCCATAACCATGGCAGTTAACTAATAAAATGTTTAAATGAGAAAATGCCACCATGAGTTCTGGTCAGTCCATTCAGATAACAGATAACATCGAGTATCGTTGTTTAGAAATAAATAAGAATACGTGAAATGTGTACATAGTATCAGTGCGCATTAATAAAGTGATTTAAAGTATGCCAAGCGACAACCACAATTGTGAGTAAACTGAAAGGACGTTAAGGCATACTGTATACAAATACTTGCTTTTCAGTTGATTATTTCTTTATTTATATGTAATAATATGGCATTATCTCACGTACTTATCGTGTGGTTCTATCAGTTTAATAAAGCGTTTAGTAAATATCCTTAACAAAGATTCTTCTCATTTTATAATATTAATGTATTCCTCTTCCATTATAGAGAATCCTACTTTCGTTATATTGTATGTAGTGCCCATTTTTCTTTTACGAACATTCCATTACCCGTATGCTTCTGAGCTTTAGCTGTTGACGCAACGAAAGTAGGGAGGATGGGACTTCGAGCCCCGGAAGTGACTTCAGAAGGTTCTCATCTGGTAATTCCACTTATACATTTGTTTGTGAAGCCGAATTATGTAATTGTTGCCCTGATATGCCCGGGATGGTTACAATAGACAGACTACGTTTGACATTCCAGATGTAAGGCTTTTCCTTCTTCTCTCAGAATACTAGTTCGAGTATTTGAATAATATGAACTGTAAACAGTAGCCCTAATATTTCTATCCATGAGAACTCTCATAGCTCTTTAATGGCTGATCCAGTCTGAAACAATTCTTGTGTGATGGAAGAACGACAGCCGAATACCACGTTATTTTCATTTTGAGAGACGTCCCCCTGCCGATCCCTAACGGTATACGATACTATATTTTGCTACCTTACCCCTACATCTACCATTGCACAGTTTCGGAACAGATTTCGTACGATCGGACTTCTATCGTTGGCTAATTTAATATTTCGTCGTTGCCGGGACAAAACTTCCTATGTGATAATATTTTTGGAGTTTTACTGACCCGCAGCACATACATTATGAAGAGCGAGAATGCCTTGGCAATATTCACACAATATTGCCCCTTAGATGACAGAATCTTACTGGCCGAAGCTCTAAGCTAAAATATTTCACATAGGAGGTTTTGTCCCGGCAGCGACGATTTCTTCTTTGGTATATTACCGATCCTACAGCATGACAAAACCACAAATGTGACAATGCTCTTCCTATCAATTATTTCCCTTAGGTCTGGTCACGCCTCCCAGTCACATGCTGACATGCATTCCATCAGAAAAAATTTCGTTGAGTTAATTTTCCTATACTAGCATGTAAAGGAAAATGAGCCTTACTCTACCATACTGCAGGAATGTATGTTTGCATGACATATTCACCCGCTCATACAGTATGACGTATGTAAGTTTCATGTTCACTCAATCAATCAATACTGATCTGCATTTAGGGCAGTCGCCCAGGTGGCAGATTCCCTATCTGTTGCTTTCCTAGCCTTTTCCGAAATGATTTCAAAGAAATTGGAAATTTATTGAACATATCCCTTGGTAAGTTATTCCAATCCCTAACTCCCCTTCCTACAAATGAATATTTGCCCCAGTTTGTCCTCTTGAATTCCAACTTTATCTTTATATTGTGATCTTTCCTACTTTTATAGACGCCATTCAAACCTATTCGTCTACTAATGTCATTCCACGCCATCTCTCCACTGACAGCTCGGAACATACCACTTAGTCGAGCAGCTCTTCTTCTTTCTCTCAATTCTTCCCAACCCAAACATTGCAACATTTTTGTAACGCTACTCTTTTGTCGGAAATCACCCAGAGCAAATCGAGCTGCTTTTCTTTGGATTTTTTCGAGTTCTTGAATCAGGTAATCCTGGTGAAGGTCCCATACACTGGAACCATACTCTAGTTGGGGTCTTACCAGAGACTTATATGCACTCTCCTTTACATCCTTACTACAACCCATAAACACCCTCATAACCATGTGCAGAGATCGGTACCCTTTATTTACAATCCCATTTATGTGATTACCCCAGTGAAGATCTTTCCTTATATTAACACC
Source organism: Anabrus simplex (assembly GCF_040414725.1). Lineage (NCBI taxonomy): Eukaryota > Metazoa > Arthropoda > Insecta > Orthoptera > Tettigoniidae > Anabrus > Anabrus simplex. Next base: position 53,819,602 of record NC_090266.1, read on the forward strand.
TAGATACTTACAATGATCCCCAAAAGGAACTTTCACCCCGTCAACACAGTAATTAAAACTGAGAGGACTTTTCCTATTTGTGAAACTCACAACCTGACTTTTAGCCCCGTTTATCAACATACCATTGCCTGCTGTCCATCTCACAATATATTCGAGGTCACGTTGCAGTTGCTCACAATCTTGTAACTTATTTATCACTCTATAGAGAATAACATCATCCGCAAAAAGCCTTACCTCCGATTCCACTCCTTTACTCATATCATTTATATATATAAGAAAACATAAAGGTCCGATAACACTGCCCTGATGAACTCCCCTCTCAACTATTACAGGGTCAGACAAAGCTTCACCTACTCTAACTCTCTGAGATCTATTTTCTAGAAATATAGCAACCCATTCAGTCACTCTTTTGTCTAGTCCAATTGCACTCATTTTTGCCAGTAGTCTCCCATGATCCACCCTATCAAATGCTTTAGACATGTCAATCGCGATACAGTCCATTTGACCTCCAGAATCCAAGATATCTGCTATATCTTGCTGGAATCCTACAAGTTGAGCTTCAGTGGAATAACCTTTCCTAAAACCGAATTGCCTTCTATCGAACCAGTTATTAATTTCACAAACATGTCTAATATAATCAGAAAGAATGCCTTCCCAAAGCTTACATACAATGCATGTCAAACTTACTGGCCTGTAATTTTCAGCTTTATGTCTATCACCCTTTCCTTTATACACAGGGGCTACTATAGCAACTCTCCATTCATCTGGTATAGCTCCTTCGGCCAAACAATAATCAAATAAGTACTTCAGATATGGTACTATATCCCAACCCATTGTCTTTAGTATATCCCCAGAAATCTGATCAATTCCAGCCGCTTTTCTAGTTTTCAACTTTTGTATCTTATTGTAAATGTCATTGTTATCATACGTAAATTTTATTACTTCTTTGGCCTTAGTCTCTTCCTCTATCTCGACATTATCCTTGTAACCAACAATCTTTATATACTGCTGAGTGAATACTTCTGCCTTTTGAAGATCCTCACATACACACTCCTTCACACGCCCGCATAGGAAAGTGAACTCAACGGAAATTGGTCTGATGGACTGTATATCGATATGTGGCTAGGAGGCGTGACCAGTTTTAAGAGAAATAATGGTTAGGAAAAGCGTTGTCACATTTACGGTTTTGGCATAGGAGTGACGATATTAGCCGTACTAATTGTAAGTAATATTGTGATATTAATTTGGGAATCGCTATGGAATTAAATAGTACGTATTTCCAGTGCCAAAGAAACTTCAAATAATTTATTCCCACTTCACGCGTAGCCGAATTTATCTTGGTTTAGATATTTTAAATAGAGACTTTCTCCTTTGAGTTGTGCGAAGTGTGCATGCTGTATATGACAGTTCATTTACCTTGGGGCATGGAACTGTATGTACTCGTACGCAGAGAAACATTACAACAACTCATCTTTTGTGTAGTGTTTGGGAGTGCAGCTGTGTGAATCTGCTATAATTTGAACCTCGTGCAAGATGAATTTACCAGGACTTGAAAGTCCCTTTTTTATTTTTTTATTTTTTATTTTTTTTTTATTTTTTTTTTGCTACTGGCTTTACGTCGCACCGACAGAGATAGGGTCTTATTGCGACGATGGGATAGGAAAAGCCTAGGAGTTGGAAGGAAGCGGCCGTGGCCTTAAGTAAGGTACAGCCCCAGCATTTGCCTAGTGTGAAAATGGGAAACCACGGAAAACCATCTTCAGGGCTGCCGACAGTGGGATTCGAACCCACTATCTCCTGGATGCAAACTCACAACAGAGCGCACCTAACCGCACGGTTAACTCGCCCGGTTTGAAAGACCTCCAACATGGTAAATGTTGAAAATTCTGCTTCACTTTTTCAAAGTCTGTTTGCGTTAGCCACTTGAAATTTTAAAGCTTTGCTGTTTGCATCTTTAGCTATAATAATAAGGTGAGGGATTATTTGACAAAATGTCCGACTCGTTGTCTGAATGGTCACCGTACTGGCCTTCAGTTCAGAGGGTCCCGGGTTCGATCCCTGGCCAGGTCAGGGAATTTAACCTTCATTGGTTAATTCCAATGGCCCGGGGGCTGGGTGTTTTTGCTGTCCCCAACATCCCTGCAACTCACACACCACTCATAACACTATCCTCCACCACAATAACACACAGTTACCTACATATTGCAGATGCCGCCCACCATCATCGGAAGATCTGACTTACAAGGGCTGCACTCGGCTAGAAATGGTCACAAGAAATTATTATTATTTGACAAAATCCAATAAATTAACTTTTATTACGTGAAATTTTGCATCTGAAATTGTGCCACGAGCATTTGTAATTTATTTTAGATATTACAGAAAATTACCTTCTTATTACTCTTAATTAGGGTCATATTGATGTGCAGAAAAATATACAGGGACTTCGTATTGGATGTTTTCTCTAACATGGTATCAAATTACAAAAAAGTATATAACTGAGAAAAACGATGTTAAAGATTTTCAACAAAATGTTTCACTCCAGACAATTCTTGGAATATTCCTGCCGCATACTTTGGATTATTTTTGTCCTCCTTGGTAACTTTCAGGTTCCACTTCTTTCTTCTGGTTCTACTCCCATCTCTTCCATCTTTGCTGATAAATAAACGTTTTGTTTGGAGAACTTTATGAATGTGTAATACATGCGTTACGTTCAAGATGAGCATGTGATTAGCACATGGCGGCATTTCACGCAACATTAAACTCTACCACATTGGAGTCATTCACATTTTCACATAAACGAACCTCATTTGCATGGAGAAATCTCTATGTGTAAATATTTCCCTTATACAGACAGTACTTTCTTAATTAAGGCCAGGGCCGCTTCCTTCACACTGCTACAAATGTTAAATGCACGATGATGCCCTCACTACAATTAAGTAACAACAAGTTTATTTCCCATACTGCCTCGTTTCATGGGATAATGCTTTCAAATCTTCTCATTTCTTAGGATCAAAATGGTACCAGGATTTGCGTTTGGATCTTTTTTAATTATCATAAGCAGATACTTGATTGTGTGGCAAAGGATAACAGGAAAAGTGCTCAGCATGCTGCTTTCACCAAACACCCACATTGTGAGGTTTAAACATAAAATCTACTTCTCAAATATTGTTCTGGATCTTCACGTTCAAGAGTAACTACCACAGCTTTTCTCTCTGGTGCATACATACCCTACGTATTGGGGATAACACAACATGATAAGATAAACAGAATTATTCACCAGGCATCGAAACTGTATTCTCTTTATGCCCGCTTCCCTAATATTGTTCCTATGTCTACGATATTGTTCACAAATTAATTAAAACGTATGTACATTTTGTCTATCTGTTTCAAATTCGTTCCAAGAAGAAATACGGCCTGGCAATTTCTTCATGGAACGAGCCTCTGTGGCTCAGGCGGCAGTGCGCCGGCCTGTCACTGCTGGGTTCCGTGGTTCAAATCCTGGTCACTCCATGTGAGATTTGTGCTGGACAAAGCGGAGGCGGGACAGATTTTTCTCCGTGTAGTCCGGTTTTCCCTGTCATATTTCATTCCAGCAACACACTCCATTATCATTTGATTTCATCTCTCAGTCAGTAATGATTGTCCCATAGGAGTGCGACAGACCTCTGCAGCCGGCACAATTCCTATCCTCACCGCTAGATGGGCGCTTCATTCATCCCATTCCTGACCCTGTCGAATGACTGGAAACAGGCTGTGGATTTTCATTTCATTGTGTTCATGGACCGAATTCAATTTCAGCCTCTTAGTGAAATATTTACACTGCAATTTCCAGTGTCTTCTTAATACCGTTTCCAGGTGAAATTCGACGGTTAGACTAGAGCACGCTGTTCTTTATTATTTTGTAGATTTGTATTATTTGTTTAACGGCACAAATAGTTCTTGTGGCAACGAGGATATTGGACAGGGCTAGTATTAGGAAGGAGGCAACCGTGGCCTTATTTAAATTGCAAATTGCATTTGCCTGGTGTGAAATTAAGAAACCACGGAACATCCTCTTCAGGGTTACAAAAGTTGGTGCTCCAACCCACTATCTCCCGAATTAAAGCTCACGGCTACGTGACTCGAAGTGCACAGCTATCTCTCTGAGTGGCAGCCTGTTCGATTGGGGGCCTGGCACTGTATCTTCTTACCAAGGCGGCCTTGATTCTAATGTCGACCAATGCACGAGGAATATTTATTACGAAAACTCATACCCCTGCAAAATTTAAGGTGGACGTAGATTACTACCTGATGGCACAAACGTGCGCGGGGTATAATTTTGGAGGGGCTGGAAGGCTGTAGAGGGGGGTAGCTACTGCTGCGCTGCTCACTTGAGAACTTAACCCGCAATAGAGTAACAATTATGAGGAGCCGACGTCAACACTTCTGTAGCAACTAACGAAGTCAAGGCTCCTCCGCTCTCGCTCAGGCTGCAGCACACAGACTCGCCCGCATACGAAACGCATTTAGTGAGCAGCTAACGTGTTAAGCCATTAGATAGTAATCTAGACTTACCGTGGCTGTGCTTACGGCATATATAGCAGGCATGTCCAGGTCAAGCGCACGCCGGGCGAGCAGCGTGCAGGGTGTCTTTACACCCGTGCGGTCTCGGCTGGGACACGCTCACTCGAGCGGAGATGCGTTAGGGGTGCACAGTATTCCTTCCTTCAATGCGAACGAATTGCGCTACCTCCATATGAGAGCTGTCCTTCACCAATATCATTTATAAGGCATGTAAGCTGTTGATTTACATGAGTTATTTTTACAAGTTGCTTTACGTCGCACCGACACAGATAGGTCTTATGGCGATGAAGTGGGAAAGAAGCGCCCGTGGTCTTAATTAAGGTACAGCCTGTACAAGGTGTGAAAATGGGAATCCATTTTCAGGGCTGCTGACAGTGGGGTACGAACCTACTATCTCCCGAATACAAGCTGACAGCTGCACGCGCCTAACTGCACGGCCAACTAGCTCGGTACACGGAATAATAATAATAATAATAATAATAATAATAATAATAATAATAATAATAATAATAATAATAATAATAATAAACGTACTATCGATATATACAAAGACAATAGAATTGTAGGCTTCATAAAGACTACTACATTAACGAAATATTAAAAGAAGAATCAAATTCAGATATGTTCAAGATACATAAATTAATAAATTAAGATTATTCTACTTGACAAAACAAAGGTGTGATGAAATAACTTAAGAACATTCCGGTGAGCACTTGTCTACACCTTGGCTATTTTGGTTTTGCTTCCTCTGAAAACTAAAAAGTAAGTTGCCTAAAAGCGACCCATTTATGTTCACTGATTTCCTGAGCGCTGTTGACGTTCGCTGGCAATAATTCAGTCAATGTTAGGCTTGATCGTGCTAGCAGACACTTTTCTCATTCCTGCATTGAGAGGATGTCTGTTAGCCAAGATCGTAATCGAGAATTGTTGATTTTCGTCCTGGAAAAGAACTGTTCATCTGTAAGTACTTCCAAAGATTGACAGGAATTCTAGTTCTTTTTAAAGCTGATATTTTGAAACTTTAAGCACTGTTGTTTGGATGTTACTGCTTCGTGTTTTCTAAGAAACTAATTTTTTAAAACACATCACTTAAGTATAGTCACAGCTTTCAAAGTACTTCGTAATTCCGCTATTAATTTCAGCCTCTCATTACCAGTAAGCTAATACCATTGTACTGATTTGCATGATACAGCTCATAATGACGCCAACATTAAGCTTTTGCAGACGACATTCTGTTAACATACTAGGCACTGAGCTTCTCCTTCATGTTCGCGACTTAGGAAACAGTGCAACTATTCCGGGTCAGTTGCAAATCATGAATTGTGAATGTCAGAACATCCAAGGAGTGTATGGTGTGATAGAGACTATCTCCAACCAGCGTGTCAGTTCTTCTTTCTTCTGTGAACCAGAGAATATATGCGATTTTAGACCAGTTTCTCAAAAACAGTGCTTTAAATATATCATGTGTGTCTTTTCTACTTCTCTTAATTATTCAGACTTTTGTATTAATTTTAGTCATGTTCAAAAAGAAGTAAAAATTATGAATTGTGAATGTCAGGGAGTTAGCACTGTGAAAGAGGCTGTTTCAGGTGATATTTTTTGTCTGCCAATTTCTTCATTTCTTTCCAGTGTCTGTCATGTGGATATATACATTGTTGTATGATTTGTAAATGTTTTTTGGTTTCTTGGCTGTGTGATTGATGGGGACAAAAGCCATTTTTTTTTAATTCCGAGTCAGGTCTTCCGTAACTTTCCCACTTACCACTCTCGTCTTGCATCTCCTTTTTTCACATGGCTCGAAAAGATCCTGTATACTCATCCCTGCTGTGACCGAACGTACTGTCAGTTCAACGCCCGTCCCTCCCGCCTAGAGAGGAGAATTTCTGCCCGCACGCGTGCGAGGCATTTCTAGGCTGTGCGATGTCTTACGTGCCTAAACTATAGCCACGTAAAACTTGCTGTTTTCTGCTTGAATTCCAACCTGCTACTTCTACAGGTAAATTATTCCCAATGCATTGAAATACTTTGTTTCAATATTCCTTGTAGCACATGTGACCACCACCGAGTCATGTAGAGGTAATATGGCGGGTTTGAACGCCATCATCAGCAGCCCAGAAGATGAGTGTTTCCCAGTTTCACACAAGGTAAATTCCATGACAATATCTTAATGAAGGCCAAGGCCCCTACCTTCCAGTCCTATCCGAGCGCCATCGTCAAGAACCTGCATGATTTTGCTGTGCAAATGTGATGGAAACTGTCTGAAGGCAACTCACTCAAAAGTACCCAAAGAAATTGGAACAGCCTACTTCAATGTAATGACCAACAAGTGCTTCTCATTTGAGCATCCGATTTCCAGATATCGTCCGGCTCCATGACTAAATGGTTAGCGTGCTGGCCTTTGGTCACAGAGGCCCCCGGTTCGATTCCCGGCAGAGTCGGAAATTTTAAATATCATTGGTTAATTTCGCTGGCACGGGGCTGGGTGTATATGTTGTCGTCATCATCATTCCATCCTCATCACGATACGCAGGTCGCCTGCGGGTGTCAAATCAAAAGACCTGCACCTGGCGAGCCGAACAAGTCCTCGGACACTCCCGGCACTTCCAGATATCGACGCTTTCATAGGTTTATGAAGCAAAGGTATGTGGAGTATGACCTAACATGACGGCACCAGGCAGATGGCAGCGGTTTGACCTGCCACGCTTTTTAATTGAAATGGTCTTGGTCCTTTCTTATCCAATTGTGAATAATAATAATAATAATAATAATAATAATAATAATAATAATAATAATAATAATAATAATAATAATAATAATAATAATAATAATAATAATAATAATAATAATAATCTTCTACTGCTTTTCCCACACGCGCGGGGTCGCGGGGGCGAACTGAGTCACACATATGTGGATTTGGCCTTGTTTCACGGCAAGATGCCTTTCCCGACGGGAAATCTGTATGGAGGGAGGTAATCACTATTTCGTGTTCCTGAGTTGGTTAGTAGTGTGGTGTACTGTGCGAGTATGAAGAGGAAAGTGTTGAGACAAACGCAAATGCCCAGTCCCCGAGTCAGAAGAATTAATCAGACGTGATTAAAATCCCCAACACGGCCGGGAATCGAACCCGCCCATTCAGCAAAGGAATCGGACAATAATAATAATAATAATAATAATAATAATAATAATAATAATAATAATAATAATAATAATAATAATGTTGTTTTAGTCATCGGTCCATAGACTGGTTTGATGCAGCCCTCCATGCCACCCTAACCTGTGCTAACCTACATCTACTCTAATCTGCTTGTCATATTCATACCTTGGTCTACCCCTACCGTTCTTACCACCTACACTTCCTTCAAAAACCAACTAAACAAGTCCTGGGTGTCTTAAGATGTGACCTATCATTCTATCCCTTCTTCTTGTAAAATTTAGCCAAATCGATCTCCTCTCACCAGTTCGATTCAGTATCTCTTCATTCGTGATTCGATCTATCCAACCCACCTTCAGGATTCTTCTGTAACACCACATTTCAAAAGCTTCTATTCTCTTTCTTTCTGAACTAGTTATCTTCCATGTTTCATTTCCATACAATGCCACGCTCCACACGAAAGTCTTCAAAAACATCTTTCTAATTCCGATATCAATGTTTGAAGTGAGCGAATTTCTTTTCTTAAGAAAGCTCTTCCTTGCTTGTGCTAGTCTACATTTTATGTCCTCCTTACTTCTGCCATCGTTAGTTATTGTACTACCCTAGTAACAATATTCATCTACTTCCTTTAAGACTTCATTTCCTAATCTAATATTTCTGCATCACCTGGCTTCGTTCGACTGCACTCCATTACTTTTGTTTTGGACTTATTTATTTTCATCTTGTACTCCTTGCCCAAGACTTCGTCCATGCCGTTCAGCAGCTTCTCGAGATCTTCTGCAGTCTCAGATACAATAACAATATCATCGGCAAATCTCAAGGTTTTCATTTCCTCTCCTTGGATTGTGATTCCCTTTCCAAATTTCTCCTTGATTTCCTTTACTGCCTGTTCTATGTAAACATTGAAAAGCAGGGGGGACAAATTGCAACCTTGCCTCACTTCTTTCTGGATTGCTGCTTCTTTTTCAAAGCCCTCGATTCTTATCACTGCAGACTGTTTTTTATACAAATTGTAGATAATTCTTCGTTCTCGGTATCTGATCCCAATCATCTTCAGAATCAAAAATAGCTTAGTCAAATCAACTTTATCGAATGACTTTTCTAGATCTACGAATGCCATGTAAGTGGGCTTGTCCTTCTTGATTCGATCCTTTAAGATCATACGTAAAGTTAGGATTGCTTCACGTGTTCCTACATTTCTTCTGAAGCCAAATCGGTCTTCTCCCAACTCAGCTTCAACTTGATTCTCCATTCTTCTGTAAATAATACGAGTTAAAATTTTGCAAGCATGAGATACTAAACTAATGGTGCGGTAGTTTTCACACCTGTCAGCACCGGCTTTCTTGGGAATAGGTATAACAACAGTCTGCCGAAAATTGGGTGGAATTTCTCCTGTTTTATACATCCCTCACACTAAATGGAATAACCTTGACATGCTGGTTTCTCCTAAAGCAGTCAGTATTTCAGAGGGAATGTCATCAGTTCCAGGTACCTTGTTCCTATTTAGGTCTCTCATATCTCTGTCAAACTCTGACCTCAAAACTGGGTCTCCCATTTCATCAGCATCAACAGCCTCTTCTTGTTCCACAACCAAATTACCTACATCTTTACCTTGATACAACTGTTGGATCTGTTCTTGCCATCTTTCTGCTTTGTCTTCTTTCCCTACAAGTGGCTTTCCATCTGAACTCTTAATGTTCATACACTTAGACTTCCTCTCTCCAAACGTTTCCTTGATTTTCTTGTATGCAGCATCTACCTTTCCCAGGACCATACAACCTTGGACATCCTTCCACTTCTCCTTCAGCCATTCTTCCTTAACTACCTTGCACTTCCTATCCACTTGATTCTTTAATCGCCTGTATTATTTTCTCGTTCATCAATCAGGTCTAGTATCCACTGATTCTTAGTTGATCTTTTCTTCCTACCTAACATCTCTTCAGCAGCCCTACTAACTTAATTTTTCATGAATATCCACTCTTCTTCTATTGTGTTTCCTTCAGCCTTTTCATTTAGTCCTCTTGCAACATGTTCCTTGAAACAATCCCTCTAACTCTTTTCTTTCAACTTGTCTAGATCCCATCTTTTTGCATTCTTTCCTTTCTTCATCTTCAACTTCGGATAGCATTTCATGACCAACAAGTTGTGGTCATAATCGACGTCTGCTCCCGGGAAAGTTTTAAAATCCAACACCTGGTTTCTGAATCTGTGCCTAATCAAAATGAAATCTATTTGATACCTTCCAGTGTTTCCAGGTCTCGTCCACGTATACAGCCGTCGTTTGTGGTGTTTGAACCAAGTATTGGCAAGGACTAAATTATGATCAGTGCAGAATTCAACCAGCCGAGTTCCTCTTTCGTTCCTTTGTCCCAAGCCTAATTCTCCTACTGTATTACCTTATCTTCCTTGCCCTACCACTGCATTCCAGTCTCCCATCACTATTAGATTCTCATCACCTTTTACATATTGTATTAAATCTTCTATCTCTTCATATGTTCTTTCGAATTCCTCATCATTCGCTGAGTTAGTAGGCATATAGACTGCACTATTGTGGTGGGCATTGGTTTGATGTCTATCTTGACGACAATAATTCTTTCACTATGCTGGTCGTAGTAGCTTACCTGGTGCCCTATTTTCTTATTCATTATTAAACCAACTCCTGCATTTTCCCTGTTTGATTTCGTGTTGATAATTCGGTAGTCGCCTGACCAAAAATCCTGTTCTTTCTGCCAACGTACGTCACTTATACCAACTACATCTAACTTTAGTCTATCCATCTCCCTTTTCAGATTCTCTAACCTATAACAACGATTCTAACATTCCACGTTCCGACTCGCAGAATGTCAGTATCCGTCTTCCTGATGATCGCCGCCTCTCGTGTAGTATACACCCGGAGATCCGAACGGGGGACTAGTTTACCTCCGGAATATTTTACCTGGGAGGAAGCCATCATCAGTACATCATTCATACAGAGAGAGCTGCATGTCCTCGGGAGTTAGTTACGGCTGTAGTTTCCCGTTGCTTTCAGCCGTGTATCAGTATCAACACAGCTAAGCCATGTTGAGTATTATTACAAGGCCATATCAGTCAATCATCTAGACTGCCGCCCTTGCAACTTCCGAAAGGCTTCTACCCCGCTTTCGATGAACCATTGCTTAGTCTGGTCTCTCAACAGATACCCATCCAATATGGTTGCACCTGCGACTCGGCTATTAGCTTAATTGGGACACGCAAGCCTCCCCACCGCGGCAAGGTCACATGGTTCGTAGGGGAATAATAATAATAATAATAATAATAATAATAATTATTATTATTATTATTATTATTATTATTATTATTATTATTCAGTCATTGAAGTTAAACATGTTCATTTTGACTTATTATTTCCATATGAAAGGAAAAATAAAAGATATGAAGTCTCGAGGAAAAGAAAAACGCATGTGCGAAAACTTTCTAGATCTTTGATTATTCAAAACCATCCAGATGGCCATGGCATTACCGAACATTTCCAGACTAGCCTGTCACCACGTCTTTTTTGCTGATGAAAATAGTATTCAAACATTTAAATAACCTGCTGCATCAAAGTTCTCGTGTATTCCTGGGTAATGGTCAAGTAATCTCCTTTAAGGAACTATACCGTATTTCACTTCTGCAATATACGTGCTACTATCATCACATACGTGACAACAGACTATTATAATGTTTTATTTTCGCTCACCTACTTTAACTATAAACATCACAGTAAGTAGTGTTCGAATTCATTTCATAGTGCTTCTCAACAATTGACTACATGGCAGTACTATAATATAAACACAACTTTTCATGTATGTGTATTAGGTTTACGAACTAAATACATGTATGATTATACGCAGAAATGTTTTACGCCTTTTGTGATTAAAACAGAATAGGTTAGAACCATTTCTATTAATTCTGAAATAATATTTAGTTCATAATAAGTTGTACCAATGTAGTACATTTTTAATGAAGGATAAATACTAATTGTTTAAATTAACATACTGTTGTATCACTGAATTAATTTTTATTGAGGGGTAAATATAGATATACTGTACCACCCACAAGGCTATTCCTTATGCTTTATATTCTATTACTGGTTATTTTCGTAATTTACGTGCCATATTTTATCATTGAACATGATAGTTAATTAATGTACTGTAATTAATTTGAAAATCAGATTATAATTTAAGTACCATATAAACAAGTCAATTAAAAGTACTCAGCACTGCATAGCTTCAAGGACGCTTCGCTTCCTCTATTCAAAGGAAGGCTCAACTATTTTATGAGGCATATTTGTTAATGCAACACAGATTTGATAATAATAATTCGTCTAATAAGATGTCATATAGGCTTCATATAATGAGCCACGCCCCCGGAAATTAAAGATTATACTAATAATAATCGGCAACCATTGCAGAAAACATCGGAGTGCGTCAGCTTTGAGCTAAAGAATGGAAGAGATTCTCAAGTTAGCTGTGTCTAGAGTATAGCTCATTGAGAGGGTTGGATGAGATGTACTGTCTATATTCAGCGATAGAAGAGTCGGGAAAGATGAGACCCCAGTGGCGCCTGAGAATATCCAATAACGCCTCGTAGAAGAAAGCGAATGGACGTCGACCGTTTTCTCTCTTCCTTTTTGTTGGATTTTGAGACTCAATTGAAAGTTTTCTGTTTCTGTTGAAGGAAACAGAAAGGGAAAAATAAAGTACTACTAGTAGTAGGCCGCTATTCGTCTCTGTTTTTGGGAATTGCGTGGCGAGGAGCGAAGTGAGAGGCTCCTCATGCATTATGGATGCCACCAACATCACCAGAAGAGCTTTTGACGCGTTTTACAATAGTTTTATGGAAACACAAACGAAATATTGAAGGAAGTCGTAACAATTCACATCCAACATGGCAATAACACTTGCGTCTGGGACAGCAGTGCATCACTGGTGCACCCTTTCCTCTTGTATTCTCGGCAATCTGCGGCCACACAGCTGAACGAAAATAAACATAGTGTTCACTAATTTACTAACATGTACAGTGTCCATGTCTCAGAAAACAATTTATCACAGATAATATTGTGATGACTAGGGCTCATATATATGACACGGAAATAAAGAAACATGAACTCAGACATTCCTTTAAATATCCATATATTATTTCGAACGTAAACAATGTGCCTTAAAATGTTTATTGATGATTGTTGAGAATGCGTTTTAACCAAGGAGGTAACTAGCAAGAAACGAAATTAGCCGAAAAATACCGGGAAATTGTTCGGATTCCTATCGAAATGTTTAATGTTAATAAGTGCGTAGAGTGATTATATCATCGCTGTTCGGGCAAAAGGTTATATCTCACAATGAACATTAACTACATTATACGGTGGGAGTGTGTAAATAAGCCACACAAACGTACATTCCTAGAGTACGGTACGCTAAGGTTCATTTTCCTTTATAAGTACTCGAAGGACAATGAACACAAGGAATATTGTTCTGATGGACTAAATATGCATATGTGCTGGGAGGAGTAACCAGTCTTAAGGAAAATAATGGACGGGAAGAGCATTGTTAGATATCGTTGGCTTACTTCTAAAACCTCGTATGTCGCAATGCTCTTCCTACCCATTATAGTCTTTAAGACTGGTCACGCCTCCCAACCACATATTTATATGCAGTCCATAAGAGCAATTTTCGTTGTGTTCATTTTTCTATGCTGTTGAGTCAAGGAAAATGGACCTTAGCATAACGCATTGTAGGGATGTTGTTTGCATGGCGAAATCACGCTGTCCTACAGTTTGATGTATTTAAGTTTCATTTTCCTTTATACAACAGCATAGGAAAATGAACACAACGAAAATTGTTCTGATGGACTTTACATCCATATGTGGCTGGGAGGCGTGACCAGTCTTAAGGAAGGTAATGGATAGGAAGTACAATGGGAGATACGAGTTTTTAGAAGTAAGGCATCAAATATAACCTTTGACCGAGCAGCGACGATATGACCTCACCTAGTAGCCTACGAGCATGCTGTAGGAACAAAAGTGCAAGCTTGAAATTCAATGTAAAACTAATAAAAAATGTTATGCCAAAAATATAAAATTATGAATGTATTCCTACTGGTCTCATAGAAGAAATTATCAGGCTCCTTCACTGAGTGGGGAGCACTGCGCCTTCGATTCAGAGGGTGCTGAGTTCTATTCCCGGTCGGATCGAGGATTGTAGTCGCGTCTAATGAATTCCTCTCCTTCAAGGACTGGCTATTTGTGTACGTCTAAATATATACATCTCATCATATACGAACAACACATTAAAATATGCTTTGCAATGAAGACATGCAAAAAGTGAATACATAGTGTTACAATAAGGTGGGCCAAACTTTTAGGACACACTACTCACACATAGAAGAAGGAAATATGTTAGGCCTATATGGACACGGGTCCTTGTTAGAACTCATTTTGTACAACACAGGAATAGAACGTACCAGTGTACCACAAGAAACTATTTCTCGATCTTTCTTGATCGTTATACCAGGCGAGGTTTTCGCAGCTGTTTTGGTAATGAGGGGGAGAAAATCAATGTGGTTTCAGATCATATAAGGATTGTTAGGACCAGATATCCTGTATGTGCCAAGTAACTGAAATATGATAAGACAGAAATAAAGTTATGCTCATGTTTCGGAGATCAAGTGAAGGCATGAGGCAGATTACCGAGGAAACCTTACAGGCCACGCTGAGGGACTATGGGTTCAGAGTTAGGTTATCATAGGCAATCAATTGTATTTATGCTGGCAATAATGCCGTACTAATAATTGATGGTAGAATGAGTTGTTGGTTCAAAGCAGTCACGGAGGTTAGACAAGGCTGTAATCTTTCAGCTTTGTTGTCCATACATTGCCTGATCAAGCTATAGAAAAGACAACGAGGGATTCAGTGGGGTTGAAATGGAGTAAGCAGTTTGACCTATGCCGTCGACTTGGTTGTAATATTAGTCCGTGCCGAAAGCGTACAATTTAATATCCCGGAACTTGAAAAGTTGTGCAGGGAGTAAGATATGATGTGTTGTTAGTAGGTGAGGCACTTTAGAGATTTTAATGCTAGGCAGTAAAAACGAAACTGAAACACATGGATCATTTCAAGTATTCAGGATGTGTATTTTCCCACCATGATTGCATCATAGAGCAGCAAAACTAATTCAGTGAGCTCGCAATTGTGATCAACGGTATTTTATAAGAAAGAAGTCAGCTCCCGGACAAAATTATATTTGCATCGGCATGTTTTCTGACAGATGTTACTGTACGGGTGGACTCGCCATATCTTATTTTGCTATTTGTTTTACGTCGCATTGACACAGTCAGGTCTTATGGCGATGATAGGATAGGCCAGAGGAAGAAAGTGATGTGGTCTGAATCAATGTACAACCTCAGCATTTGCCTGTGTTATAATAGGAAACCATGGAGAGCCTTCTTCAGCGCTTCCGACAGCTGGGATAGATGTGAAAGTATCGAGCATAATTGCTGGTACAAACAGGTAGGAACTATGGCAGAAAGCTACTCAAATTGATGAGATTACGGATAAGTTAGGAATGAACTCGATGGATGAAACGAGGCTCATAAAACGGCCTCGATGGTGCGGTCATGAGAGGAGAATGGAGCAGGATAGTTTGCCTGGCATGGAGGGCAATACAAGTAGAGAGTGACCTAGATGACGATCGTAAGACTAAGTTTCTTAGCTATGTCGCACGGACACAGATAGGTCTTATGGCGACGACGGGATAGGAAAGGCCTAGAAAGTGGAAGGAAGCGGCCGTGGCCTTAATTAAGGTACAGCCCTAGCATTTGCCTGGTGTGAAAGTGGGAAACCACGGAAAACCATCTTCAGGGATGCCGACAGTGGGGCTCGAATCCACTATCTCCCGATTAACTAAGTTTCTAATGATTTAAAGATAAGAGGTATAGAAGTAAACTATGTCACTGTGATTGTTTCAAGTAGAGGTGAGAGAATATAATCTTGAATTACACTACAGTACGTCTGTGGTTTTTTGGCTCTATTTAAAAAATACAGAAGCAATCTCATCACAAACATAAAAGTTCGTAGTATTTCTGTATACTCCTAGTGGTACACTCTCAATACATAGCGATGAGACACACATATTTTATCGGCGCTGTCAGAGAGTTACTGCTTCAAATACGCAGATCCATCTCAGTCGAGGTATAGCATCTTCATTTTATTTGCGGGATGGAACGATTTTGTGACTCTCTTTGATCTGTGTGTGTTTCATCTCGATCTTGGACGATACAAAAGAGACAGGGGTATAAACGCCCTCTCCGTATGCAGTCAGTCCCTTATTCAATGTTGTACAGGGAAGAGCAGCAGGTTATTTTGATGAAGAAGCGTTTCAATGCGCTGACTGGACCGATATGTAATAGCTAGGGCTCGGAAGTTGAGGAAAAGTCATTTTTCCCTCGAGTGTCCGAAGACGAGGCCCACATCATATATGTTCATTGTGGGTCGCTGTAGGCCAGAAGTATTATTTGTCCTTTATTGCCCTTTTTATGTCTAAACGGCTTTTTGTTGCAACATCACCCTCTTTCGACTACATTTTACTGCCCATTCTCAATTCGAATCATCATTAGTTCATTCACCACCTCTTTAACATTTCGCTAGTAAATACAGGTTCTTGAACTATATCTAAAAGAGAGAAAATGAAATGAAATGAAATGAAATGAAATGAAATGAAATGAAAGGAAAATGAAAATGAAAATGAAAATGAAAATGAAAAATGTGCTAAAAACTGGCATATCAAATCATGTGTAAGATAAGTGAAATATTGAAATGAGATAATTTCGATGTGAGTGCTTTTGCTTCACGTATGAACCCTTAATATCCATTGATGTTTTGCAACATGCTGTCCTTCACACCTAAGAAGCTGGATATGACCATAGCAAGGCCAACTGAGGTGAGGTTTCCGAATTCCAATCTCTGTAACCCTAGTGTGGATAAGCCAAAAGTGATTCCAGTTATACTAATTTTCTTCTCCAGGAAGTCCATTGCGGGTTCGCTGAATTCAATCTATATTGAAAACATATTTCATCTATATTCTGCAAGTACTTCTTTAACAAACACGGAATTCCTTTTATATCATGTTAATCTATGAATTCATTTAATGTCTGAAAGGAGAAGTATTTCACTGTATGTTGCATACCACCAGAATGTTGCTTTTTTAAACATTATATTCCTTCATTAAACATGTAATTAAAACTGAAATTATGGATTAATTTTATCGCATTTTTAAGTGATTTTCCCAGGTTTTATGTCATGTTTTGTGTAACTTGGCCTTTCTACAGGTTTTTTTGGCAATTTATAGTTCTTCACTTTCCGAGTCCTAGTAACAGCACTGTCTCTTTCTGCGAGGATAGCGACGAGAAAACACTTCACGTCTTATTTTCCCGAGGTGTCATTTGTAGAACAACTTATTCCTTCTTCATATCCCACCCTCAGGTGGTAGAATAATATCTTATGTGTTATCAAAACGGTTCTTGTATTTTTAATATTAAACTGGCATTTGATTTCATAACGCAGGAGAGGAACTGTATACAGTCTACGTCAGATTCAGTTTAATTTTTCTCCATTTATCTGTATGTCTGTCTTTCTGTTTCAGCATCATGGGGAAAATAGGGCAGTGGATTCTCCTATCACTTGGTATTTAAGTTTAGAATAAGGACAAGTAGCATCTCAGCTGTAAGTCATTTGAAAAAATTGAGGACTTCAGGGGGGCTTAATAAAACTCCATGTATCGCCCAGGGGCAGATTCTCTATCAATTGTTTATCCAGCCTTTTCTCAAAAGATTTCGAAGAACTTGAAAATGTATCGAATATTTCCCTTGATGAATTATTCCAATCCCTAATTCCTCTTCCTATTAATGAATGTTTGCCCTAATTTGTCCACTTGAATTCCAGTGTTGTCTTTCTGTTATTATCTTTCTTTCTTTTACAGCTGCACTCAATCTTATTCGTTTACTAATGGCATTCCACGCCATTTCTCCACAGACAGCTCGGAACATAACACTTAGTTGAGCAGCTCCTTAATCCCAAGTCTTCCCAGCCCAAATTCTGTGGGAAATCACCCAGAACAAATCATGCTGTTTTCCTTTGAACATCCCTTGTTCACATAAAATTGAACATAAGGAGAATATCAGTACAAGGTGAAGTCCTAGAGCCCGGAATTAAATCTACAGAGAGTAGCTGTGGATATTAGCCTGGCAATGTTTACAGGCATTGCAGATCTATGTGTAGCCTAATTCTTTTAATAATAACCTGGTATTTCGTTCTTATAGCGGAGGTAAGAGATCAAATCAGGAGCAGCAACAACGTGAATAAATGAAAACTACAAAGAGGTACGGAGATCCAGGAAAAGAGGACGTCCTGACAAGCCGTTGATTGGAAGAAGCATGTCCACCTTCGTGACTCAAGAATCTCAAGAACAATTTGAGAATGTTATCACGCACATGCCAAGTTACTGTGAAACAGCTGCATAGACGAAGTGTTCAGGTCACACGAAATATCGTGGGTTCGATTCATCGGTAGAGAATAAAGGCCTACCAATTCCAGAGATGTACATGGCCCCGGAGTTTACTCACGATGAACTCATTCCACCTGGACGGCGGGGAAGTTCATTTTTCTTAATATTGTCGAAAGATCCTCTCATCGTATGTCTAATGCCTGACGTATTCTGCCTCGGAGTTGAAAGACAATTCCAGAAATGAGAAGCACGTTAATACCTGACCTGACATAGAGCCAACAACTCTGCGCAATTGTATTTTTCAACCGTCGGAAAGTAGCATAATTTACACCGGACCCCGAGATATTCTCCTGGAGTTTGTCCTCTTACTCTCCTAAATATTTTCACGAATAAGTCTTTTACAGAGAATATATCTTCAGAAAAATAATTGTTGTGATTGTATCGAAAAACGCAGACACAGGTCATCTCTAAACTCTAAATTCTAGAAACTATATAACATCCGTTTAGCAATTCTCAGCGACCAAGCCACTTACTTTTGAATGGTCGGGACTTTTCAAATACAAAAGTCTTTAAATTCTGGGAAGGCAGTACTGCTGCTTATAATTGCCTGCAAGCCGATTACAACAAACCTGAATAATAATAATTTCGTGTGGCTATTTCTAGCCGGGTGCCGCCCTCGAAAGGCAGACCCTTCGTTGAGGGTGGGCGGCATCTGCAATTTGTAGGTAACTGCGTATTATTGCGGTGGAGGATAGTGTTATATGTGGTGTGTTAGTTGCAGGGATGTTGGGGACGGCACAAACACCCAGTCCCCGAGCCATTGGAATTAACCAATTAAGGTTGAAATCCCCGACCCGGCCGGGAATCGAACCGAAGGCCAGGACGCAGACAATTCAGCCAACGAGTCGGACACAAACCTGAATGGAGTAGCATCAGTGTTGCAGTTCGGTCACCAATTACCTCGAAAATTTAAACAGTGAAATTCACTTACATAGAAGATAACTGATTCATTTGACAGCATGTCACACCGTTTCCATAGTGTTTATTTAACTTGCTTTACGTCGCACCGACACAGGTAGGTCTTATGGTGACGATGGGATAGGAAATGGCTAGGAGTGTGAAGGAAGCGACCATGGCCTTAATTAAGCTATTTACCTAGTGTGAAAATGGGAGACCACGGAAAACCATATTCAGGGCTGCCAATAGAGGGCCGAATGCAAGCTCAGTTTTCCATAGTGTACTAATACCACTAATACTCTTCAAAATTATGTACTACTCAGTATCTTAGTTAAATGTCTGAACATAAAAAACATAGACTGTTATGCCTTTCAGCGTTATACTTATATAGGAGTAAATTTGTTGGGACCAGGCCATGGTCCTACAGAGAAAGAATTTTCTAGTCCGTAGTCTCTCACAGGTTGACAAACGGTGGTTCGTACCACCCAATGCCGAAGTCACTAATGTTAAATGTAAAAATAAAAAGAATGAAATGGCGTATGGCTTTTATTGCTGGGCGTGTCCGTGGACAAGTTCGGCTCGCCAGGTGCAGGTCTTTTGATTTGACATCCGTAGGCGACCTGCGCGTCGTGATGAGGATGAAATGATGATGAAAACGAAATATACACCCAGCCCGCTTGTCAGCGAAATTAACCAATGGTGCTTAAATTTCCCGACCCTGTCGGGAATCGAACCCGGGAACCCTGTACCAAAGGCCAGCACGTTAGCCATTTAGCCATGTGGTCTTGATGAAGGTCTTTATTTTTATTGGTCTTGGGGCCTTTATGGTCTATGCGAAGATATCTTTGGCTCTTTTACAGTAGGTCTACCGCACACAAGAAAGGAATGCGTAGCTGGATGTGTCATAGAGCATATCTGGGCTTTTAGCAGTAGACAGTTGTGTCACAGAATAAAACCTCGTCGCCAGATGCGTAATAACGGGGAGAAGCGTAACGGAACATACCGTAAAGGAAATCAAAGAGGAATTTGGAATCGCAATCAAAGGGGAGGAAATCAAAACTCTGTGACTTGCCGATGATATTATTTTATCTTAGTCTTCAGAACATCTGGAGAAATTGTTGAATGGTCTGGGTACAGTTCTGAAGGAGTACAACCGAGCTCGATAGCTGCAGTCGCTTAAGTGCGGGCAGTATCCAGTAATCGGGAGATAGTGGGTTCGAGCCCCACTGTCGGCAGCCCTGAAGATGGTTTTCCGTGGTTTCCCATTTTCACACCAGGCAAATGCTAGGGCTGTACCTTAATTAAGGCCACGGCCGCTTCCTTCCCGTTCCTAAGCCTTTCCTTTCCCATCGTCGCCATAAGACATATCTGTGTCGGTGCGACGTAAAGCAAATAGCAAAAAATGAAGGAGTACAAGATGAAAGAAAATTAATCCGTAACGATAGTAATGGAGTGCAATCGACTGATGCAGAAAATAAAGTCTTAAAGGAATTAGACGAATATTGTTAGCGTGGTTAATGGAATAACTAATGATGGCAGAAGTGAGGGGGACATAAATGCAGACTAGCACAAGCAAGGGAGGCCTTTAAAAAGAAAAGAGATTTGCTCGCTTCGAACATTGATATAGGAAGTGGAACACTTTCGTCTGGAGCTTGGCATTGTATGGAAGTGAAACATGGGCGATAACAGGCTCAGAAAGAAAGAGAACAGGAGCTTTGAAAATTTCATTTTACACAAAGGTACTGACGGTGACAGGGTTAGATCGATTCACGGATGAAGAAGAGATACTGAATTGAGTTGTATGAGATTTGGCCAAATTTGACCAGAAGAAGAGAGAGAGTAACGGAACACACCCATTACTTTTTCAGTTAGCTTTTCGGGGGGTGTAGGGTGTAGGGAAAGACCAAGGCGTGAATATGACAAACAGATTTCAGTTGGAGTTACGGGGAAATGAAGAAGTTATCACATGATAGGGTGGTATGGACAGCCGCATGAAACCACTTTATGGAACGATCACTCAGCCAAAATACAACAAGAGAACAGGGGAGAAAACTTAAGAAGAGAAGCATGGAAGTCATTAACACCACATTCCACGAACAACTACATACAGTAGAACGCCGTTTATCCGAAATAAAGGGGCCAGAGCCACTTTGGTTAACGCGTTTTTCGGATAACGCATGGTAAATATTTTCGGAAGATAAATGTAGAAAAAAAATGCATAGACCCTGTTAAGCAAGGGTGCAAACTGTATATTAACATAAAAAATTGTTATGCCACTCATTGTATCAAATCAGTGATTTTCTTCTGAATTTTGTTGGTGCAGCGCTGTCGTGCACCACCATTTAATCAACAATACGCTACATCAGCTGGTGTAGATTTATCGCTTTGTTCAACAAAGCGCAAAGCAATCTGAAATAATGAAACAATTTCTTTTGTTACTACTGAACTGAATACTGTATACAGTAATTTTATTACAGTACTGTAATTAAAGCGTGTGGTACTGTATTTTAATAAGAATTCTAAATAAATCAAGCTGCAGTATAGTCCGAACAGTAAACAAAATGAAACTCCCACAAGTGAAGCAACGTTAACCACAGTCTACATAATCTTCACGGCGAATAATACAGTAATAATAATAATTCCTGCTTGTTCCAAAAAAATGTATCATGGAACGAACTAGAGGGTGGGAAACTGTTTTGTTTTATTCTACACGTGCATTCTGGCATAAGTCATAATATAAAAATAGGGTTTGCCTAGTAGCTCTCAGCACATATAACAAGAGAATTACTAATATCGACGGCTAAGAACGAGAGGGTAAAAACAAAATATTAAAATACAGTTTTGCCAGAGCATTTCAGTTAAGCGAAGTTCGGTTAAGCGGGGTTCTACTGTATAGTCTATGTGGTCCATTGCGCAGAAAGTAGCCTGAAGTCGGATTTTTATTTTGTGAGATTTTTGTGGACCTAAAATTGACATCGGATACTGAGCATTTTAAAATTGCCATCTGATACTGAGCATTTTAAAATTGACATCGGATACTGAGCGTTTTAAAATTGACATCGGATACTGAGCGTTTTAAAATTGACATCGGATACTGAGCGTTTTAAAATTGACATCGGATACTGAGCGTTTTAAAATTGACATCGGATACTGAGCGTTTTAAAATTGACATCGGATACTGAGCGTTTTAAAATTGACATCGGATACTGAGCGTTTTAAAATTGACATCGGATACTGAGCGTTTTAAAATTGACATCGGATACTGAGCATTTTAAAATTGACATCGGATACTGAGCATTTTAAAAAAGTGATCGTGCTCTAGATGCAATAATTAAGAAGATATTAATACATATTTATTGATCGAATCAACGACTTTCCGCAATTACGGGTTGCCACAGTGGACAAAGTATAGTGTATCAGTATATAGAATGTTTTATCAAATATAATTATAGCGGTAATATGGATATTTTAAATTATGGAGGTCAGGACAAATGAGAACTTAGCATATGTACAGATCCACGTATGGTGGTGGTAACTATTATTTCAATGCTGTTCATAGGCAGCTCGAACTTCTTCCAGAATTCCATGAAAAAGGCAGGTATTTTGCCACGAGCACCCACAATTACGCCGGTAATTTCTACTTCGTTCAGTTGGTATTTATTTTTGTGGAACAATATGGTGGGCGCCTAAATGCTCTGCTGTTAAAGGTGGACTTCAGTAGGCTGGCCTACATGGTGCTCGAGTCGGATGGTGGGTTCGATAATGAAGCCTTTTTTGTCGTTACCTTTAACGCAATCATTTCTTCATGAATACGGAAGATTTTACTGCGGAGGCTTCTGCAATCAGTGATCTAATACTAAGCACATCAGCTATTAAGAAAACTGTTTTTTGAGAAAAAACACAATTTCAGCTTTCATTAATTTTCTTAACAATTGTACAAAATGTTCACGACATCGAGTAGTGAAGACTCAAACTGCTGCGTAACTTAGTTTGTTAGGAAGACGCAGAGGCAGCGAAAGAAGTCCAAACATAGAAATGCCACATTTACACCCCAGACACATTTCTTTAGCTCTGCGGTATAATTTCAATTGCCTCCTTCCCCGCTCAACGTGTCACACATTATCGAATTAAGGGCACACCATGTCAAACTAAACACAAATTATGTTCTTCGTTCAAACAGGACAATGTCGTTACTTACAGGCTACCGACGTTCCAATCCCTCATTATCTTCTGACAAGGTAATCATTGTCCTGGAGAGACTGAAGGTACATCAGTCATTTTGATAAAGATCACGGATGCTTCATCGCTAAGGTACGAAACACATAACAGTTACAGTTAAAAATCTTATTATTGTGGTCCTGAGATGACATCAAACTCAAGAGGGGACAAAACCGAATGTTCATCTGTGTTCTTTTTATCCCAATTTACGCGAAATTTGAAAGACAGTTAATATATCTTTGGCTTACTTCTAAAACCTCGTATCTCCCAATGCACTTCCTATCCATTTTCATCCTTAAGACTGGTCACACCTCCCAGCCGCATATAGATGTACAGTCCATCGGAACAAATTTCGTTGTGTTCATTTTCCTATGCTAACATGTAAAAGAAAATGAAGCTTAAATACGTTAAACTGTAGGAATGCTTGAATTCGCCATGAAAACAACATCCCTACAATACTGTACGGTAAGGTCCATTTTCCTTTACACGTCTGCACAGGAAAATGAACACTTCGAAAAAGGTTCTGATGGATTGCATATAAATATGTGGCTGGAGGCGTGCTATGTGTTAAGGAATATAATGGGTAGGGAGAACATTGTAACATACGAGGTTTTAGAAGTAAGCCAACGACATTCTAAACTAATAAATCCTCACAATACACTTTAATTTGAGCAATTAGGTTTGGAATTATTCCTCACTTTCTCCTAAGAAAAGCGGTCGTTTTGTTCAAAAAATGTTCGAGGTGCGCCAATCTTCTGTTTTCTATTTGGAACTTGGTTGATGAGCTTAGAAAAGTGAACGCAATCAATTCTTGGTATACTATTTTTACTCACCAAAAGCGTATATTTTAACAACATGTATGTCAATAAGTGGCATTACTCCTTGAAAGTAGTCGATTTTTTTATGCATTGTCTCAGGGTATTTCGGCGGGCTTTCAACAATTTCACCGATGGATACTGCCAATTGTGAATTAGTTCGTACTAAGTTTGACGCAAAATGTACTCGAGAATTTTGAAAGCAAAGCAACACTGGATTAGACGTGCCCAGTTAAAGATAGAGATATGGTACTTCCATGTGCCACAAAGTTTGGAATCTCGATTGTTGTTTGGGTGATCAGTCCATAGACTGGTTTCATGCAGCTGTCCATTTCAACCTACACTGTTCTAGTCTTTTCATCTCTAATTAACTACTGCACTACACTGTTGTTGTTTGAGTCATCAGTCCATAGACTGGTTTGATGCAGCCCTCCATGCCACTCTATCCTGCGCTAACCTTTTCATTTCTACGTAACTATTGCATCCTACATCTGCTCTAATCTGCTTGTCATATTCATACCTTGCCTAACCCTACCCTTCTTACCACCTACACTTCCTTCAAAAACCAACTGAACAAGTCCTGGGTGTCTTAAGATGTGTCCTATCATTCTATCTCTTCTTTTCGTCAAATTTAGCCAAATCGATCTCCTCTCACCAATTCGATTCAGTATCTCTTCATTCGTGATTCGATCTATCAATCTCCCCTTCAGCATTCTTCTGTAACACCACATTTCGAAAGCTTCTATTCTCTTTCTTTCTGAGCTAGTTATCGTCCATGTTTCACTTCCATACAATGCCACGCTCCACACGAAAGTCTTCAAAAACCTCTTTCTAATTCCGATATCAATGTTTGAAGTGAGCAAATTTCTTTCCTTAAGAAAGCTCTTCCTTGCTTGTGCTAGTCTGCATTTTATGTCCTCCTTACTTCTGCTATCGTTAGTTATTTTACTACCAAAGTAACAATATTCATCTACTTCCTTTAAGACTTCATTTCCTAATCTAATATTTCCTACATCACCTGCCTTCATTCGACTGCACTCCATTACTTTTGTTTTGGACTTATTTATTTTCATCTTGTACTCCATACCCAAGACTTCATCCATACGATTCAGCAACTTCTCGAGATCTTCTGCAGTCTCAGATAAAATAACAATATCATCGGCAAATCTCAAGGTTTTGATTTCCTCTCCTTGGACTGCGATTCCATTTCCAAATTTTTCTTTGATTTCCTTTACTGCCTGTTCTATGTAAATATTGAAAAGGAGAGTGGACAAACTGCAGCCTTGCCTCACTCCTTTCTGGATTGCTGCTTCTTTTTCAAAGCCCTCGATTCTTATCACTGCAGACTGATTTTTATACAGATTGTAGATACATCTTCGTTCTCGGTATCTGATCCCTATCATCTTCAGAATCATAAATAGCTTGGTCCAATCAACATTATCGAATGCCTTTTCTACATCTACGAATGCGATGTACGTGGGCTTGTCCTTCTTGATTCGATTCTCTAAGATCAGACGTAAAGTCAGGATTGCTTCACGTGTGCCTACATTTCTTCTGAAGCCAAATTGATCTTCTCCCAATTCAGCTTCTACTTGTTTTTCCATTCTTCTGTATATAATACGTGTTAAAATTTTGCAGGCATGAGATACTAAACTAATGGTGCGGTAGTTTTCACACCTGTCAGCACCGGCTTTCTTGGGAATAGGTATAACAACATTCTTCCGAAAATCGGATGGGACTTCCCCTGTCTCCTACATCTTGCACACTAACTGAAATAACCTTGCCATGCTGGTTTCTCCTAAGGCAGTCAGTAATTCAGAGGGAATGTCATCAACTCCAGGTGTCTTGTTCCTATTGAGGTCACTCACAGCTCTGTCAAACTCTGACCTCAAAATTGGGTCTCCCATTTCATCAGCATCAACAGCCTCTTCATGTTCCAGAACCAAATTATTTATATCTTTACCTTGATACAACTGTTGGATATGCTCCTGCCATCTTTCTGCTTTGTCTTCTTTCCCTAGAAGTGGCTTTCCATCTGAGCTCTTAATATTCATACACCTAGATTTCCTTTCTCCAAAGGTTTCCTTGATTTTCCTGTACGCAGCATCTACCTTACCCAGGACCATACAGCCTTCGACATCCTTGCACTTCTCCTTCAGCCATTCTTCCTTAGCTACCTTCACTTTCTATCCACTTGATTGTTTAATCGCCTGTATTCTTTTCTGCCCTCTTCATTTCTAGCATTCTTGTATTTTCGTCGTTCATCAATCAGGTCTAGTATCTCCTGAGTTATCCACTGATTCTTAGTTGATCTTTTCTTCCTTCCTAACATTTCTTAAGCAGCCCTACTGACTTCATTCTTCATGACTCTCCACTCTTATTCTATAGTGTTTCCTTCAGCCTTTTCATTTAGTCCTTGTGCAACATGTTCCTTGAAACAATCCCTCACACTTTTTTCTTTCAACTTGTCTAGATCCCATCTTTTTACATTCTTTCCTTTCTTCAATTTCTTCAACTTCAGATGGCATTTCATGACCAACAAGTTATGGTCAGAGTCCACGTCTGCTCCTGGGAAAGTTTTGCAATCCAACACCTGGTTTCTGAATCTCTGCCTAATCATAATGAAGTCTATTTGATACCTTCCGGTGTCTCCAGGTCTCGTCCACGTATACAGCCGTCGTTTGTGGTGTTTGAACCAAGTATTGGCAAGGACTAAATTATGATCAGTGCAGAATTCAACCAGCCGACTTCCTCTTTCGTTCCTTTGTCCCAAGCCTAATTCTCCTACTGTATTACCTTCTCTTCCTTGGCCTACCACTGCATTCCAGTCTCCGATCACAATTAGATTCTCGTCACCTTTTACATATTGTATTAAATCTTCTATCTCCTCATATATTCTTTCGATTTCTTCATCATTCGCTGAACTAGTAGGCATATAGACCTGCACTATTGTGGTGGGCATTGGTTTGGTGTCTATCTTGACGACAATAATCTATATATATAAAATAAGAGTTTTGTCTGTACATTGCTCAGAATTTGAAAATAATGGTATTTCTGTATCGGCCATGTCCATAGTAACACGAAAATGCACTCTTTACTTTTCCGTAATTTCTGTCTGTCTGTCTGTCTGTCTGTCTGTCTGTCTGTCTGTCTGTCTGTCTGTCTGTCTGTCTGTCTGTCTGTCTGTCTGTCTGTCTGTCTGTCTGTCTGTCTGTCTGTCTGTCTGTCTGTCTGTCTGTACACGCATCACGAGAAAACGGTTGAAGAGAATTTAATGAAAATCGGTATGTAAAGTCATAGGATGAGCCTCTACAATCTATGCTATAAATCATTTTCTCACGCTGAGTGAAATGGTAGTTTAGGGGAAGGCCTAAAATTGAATTCTCAATCATTTATGTTATTAGTGGTCTAATGAAAATCGGTATGTGAAGTCGGGGGATGAGCCTCTACAATCTAGGCTATAAATCATTTTACTCACGCTGCGGGAAATGGTAGTTTAGGGGAAGGCCTAAAATTGAATTCTTAACTATTTAGTTATTAGTGGTCATATTTTAAAGAAAATGGGTATGCAAATTTGGGGAATAACTTGCTACAATCTAGGCTGTCAGTAATTGTATTCACGTAAGAAAAATGGTAGTTTTGGGGAAGGCCTAAAATATAATTCTCAAATATTGTTATTAGTAGTCCTATCTTGATGAAAATCGGTTTGCAAAAGTCAGAAAATAATTCGCTATAGTCTAGGCTGTAAATTATTTTATTCACGCTGAGTGAAATGGTAGTTTAGGGGAAGGCCTAAAATGTAATTCTCAAATATTTCTTATTAGAGGTGTAATCGATGAATGCTACATAACTAGGGTTATATAGTATTAAATTTCCTATCATTCATGTCTGATACATTGTTACCGTACTGGCTATGATCACAAAGATATTCATGATTTTGGATTTTTGTTACTAAGTCCATATCAGCGCCGAGTAACCAGAAATGGGTAAACAGTATTTAATGAAAATCGGTATGTAAAGTCGGAGAATAAGAAACTACAGTTTATGGTATAAAATATTTTACAAATCACAGAGTCGAAAGAAAACTAAATGTGAAGGCCTACAATATAGAAAGCTCATAACATTGATCAACAATAACATTACATTGACCATTGTTTGTCATGATGTGCTTTGTGTCATCTGTTGCCCTTCCTCTCCGGTAGATAGGATTACTGCTGCGTACAGAGTATTTTTTATTTGATTTACGTCGCACCGACATAGAAAGGTTTTATGGCGACGATGGGATAGGAAAGGGCTAGGAGTGCCTTAGGCCTTAATTAAGGTACATTTGACTGGTGTGAAAGTGGGAAACCACGGAATACCATCATCAGCGCTGCCGACAATGGGGTTCGAATCCACTATCTCTCGGATGCAAGCTCACAGCTGCGCACCGCCAACCTCACGGTCAACTCGCCCAGTCATACAGAGTGTAACAGCCTGCCTGAATATTGATGGGAAGTAGCTGGGGAGTTAGATAACTTTTTTCTTTAGCATGACATTCCCCTGGTTTATAAATTTTCTGATTCTACTGGTACGTAACACACTGGATCATCATAGCATTCGGGCTGTTCAATCCCTACTCTGAGGCACTAATTGGAATGAACAGTGTGCATATTTAGCGGAATAATGACAGATGAGTGTTCATGGCAATCTGCGGCCTGATCATCCCAGCTCTGGAACTTTCGACTATTAGATTGGCACCGCAATCTATCCGAAGCACTGTTCGTTAAAAGTGATAAAACTTGCGGCTTTCCATTTGATCGAGTATTTTATATGATAGCATTGCTTTTAATCGCTACATTCATACTTACGTTTTTGTAATGACCTATGTTGATTTCAGGTTAAGAAAACCACAAAGTCAGTCTTTCTGAGAATCCCGTAGTGAAGCACGGGTACATCAGCTAGTTCTTTCACTATGCTGGTCGTAGTAGCTTACCCGCTGCCCAACTCCTGCATTTCCCCTGTTTGATTTTGTGTTGATAATTCGGTAGTCGCCTGACCAAAAATATTGTTCTTCCTGCCAACGTACTTCACTTATACCAACTACATCTAACTTTAGCCTATCCATCTCCCTTTTCAGGTTCTCTAACCTACCACAACGATTCAAACTTCTAACATTCTACGCTCCGACTCGCAGAATGTCAGTATCCATCTTCCTGATGATCGCCCCCTCTCGTGTAGTCCCCACCCGGAGATCCGAATGGGGGACTAGTTTACCTCAGGAATATTTTACCCGGGAGGAAGCCATCATCAGTACATCATTCATACAGAGAGAGCTGCATGTCCTCGGGAGTTAGTTACGGCTGTAGTTTCCCGTTGCTTTCAGCCGTGTATCAGTATCAACACAGCTAAGCCATGTTGAGTATTATTAAAAGGCCGTATCCGTCAATCATCTAGACTGCCGCCCTTGCAACTATCGAAAGGCTGCTACCCCCCTTTCGATGAACCATTCGTTAGTCTGGTCTCTCAACAGATACCCATCCGATATGGTTGCACCTGCGGCTTGGCTATCTGCATCATTGGGACACGCAAGCCTCACCACCGCGGCAAGGTCACATGGTTCGCAGAGGAGGACACTACACTGATCTTTCCATATTCATGCCTACGGTTCTTACATTCCTCAGAAACCAACCACCGAGCGAGTTGGCCGTGCGCGTAGAGGCACGCGGCTGTGAGCTTGCATCCGGGAGATAGTAGGTTCGAATCCCACTATCGGCAGCCCTGAAGATGGTTTTCCGTGTTTTCCCATTTTTCACACCAGGCAAATGCTGGGGCTATACCTTAATTAAGGCCACGGCCGCTTCTTTCCAACTCCTAGGCCTTTCCTATCCCATCGTCGCCACAAGACCTATCTGTGTCGGTGCGACGTAAAGCCCCTAGCAAAAAAAAAAAAGAAACCAACCAAAGTCTAGGCTGTCACTTGCTGTGTCCTATTAATCCATCTCACACATATTTTAAACATGCCTGCGTAGAAATACGAGGAGAACATGAATGATTTATCTAACTGTGACCATAAAATTCCTCCTGCTTCCTCTTCAGGACCATTTCCCGCTTCCATTCTTACATCAGTTTCTTCCTCTTCTCTTTGGCTTTTTCCTCTGCATCTCTATATTGAACGTAGTATTTCCGTATGATCTTGAAATTCGTATCCTCTTCGTATGTTCTCTTAAACAGCAAATTTACTTCTCATACATTAAGTCATTTTAGCACATTGAAGTACTGACATTTATATTGGCTCTTACGTATTATATACATGACACGGTTATATTTTGTTATCGCCCGTTTAGATTATTATTATTATTATTATTATTATTATTATTATTATTATTATTATTATTATTATTATTATTATTATTATTATTATTATTATTATTATTATTATTATTATCACCACTCACATTGTTTAAGGGCAGTTGTTACTAGTAATAGCTAAGAATAGTGTATTAAGTTTTGACTGCTTAAGTGTAAGAATGGGAATGCATCCTTAACTTTGTCATGATAAATAAAACATCTTATCTTATCTTATCTTATTGCCAAATCGTTCTCCTCGCATCAACTCCATTCAGTATCTCTTCACATGTGAACCTATCAACATTCCTCTGTTGAACCGTATGTTAAAAGTATATACTGTTTTCTCCTTCTTTCCGCAGTAGTTGTTGTCCATATTTCACTTCCGCACAATGCCATGTTCCACACGAAATGTCTTTAGAGACATCTTTACGATATACATTTTCCGTTTTGGATTTATTTTATACTGAAGTCCTTCTTCAAGACTATGTCTATATCATTCAACACTTTCCCCAGGTCTTCTGTATGCTCAAACTCGCATTTTTGAAATTATGTACATTTTTTGTTCAAAATCTCAGTGAGGTTCCCCCTTACGATACGATGAGGGAAAGTGCAAAATATCCTTCATTTGGATGTGATTTAAATTAACTCTCTTAACAATGTCCTTCATGGTCAAGCAAAACCGTTATTCTCTGTTATGAAAAGTACAATTTACATAGCCGCCTTACAGGAAACAATAAATCAATCACTGCATCTGCTTCCACCAGTATCAACATAATTTATTGACAACCAATAAATGAGTGATGTTCCCACAGCTGAAGTCCAGCCGCAACAATTATGAATGGAACACCGAGGTACTGCTGTAGTCACCGCAACTGACAGGCCTCGCTGCACAAACAGCAACATTCTCCTCTTCTACAGCAATACACTCAGTTCTGTGTAGTGACGGCACATGTCCGGAAAATTATTTCCTGCGTTTGAGTGCTCTCGGAAGATTTTTATCATCTAAACATTATCGTCGAAATCACGTAAACTACCAGGGTATTTCTGAAAGTACTCAACAATTTTACAAATGGACGTTCAGGCAAGGTGCTTATTGACGCTAATTTCCTCGTGCATTGTGAATGTTACTTGTCACAAAAAGCAAAACGTGATTAGACTTGTCAAGTTTACGCCCATTTACCCCGAAGTTTGCAGTGTCTATTGTCCATAGGCTGGTTTGATGCAGCTCTCCATGCCAACCTCTACTGTGCTATTATTTTTATGTTTACATAAGTACCTCATCCTACATCTACACTACTGTACATGCCTACCCAACACATCTTACGACACCCAGAACTCGTTCAGTTATGTTTTGAGGGACGTGTATCTCCCGCTTGTCATAAATCTTTTTCTCTTTTCCTCCACTTGAACATTTTCCTCATCTCTGTTCCCTGTATTAGATTTCTGAGGAACGTGTAGATCACCTAGAAATCAACTGATTGTTTGTTCCAAGTGGCTTTACGTCACACCGACACAGATAGTTCTTACGGCGACGATGGGACACAGAAGGACTAGGAGTGGGAAGGAAGCGGCCGTGGCCTTACTTACGATAACGCCCCATCATTCGCCTGATATGAACATGGGAAACCACGGAAAACATCTTCAGAGCTACCGACAGTGGGGTTCGAACCCACTATCTCCCGAATCCAAGCTCACAGCTTAGCCGCACGGCCATCTCACTCGGTACATTTATCTCTTCATTGTGGGTGGCTTTTAGTCATTGTTCCCACCATTTGTTATCAGTAGTTATTCTCGCCAATCCAGTGTCTGAATCGTCCATTTGATGACTAAGATATTAACGTCAGTCTATCTACCTATCTATTAAGTCGATGTGAAAAAAAAAGGATAAGTTCATCTGAGAGCTCGTTCATGCAGAATGCCGTTGATCACAACTACGAGCGTTCGGTTTGCTATACTTAGACTCTATCTCACTTACTATACTATCATTTAAATTACCCACCTGTTCCAGTTTAGTATTCGCTTCCTGACATTTAGTCCATTACCTGCCATCACTTTCATTTTCAAAATACTACTTTCATAATGTTCGCTGCGAATATTCTGCTGCTCTTACGTCTTCGAGTGCAGGTCTTCAGCTTAGTCTGTCAGTAAGACTAGGTCGTCGGCTTGGGCCAAACTGCTTACTACATTTCCATCCCCTGAATGCATCCCTTCCGTTTTATACCTTGCATTAGATGATACTTATATACCACGAACAACAAGGATATCTGATCCCTTGAACTACTTTGCACCAAGAACTCATTCGACCACTCTTACAGTGAGTTTGCTTGCCAACGTAAGTGCATTTCATTTTATCGAATAACCTACCCCTCATCACATTATTCCTGTGTATAGTCAACATATCTTCCCTTGGTACTCTGTTATACGCCTTCACATCTGCGAAATTAAGTGTAATTGTCGACACTTCTTGTAACATTTTCAATTGCTGAACACTTACTGAAAATACGGTCCTAATAGGACATCTGTGATCTGAAACCGCACTAATTTTATTTCAGCTATAATAATTACTTCGTCATTGATAGCATTTTCTAAAATGCTTATGAAGTTTTCAAGAAATCCTTCGACAGTGGTTTGCGACCTTCCTTGTCCCTTTGCTAGTAGGTGGACACGACAAAGTGGCTGGGCGGTTTGCGTCACATAGCCATCAGCTTGCATTCAGCAGATCGGGGGTTTGAGCCAAGCTGTCGGCAGCCCTGAAGATGGTTTTCCTTGTTTTCCCACTTTCAAACCAGGCAAATGCTGGGGCTGTACCTTAATTAAGGCCACGGCCGCTTCCTTCCCATTCCTAGCCCTTTCCTGTCCCATCGTCGCCATAAGACATATCTGTGTCGGTGCGACGCAAAACAAATTGCTAGTAGATGGGTGTCGGTCGGTGTCTTACCCAAACTCCATGCTATATGAAACCGTTTTCTTGTTCTCACGTTCCTACTATATGTCACTCTTCCATCTACTGCTATTGGTTTTTGATACGTTTTCACTTCATCGAAAGTGACACTGTTCATTAAAAACTTCCCTACTTGTTATAAATCTCCTACTTTGTCTTCCTCATTTCTATTCCTTGTCGTGGACTTTTAAAGAACGTCTGCACCACCTAGAGAGAATCCGATTGTCGTCGGCCTCAAGGTGCATAGGGCCTACCATGTCTTGTGTGTGGAGTTTGGAAGTAAAGGCTATTAACACTGATACCATGGTGGGACATAGGAAATATTGGAAATCTTACTTGATTGTTGTGTTTTGTTTGTTCCTTTCTTTGCCAATATTGTTTTCATGTCGTACTGACTCAAATAGATTTTGGCAACGATAGTATAGGAAAGTGTAGAACTGCAAACGAAGCGGCCTTGGCCTTAAATAAAGTGCTCCCAGATTTTGCCAAGTTTGTAGATGGAAAAACCTCCCAAAAACCATCTTCAGAGCTGCCAGTGGTGTGGGTTCGAACTCATCATTCCCCGGATGTTAGCTGACAGCTACACGACCAGCACTGACCGAGCAATTGGTTCGGTGAGTCGATGACTGGCTTGTGTGTGATACTCCACTCGCAGGTAACATTTCTGTTTGTCCCGAAATATATCGTAGAGCCTGGAAGTTCAGGCATTTACTTTTGCTAAAATAGGCAGGCAAGTAATCACTTAACACTTAGGAAATAAGCAGTAATATCATTAAAATAGGCATTTATAATGACACAAATGGACACTAAAATAACTAAGTTGCTCAAATGTAAGCTACGTAACACAGATATGAATCACGTTTTAGTACTTAATCTTACTTCCCCCTGTGAGTGGGGATGATAGAATAACGTCAACGGTATCCCCTATCTGTCGTAAGAGGAGGCGACTAAAAGGGAGACGAGGGCCTCTCAACTTGGGAATGTGGGTTTGAGACCGCGGTTCCCCTAGCTGAGTCCAATTACTTATGTCAGGTTCCTCCCTCTTACCTTTCCTGTCTGACCTCTCTTGGTCAGCTCTTGTTCTGCTCCGACATCCAGGGTATGATATTTGCGAGACTTCGGGAGTCTTTCATTTCCACGCTCTTCGTGGTCTTTCTTTTCTTTTGCCGATACCTCCATTTTTGATGTGTGGGACCCCTTCCATTTCTTTCTGCTCAGTATTAATAGGGGATGGTTACCCATTTGTACTTCCTCTTAAGAAAATAATCACAATCAGCACTTAATTTTACTCAGCTAGGACGGGACCTGGCAACTCTCTCGACCATTTGGCTTGTAGAGTTTTCCGTAGAGATTTGTGTAATATGAAAATATCGTTTGTGTAAATGTTGTTTGTTATCTAGTATGTTCTTTATTATTAATACAGTACATTTGAAGTATATATCTTTTCTTTCCATTGATTAATTTTAATACGTAGCAGAAAATATCCACAACAACTTAAAAAGACAAAAAAGGGCACTTAACTATGAAATAGGCTACGGAAGTTAAACAGGCAATAAAGGCAAAATAATAACTGGTCGTACCGTGCCCAAATGTAAGGAAACACGTTCCTCTCTCTGTGAGAGTTCGATATATCCACACAGATAGAAAAGGCATTTTACCTCATTTCTGGGCTCTATATAAGTTGAAAGTTATTATTCTTGCAGCAAATGCGGGAATGATAGTCACGCTCTCGTCTATAAATCATAAACAGCGGTTTAGTGGTCCTTGGAGTCGGGATAACAATTACTATGGAATACGAACGGATATAACTGAATTATTGTGAAGAGTGTTCGCACAGCTAGGATAACTCAGTACA
This sequence comes from Anabrus simplex, assembly GCF_040414725.1. Taxonomy (NCBI): domain Eukaryota; kingdom Metazoa; phylum Arthropoda; class Insecta; order Orthoptera; family Tettigoniidae; genus Anabrus; species Anabrus simplex. The sequence continues at coordinate 53,854,949 of NC_090266.1, forward strand.
TCGGTGAACTCTTGTAATTGCACGATATTTCAAGTATCTCATTGACATGTATTGTATGCATGTTATAATGTCTACTTTTATATTAATTCATAATTGTATGCAATAACACCCACTCATCATTATCATGATATGTATTGTTCTGACAGTGATGTTCAGTAGCTTGCTGTATTGTGAAAGACAAGGACAGGAAATCGTCGTTGCCGGAACAAAACCTCCTATGTGATAATATTTTTGGAGATATACTGACTCGCAGCACACACATTATGAAGAGCGAGAATGCCTTGACCACATTCACACAATATTGCACCTTAGATGACAGAACCTTACCGGTCAAAGTTCTAAGTTAAAATATTTCACATAGGAGATTTTGTCCCGGGGCGGTGAAATAACCTGCTAATAACCACCTTGTAGAAAGTGCAAGTTAAAAGTATTTGGAAATTTTTGAAGCTCTGCTGGAGGAAGACTTGGGTTTTTAAGAAGATAAGGGAGGTATAATTTTTATATTATTTACGAAGCATTCGTGGGGATGTTCAAGCATTCCTCAAAACAATCGCAATCACGTCGGCATGCTGAAGAACTTCATCTTCGCGGTAGTTACTTGACTGGAGGGCAGACCTAGTTTTATCTAACTACTTGGCTTTCACAGCCGGTGAACAATTCTACGTGCAAGTTCTGCCATCTTCTCGACCGTGGTCAAGAAACCTGAAAATCCTGCATATAGAATTCTTTGTCCTATCTTATGATACAAATATAATATTACTTGCTTTCTGATTTATCATTAAACATTGTTGAAAACAATTTGGTTTTCTGTTCTACTGTGTATATTTTGTTCCAATTGATTTATTTAACATTTTTACTTTTCATTTGCTCTTGTTATAACATTTTAAGACTACAGACTTCATATAGTTATCTGAAGCAAATGAATAATACTGTACATTACGTTAACTTTCATATGTATGTAGTGATGTAGCCAAAGTTGATCATCGAGCTCATAATGCATACGTGTAATACGCGTGTACACACTTATATCCATGGCGTTTGTTATTAACAGCATTTCAAAAACAAAGTCATATCCTGGAGACTTCCGTGTCTTTATCTGTATCCGCTTGGACACTTGACTCCGTTACTTGATGTAGACAAGGAATCAAAACAAAAATACAAATACTGTGTTCTGTAACCCTCGAACGAGCGTGAAACTTTTGCCTTACTGGAATATTCATCATTCAGCCAACAAGCCGTGTAGGCGTGAAAGTTTTGCAGCTCCTGATGAGAACAAATTATTGGCAGTGTTGTTATGTAACAAAGAGTCTCTCCTTTCTCAGTCAAACTTCTGGTTGTATGCGGAAAGGAATATTGTGGTGCTGTGTGATACTATCCTAGCATAAGATGAAATACGTTTGAACACCTTTTAAATCTGTATGATCGTAAATATGTTTGACCGAGCTCGATAGCTGCAGTCGCTTAAGTGCGGCCAGTATCCAGTATTCGGGAGATAGTAGGTTCGAACCCCACTGTCGGCAGCCCTGAAGATGGTTTTCCGTGGTTTCCCATTTTCACACCAGCAAATGCTGGGGCTGTACCTTAATTAAGGCAACGGCCGCTTCCTTCCCAGTCCTAGCCCTTTCCTGTCCCATCGTCGCCATAAGACATATCTGTGTCGGTGCGACGTAAAAGCCAGTAGCAAAAATAATATGTTTGAGGTACCCAGCGAATAAGCTATTTCTTATCTTATAGGAGGTTGGAAGAATGAAATAATATTTTCTTGTGTTTGACTGAAAAAATATATTTCTTGCACCGTTTACGACATAACTTAACTGAGAGGAGTAGGTAGATGCACGCCATCACTACACAAGAACCTCGGAAAATGTTCCGCATACATGACATTTTGTTCTCTTCTTTCCTGTAGGTAATGATTTGGCAGCAAGAGACTCGCCAGCTGACGAAAAACTTGGTGTTATTGATAAACTTATATGTATTTATCAGGCATATGAACCATAGTATTCTGCCGTTTGATCAGAGGAATTTCAGAATTGTGTCATCGTGATAAACTGAAACATCTGAAGAAGGAAATGAATAATACGTTAAGTGTAGTTGATATAAATGATGTTCATTTTCAAGAAGGGAAGAAGAACTTCTGCTACGATAGCTACAGAATTATTTCAATGAAATCAAATCGGAGCAACGGGACAGTTTTAATCAACAATAAGAAAATAAAAGAATACGACAATGGATGATGACCGACTGTTGTTGACAAGATAGACACATTGTCAGTGCTCACAATTGTGGTATACATTTGACTGCATCTTCACAGCAGTGACATAGTACACAAAAACCATGACTGAAGTGCAGGCTGCCTGATCAGTGCTCGGTATGAGCTGTCGAGAGAGAAGCTGTTGCTCACTATGTGGCAAGCCCCATCGCGTCCTCTATGCTATGCTTAGCCTGAACTGTTGTTATACTCGCGGGAGGACTAAAAAGAGGAGGTTCAATTGTGTAAAGGAGAACATTAAAGTCTTCAGGGTCAGAAGTAGTGATCGCCTTGCAAAAGAGCAGATTGTGTGTCTATGGTAAGACGAACAAACGCTAAAAAGAAGTCCATAGCAATGGCATATCGTTTCTCACAATGAACAGTCATGAACACTATCTTATTTTAGACCTCACTCCGGCTCGTTGGTTGAATGGTCAGCGTTCTGGCCTCCTGTTCAGAGGGCCCCGGGTTCGATTCGCGAGCGTGTCTCGGAAGTTTCCTGCATGTGGTTAACTCCTCGAGCTCGGGGGCTGAATGTTTGTGATCGTGTTAACACACATCTTCATATAAGAATAGCACGTCACACTGGAAACAGCACAAACACATACAATGGTGAACACATCCATCCTCATAGGATTGGAGACAGGAAGGGCATTTCGCCCCGAAATTGGGAACGATCCCCATCAATATCGACCCCAGTTAATTGGAATAAAGGCCAGGAAGGAAGTAAAATGTAATCAATAATATCATGATCAGTTCAGAGCCGATCCCTGAAAGGACAAGTATCACTGTGCTCGGTTCTGAAGAAACTGATAGCATTGAAGAACCACTCGGTTCATTTCAGGGTCCATCCTTGACAGAATTGATATAATTGAAGAATCGCTACGCTTTGTTCAGGGCCCATCCTTGAAATAACAGGAATAGCTGTGTTCGGCACAGGGCCGATCCTTCAAAGAACAAGTATCACTGTGCTCCGATCTGGGTCCATCCTTGACAGAATTGATATCATTCAAGAATCGCTATGCTTTGTTCAGGGCCCATCCTTGAAATAACAAGAACAGCTGTGCTCGGCGCAGAACCGAACCTTGACGTAACAAGAATTACTGTGCTCAGTTCAGTGCGATCCCTCAAAGAACAAGAATCACTGTGCTCAGTACAGGGCCAATCCTTCAAAGAACAAGAATAGCTGTGCTCAGTACAGGGCTGATCCTTCAAAGAACAAGAATCATTGTGTTCAGTACAGGGCCGATCCTTCAAAGAACAAGAATCATTGTGTTCAGTACAGGGCCGATCCTTCAAAGAACAAGAATCACTGTGCTCAGTACACGGCCGATCCTTCAAATAACAAGAACAGCTGTGCTCAGTTCAGTGGGATCCCTCAAAGAACAAGAATCACCGTGCTCAGTACAGGGCCAATCCTTCAAAGAACAAGAATCAATGTGCTCAGTACAGGGCCGATCCTTCAAAGAACAAGAATCACTGTGCTCAGTACAGGGCCGATCCTTCAAAGAACAAGAATCACTGTGCTCAGTACAGGGCCGATCCTTCAAAGAACAAGAATCACTGTGCTCAGTACAGGGCCGATCCTTCAAATAACAAGAATAGCTGTGCTCAGTTCAGTGCGATCCCTCAAAGAACAAGAATCACTGTGCTCAGTACAGGGCCAATCCTTCAAATAACAAGAATAGCTGCGCTCAGTTCAGTGCGATCCCTCAAAGAACAAGAATCACTGTGCTCAGTACAGGGCCGATCCTTCAAAGAACAAGAATCACTGTGCTCAGTACAGGGCCGATCCTTCAAAGAACAAGAATCACTGTGCTCAGTACAGGGCCGATCCTTCAAAGAACAAGAATCATTGTGTTCAGTACAGGGCCGATCCTTCAAAGAACAAGAATCATTGTGTTCAGTACAGGGCTGATCCCTCAAAGAACAAGAATCACTGTGCTCAGTACAGGGCCAATCCTTCAAAGAACAAGAATCATTGTGTTCAGTACAGGGCCGATCCTTCAAAGAACAAGAATCATTGTGCTCAGTACAGGGCCGATCCTTCAAAGACCAAGAATCATTGTGTTCAGTACAGGGCCGTTCCTTCAAAGAACAAGAATCATTGTGTTCAGTACAGGGCCGATCCTTCAAAGAACAAGAATCATTGTGTTCAGTACAGGGCCGATCCTTCAAAGAACAAGAATCACTGTGCTCAGTACAGGGCCGATCCTTCAAAGAACAAGAATCATTGTGTTCAGTACAGGGCCGATCCTTCAAAGAACAAGAATCATTGTGTTCAGTACAGGGCCGATCCTTCAAAGAACAAGAGTCACTGTGCTCAGTACAGGGCCGATCCTTCAAAGAACAAGAATCACTGTGCTCAGTACAGGGCCGATCCTTCAAAGAACAAGAATCATTGTGTTCAGTACAGGGCCGATCCTTCAAAGAACAAGAATCATTGTGTTCAGTACAGGGCTGATCCTTCAAAGAACAAGAATCACTGTGCTCAGTACAGGGCCGATCCTTCAAAGAACAAGAATCACTGTGCTTAGTTCGGGGCCGATCCTTCAAAGAACAAGAATCACTATGCTCAGTACAGGGCCGATCCTTCAAAGAACAAGAATCATTGTGCTCAGTACAGGGCCGATCGTTCAAAGAACAAGAATCATTGTGTTCAGTACAGGGCCGATCCTTCAAAGAACAAGAATCACTGTGCTCAGTACAGGGCCGATCCTTCAAAGAACAAGAATCAATGTGCTCAGTTCAGAAAGAACTGATACCATTCAAGAATCACTGTGCTCAGTACAGGGCCGATCCTTCAAAGAACAAGAATCATTGTGTTCAGTACAGGGCCGATCCTTCAAAGAACAAGAATCACTGTGCTCAGTACAGGGCCGATCCTTCAAAGAACAAGAATCACTGTGCTCAGTTCAGAAAGTACTGATACCATTCAAGAATCACTGTGCTCAGTACAGGGCCGATCCTTCAAAGAACAAGAATCACTGTGCTCAGTACAGGGCCGATCATTCAAAGAACAAGAATCACTGTGCTTAGTTCGGGGCCCATCCTTCAAAGAACAAGAATCACTATGCTCAGTTCAGGGCAAGCCTTGCATGAACTGATATTCAAGATCGCTGAGATCAGTTCAGGGCCCACCTTACAGCATGGAGAGTGTTTCAGATGTAGAAATTGGTGCTCTACAAGTCGAAGGAAATGTTGGCAAAAGATCCCTTACAAATCAGAAATAGTCTAAGGTATAAAAATGAATATGAACATGACGCTTAAATACACCATACTCTAGGAGGGAGTTATATCATGCAAACATACACTCCTACGGTACGGTTCAGAAAGGTCCATTTGCCTTTACACGAGCGCATAGGAAAATGAACTCAACGAAGATTGTTCTGATGGACTGCATATCGATATTTGGCTGGGAGGCGTGACCAGTCTTAAGGAACATAACGGATAGGAACAGCATTGTAAGATACGCGGTGTTGTTCCTTAAGGGATGATATCTATTTGCAGTTGTGTAGCGGATGTCCCTGTAATTTGGACCGATGTGTAATATGGAACACTATGAAATTTTGCACTTACAAGTTCGGTCTTAACTTGCCACGGAAAGATGCTACAGGCTAACTTTCACTCAACGAATAGTTGTGCTGCAGTATCCTAGGTCGAGCAGGAAGGAGGAAAAGAAATGTATTGCTCACTCCTCATTCTTTTGTCGGATAGAGGGCTGAGAAGTTGGTATGGAAAAGTGGAGGATGTTTTACACATGCAATAATTACTAAATTATTAAGGTAAGTTCAGCTAAATTTAAATGGATTCATTTCACATAAGTTAGTTTTTAAATAAATTTAGCTGTTCTAATTACCAACATTGCATGACTTGTAGTTAGGACTGCTCGAGGTATTTTGGAACCTTAAAAATTGGTTCTTGTTGAATTTCTATCCCACTTGTTTTTCTAATTTGTTTGCAATTGATGTGATTTTTTTTACTCTAACAGGAATTCCATGCTTTACTACTTACAGTGTTTCCAGAACAAAGAGATTTGTGTAGAACGTGATTCTTCCTCACGCTTGGTGCGGGTGGCGTACTGCACTATGGCGTGTGAAGGAAAATTGCTTGGAATTTGAAGCAATACTAAATTTTCTGTGAGCGTGGTAGACAATGGCAGACTAGAAAACTAAGAGTAACTGCCTAGAAAATTCGTCGCGCTGACCACGCGTCGCCAGAAAATATGCAGGTCTGCGGGTTAAGTAGTGGTTCCTTGGTAAGCTACGACCCATGAGAGCTGTAGCGCTATGTTTGGTTTGGTTTATGGTAGATGAAGGTAGGTATTTTAACATCTGGGCCATGACCATGTGTAGGCCTACACGTAAATCACATGCAAAATAAGTACAGTTTTACTTTGCGGTTGTTATATTTGCCCAGAATCATTAATATTTCTGTTATTGAGCCACGTGACAATGCTGTTGCTGTCCAATATTTTCCTTAAGCCTGGTCGCGCCTCCGGGCCACACACGGATATGCAGGTCCTATACATTGCAGTGCTTTGTGTATTAATGATGTATTGGCAATCAAAAGATAGGAAATGACAATGATTTACAAGTTTAGATCAGAACTTGAACAAGCACGCGGTACGGAATGTTCTTCTCAGTTAATACGTCATTAGACTTAATTTTAATGATTATCAAAGCATAATTCACCTCCCATGTAGATACATACCCCGTGGATACCCAATTGTACAATTGTTTCCGAGTAAAATTTACCTGGGGAGAACTCAGTCAATACCGAGGGTCAATCTTTGGTGGGGAGTGGGGGAGGAGAATGTACATTTTCAAATTACACAAATTCCCGGTCCATGTTACACATCAGGCCAAACTACTGAAAACTCGTTTTGAAATAAATATTGTAATGAAACAATTATTGAAAATTATGCTTAATTTACTTTCAACATAAATATTTAACATAGATAATCAACTGTCTGGCAGAAATGGATAGCATTTTGATAATATCAGTAGCATTTGCCTGTTTGAACTTACGTGGTCCAAATTACATAGAGCTCTCTCATGCCAAGTATTAAACAGCGGTATTTACACCAGCTATTTTTTATTATTATTATTATTATTATTATTATTATTATTATTATTATTATTATTATTAAATCCGTCTTATCTGCAGGGCTAGATTTCCCCGGACTCAGTGAGGTATCCAACCTCTACCGCCTCAAAGGCAGTGTCCTGGAGCGTGAGAATTTTGGTTGGGGAGACAACTGGAGACGAGGATGGGTCGATTGGGAGGGATATGCAAGGAACAGGGAAGGAAGCGGCATTGGCCTTAAATCAGGTACCATCCCGGCATTTTCCTGGAGAAGAAGTGGGAAACCACTTCGAGGATGGCTGCAGTGGGAATCCAACCCCTTCTACTCAGATGACCTTCCGAGGTTGAGTGGACCCCTTTCAAGTCCTCGTACCACTGTACAAATTTCGTGAGAATCGAGCCCAGGGCGCCGGGTATCGCAGCCAATCACACTAACCAATAGACGACAGAGGCATACGGTATGCTGGTAGAAGTCCTGTACAGTAACTACAGTATCGTACAGTTAAACATTCTACATTATTTTCAAGAACCTAAACATAAGTTATTTGGTAGTTGTTCGGTGCTTCTGTGGTGTCCTTTTGGCGGAGACTAAGGTAGGAAGGCTGCTACGGGAAATGAACGAAGTACTCACGCAATGTTTGCTATGGCTGAACAAACCCACAAGTAGGTGAGGCTCCACGTAACGAGTGCAGGTGGCTGGGCTTAACGAGACGACCTGTACCGAGCGATCAGCTGATAATGACGCCTGGGGACGGCGTTAGCGAGGACGCATTTTGAAATTAACTTAATGACTTTTTTGTGGTTAGTTTTGAATAGATTAGCATTAACTGAGATTTACACTCAATAACTCAGCATCGATGCTTTTCTGTTCACATGGAGAACAGTGCGGAAATCACTCGCTGTGGTGGGCAATAAAAAATGTAGAAAGAACCGAAATTATAATTGTTGAACATGAAACTCTGCTGATTTCAGTGTACAGTGAGTAGGACAGTGAAGAACAAACAGTAAAGCAATCACCTCGAATGTAGGCGAACGGCGGGAACCATTTTAACCACGTCGCAACCCTCTAGCCAATTTCTAGCAGTGCCGGGAATCGAACCCTGGACTCCGACGACGGCAGCTGATAAGCTAAACGTTATGCTACCGAAACGGACATAGCGAATTCTGATAGGGGCCGGCGGAGTGACTCAGACGGCCGAGCGCTGGCTCCTGAGCTCAAGGTGTCGAGTTTGGTCCAGCCTCAGTTCCCTTACGTCCTACCAACGCAGACGGATAGGCCTTATGGCGACGATGGGAGTAAAAGGAAGCAACAGCCTCCTTAATTAAGGTACAACCGCAGCATTTGCCTCGTGTGAAAATGGAAAACTACGGAAAACACCTTCAAGACTGCCGACAGTGGGATTCGCATCCTCTAGCTCCCGAATGCTACGTGAAGCAAACCGTGCGCCCTCTTGCTCGGTCCGGTTGTATTCGAATGTGCTGGGATACGCAAGATTTACTGGGCCAAGCTTCCGAGACCCGGCATATCCCAGTTCCACTGGTACGGCACCTTGACTTTCGAACAAATCAACATTCTTGTTTACAAGTCTTCACATTTCTATTTGCAGGTGCCCTTCGCCATTTTGCCACGTTGTCCCTCACTATACATCATCGCTGCCGGGACAAAACCTCCTATGTAAAATATTTTAGCTTAGAACTTCGGCCGGTAAGGTTGCGTCATCTAAGGTGCAGTATTGTGTGAATAAGGTCAAGGCATTCTCGCTCTTCATAATGTATGTGCTGCGGGTCAGTATATCTCCAAAAATATTATCACATAGGAGGTTTTGTTCCCGCAACGACGATATTTAGTTGAGTATTAAATCAACGCCTCATTAGCAATCTGGTATTACCTCACTTCGACTACTGTAACGTCGTGTGCAACGACCTGACTGCTATACTTAATGACAAACGCTTGTGTTCGCTATATATGTGACCTGCGTTACTGCGATCATGATTTTTTTTTCTTTTTCCAAGTTGCTTTACGTCGCACCGGCACAGATAGGTCTCATGGTGACGATGGGACAGGAAAGGGCTAGAAGTGGAAAGGAAACAGGCGTGACCTTAAATAAGGTACAGCCCCATCATTGCTAGTTGTGAAAATTATGGAACCACAAAATAACATCTTCAGGACTGCCGACAGTGGTGTTCGAGCCCACTATCTCCAGAATACTGGATTCTGGCCACACTTAAGCGACTGCAGCTATTGAGCTCGCGATAAACTCAAACAGCACCATAATATGTATGCTTTAGCCTACCCCCTTTTCATCGAATATTCTCCTCATACTCACCACCCTACTTGAAAAATAAATTTCACCACCTCGCATCCAATCACAATTTCGGAATGCGGTGATTTTTTAAAGCCAAAATGGCCCAAAAACTAAAATTGAGTGGTTTGCGCTAAAGGTTATCCCATTCTCTGGGGTATATGGTCTACGGCCATTTTTAAAGGTCCTGCTAAGGTACTTAAAAATCTCTCGCAAAAACCATGTTCACTTTCTCTATGACTACGTTTGGAATTTCAACTGTATTACATATTTCCGCTTTTGAATTTCCGGCAGTTACTGGCGGACTCGTATGTGTTGTCATCGGTGGACAGTTACCCTAGTTATGTAAACCCGCTCTCCGTTATGAACGGCAAATCATGTCGAGACGAAAATGCCCACCGCACGTGCCTTCAATTTTTGTTATATATTTGTTCACGTTTGCTGAAGAATGTGTCAAAGTTCAGCTTGAGTTCAATGTGATAGATTTACTAATAATTATTAACTGAAATTAATACCATGTGTATGCGTAAGTCTTTACCGGTTTCGCTTTTTGCTTTACGTCGCACCGACACAGATATGTCTCATGGCGACGATGGGACAGGAAAGGGCCAGGAGTGGAAAGGAAGCGGCCGTGGCCTTAATTAAGGTACAGCCCCAGAATTTTAACCTGTTTCACTAAGAGATGGCGCCAGCGAACAGTACGCAGCGTATTAATTTGACACGTACGCCAGTTTGTTCGTCTGATATTAACCCTAGAGCAGGCGTCACCCAGGTCATTATTACTTTATGCCATTGGTATTTCGTTTGTTCCGAGCCGTGAAACTTTTAGTAGCTTCCGAGAATATTGTCACCAACAATACCTGATAATGCTTCTCTTGACAGTTTCATTTTTGTGGCAAGCAGGATCCATTTAACATCGGTGGGTGACAGGTGTCCCCCACGCGACCAATGGTGCAACATTTTTTTAAAATTCTTCTCGATGAGTAATAATAATAATTCAAAAATAAATGGACCGAGCTCGATAGCTGCAGTCGCTTAAGTGCGGCCAGTATCCAGTATTCGGAAGATAGTGGGTTCGAACCCCACTGTCGGCAGCCCTGAAGATGGTTTTCCGTAGTTTCCCATTTTCACACCAGGCAAATGCTGGGGCTTGACCTTAATAAGACCACGGCCGCTTCCTTCCCAGTCTTAGCTCTTTCCTGTCCCATCGTCGCCATAAGACCTATCTGAGTCGGTGCGACGTAAAGCCAATAGCAACAAAAGATATACTCTAACCTCATCATTAGATCATGATGTTACAAGATTGTTTCTGTTTTTATACGATTGATAACATGTTATTGCTACCATGCCGGACCTAAAAAAAGAGGACTGCAAACTCGGTGGATCCTTCAGTTATAACTGATTGGATAAATGAGTCATTTAGCGAGGAGGAAGATATTTCACTTGAAGAAAGAAGAGGATGCAGTTATTGTTAGTGAACATGAGACCGAAACAGAGGAAGAAGACGTGGAAAATGAAGCGGACGAGCCAGATGAAACAGGACAGAATGCATCAGAGAGATTTTACACAGGTAAGAACAGAGAAAAGTGGAAGAAAGTAAAACCTAACCGTAACGTGCGAACTCGTAGCCGGAATATAACACATTTACCAGGTGTGAAGAATACTTCTAGAGATACGAACACTGATCTTTCAACAATCTCACTTTTCCTAGACGACACAGTTATAAAAATGATCACTTTCTGCACCAATGTTTACATGGACACAGTAAAAAAAAATATTTCAGCGTAACAAAGTTGCCAGACCAACCGAGGAGATAGAAGTACGATCGTTAATCGGTCTTCTCTATCAGATAGGTACCCTTAGATGTCCAGGAAAATCATTCGTGATTTGTGGGACAACAGCAAGGGCAATGGCTTGGAATCGTGCTATCTTACCATGACAGACAAGAGATTCCTATTCCTTCTAAGATGTTTGAGATTTGACGATATAAGAGACAGAACTGATCCCCGAGAAGTTGATAAATTTGCACCTATGCGGGACTTACTTGAACTAATGGTGAACAACTTCAAAAAGTACTTTTCTCCCAGTGAACACCTAACAGTGGACGAGCGTCCAGCTCCATGGCTATATGGTTAGCGTGCTGGCCTTTAGTCACAGGGTTCCCGCTTTCGATTCCCGGCAGGGTAAGTAATTTAAACCATAATTGGTTAATTCCGCTGGCACGGGGGCTGGGTGTATGTGTCGTCTTCATGATCATTTCATCTTCATCACGACGCGCAGGCCGCCTACAGACGTCAAATCAAAAGACCTGCACCTGGCGAGCCGAACTTGTCCTCGAACACTCCCGGCACTAAAAGCCATACGCCATTTCATTTTATTGAGCGAGCAACTTTTCGCGGCAGATGTTCTTTCAAACAGTTTAATTCCAGAAAATCTGCGAAGTATGGGATTAAAACATTTGCTTTGGTTGATGCCAAAACTGCTTATACAATTAATATTGAGACATATCGTCGGCTTACTTCTAAAACCTCGTATGTTACAATGTTCTTCCTACCCATTATATTCCTTAACACATAGCACGCCTCCAGCCACATATTTATATGCAATCCATCAGAACCTTTTTCGAAGTGTTCATTTTCCTGTGCAGACGTGTAATGGAAAATGGACCTTACCGTACAGTATTGTAGGGATGTTGTTTTCATGGCGAATTCAAGCATTCCTACAGTTTAACGTATTTAAGGTTCATTTTACTTTACACGTTAGCATAGGAAAATGAACACAACGAATATTGTTCTGATGGACTGTACATCTATATGCGGCTGGGAGGTGTGACCAGTCTTAAGAATGAAATTGGATAGGAAGTGCATTGGGAGATACGAGGTTTTAGAAGTAAGCCATCGATATGTAGGTGCATAACCAGAAGGTCAATACACACGGAGCAACACTGCACAAGGTATTGTTTTGCAATTAGTTGAGCCGGTGCAGGGAACAAATCGCAATATTACCGGAGATAACTGGTTTTCCATTATTCCCTTGTCCAAAGCCCTTCTTACAGATAAGTCCCTGACATATATCTGTACAGTACGAAGTAGCAAGAGGGAAATTCCGAAAGAATTTTTACTGCAAAAGCGAAGGGAAGAAAAGTCTTCCCTCTTCGGATTTCAGGAAGAGTGCACACTTGTGTCATATTGTAGTAAAGAGAACAAAACTGTTTTGGTAATTTCAAAAATGCACCAGGACGACGCTCTAGACATGGACACAGGTGAACAAAAGAAGCCAGACATGATAAGTTTTTATAATATACTAATGGTGGGGTTGATTTTGTGGACCAGCTCTCTCAGAAATATGATGTTGCTAGAAACTCACAGCGATAGCCAACGGCAGTGTTCTGTTACTTACTCAATATTGCTGCAATAAACGCATTTATTATTTTCAAGGCAAATCAGAAGTTTGGAACAAAGATGAAAAGGAAGGAATTCCTCAAAAATATGGCTTGGGAAATGATTAAACCCCAAATTCAACGCCGATCAATGTTTCCACAAATACCACGTGAGATTAGAAGACGCGCTCGGGTTTTACTGGGGACGGAAGAGTGTGTACAGTTGGAAGACCGCCATGGGGCTAGAGGTAGATGTCATCTGAGTGGCAGATCTCGTGATAAAACCACTAGAAGATGGTGCTCGAAATGCAAAAAGTGAGTCTGTGCGGAGCATCTCAAAGATATCTGGATTATTTGTGTAGCAGAATAACCGCCACTTACGTATCATTGTTGGCGGCTGTATTACATCCCTATTACATTGTTACTCTCTATTTTTGGAGAACACTTATTATAGAGTATATCGTCGTTGCCGGGACAAAACCTCCTATGTAATAATATTTTGGAGATATACTGCCCCGCAGCTCATACATTATGAAGAACGAGAATGCCTCGACAATATTCACACAATATTGCACCTTAGATGACGAAACCTTACCGGCCGAAGTTCTAAGCTAAAATATTTCACATAGGAGGTTTTATCCCGGCAGCGACGATATTTTCAAATAGTATTGTAAGGACTAATATTTGAAACAGAATACAGATAGTTTAAACCAAAAGCTTGTAAAAAATTTTCAGATTATGTCACTTTTTGTAAAATGGGTAATATTCCTTAAATATGGATATTTCAGTTAATTGCTTTTGATTTAATATCTTTATATAAATCCAATAAATCATATTGTCAGTGGTGAATCTTATCATTAGTTTATTTTACGGAGAAGGACCTCAAATTATTTGGGTGACACCAGTCCCACACGCGACCAAACGCCAAACGTGTTACAAAATATGACGCGCCTGATCCGGGGTTAACCTACCATCACACACGAGTCGAGTGCGCAAACGCTAGCGTCTGTGTTGTATTGTTCAGTGATCATGTCAACGTTTGTGGCTGAAAAAGAACATTTGAGGCACGCATTGCTTTTCTTATTTAATCGAAAGAAAATGCTGTGGAAAGTCATCGTTTGATGGTTGTAAAAACCTATGGTGAACACGCTCCATCGATTAGAACATGTGAGATATGGTTTCGACAATTCATCGTGGTGATTTCTATGTGAAAGACAGTGCCCAGTCTCGATGATGGCCAACTCAAACTCAACAGCAATTGGCACAAGCATTAAAGTGTTACAATAATCAGCAGACCTTTACGAGCAATGGGGAAGATTAGTAAACTCGGTAAATGGGTCCCACACGATTTGAATGAACGCCAAATGGAAAATCGCAAAGTCACTTGCGAAATGCTACTTCAACGCCACGAAAGAAAATCATTTCTGTATCGAATTGTGACGAGTGACGAAAAATGGATTTATTTTGAAAACCCGAAGTGGAGAAAATCGTGGCTGTCACCTCGCGAAGCCGGTCCTTCAACACCAAGGCAAGAAGACCATGCTTCGTTTCTGGTGGGACCAGAGCGGTATTGTTTATTGTGAACTCCTGAAGGTCGGTGAAACCGTTAATGCACAACGCTATGGCCAACAAATGACTAAATCGCGCATTGATCGAAAGACGACCGGAATGGGCCAGAAGACATGGCAAAATGACTTTGTTACACTACAATGCGCCGTCTCGCACAGTAAAACCAGTGAAAGACGCCTTAAAATCGCTTGAATGGGACATCCTTCCACACCTGCCGCACTACCCCGACCTGGCGCCATCTGACTATCACCTCTCTGTATCAATGGGACACACGCCCGCAGACCACAACTTCAGCAATTTCGAGTAAGTTGGAAAATGGCTCGACGAATGGTTTGCCGCAAAAGGCACCGTCACAGATAGGTCTTTTGGCGACGATGTGACAGGAAAGGCCTAGGAATGGGAAGGAAGCGGCCGTGGCCTTAAATAAGGTACAGCCCCAGCATTTTCCTGGTGTGAAAATGGGAAAACACGGAAAACCACTTCAGGGCTGTCCACAGTGCGGTTCAAACCCACTATCTCCCGGATGCGTGGTCACAGCTGAGCGCTCCTAACCGCACGGCCAACTCGCCCGGTGTGTTTCATTTTTACCGAGAGAGATGGCCGTGCGGTTGGGGAGCGCAGCTGTGAGCTTGCGTTCGGGAAATAGTGGGTTCGAACCCCACTGTCGGCAGCTCTGAAGATGGATTTCAGTTTTTTTCCTATTTTCACCTTAATGAAGGCCGCGGCCGGTTCTTCCGACTCATAGCCCTTTCCTGTCCCATCGTCTCCATAAGACCTATCTGTGTAGGTGTGACGTAAAGCAAATTGGGTATTGTGTTTGTCTGTGGTGGTTAGTACAGTAGTGTGTTATATATTTTTGATGGGAAGGGACGACCACAAATATCCAGTCCTCAAACCGAATTAACCTTAAGCAGTTAAAATCATCCGTCCGACCGGGAATCGAACTCGGGGTCTTCTGAACAGAAGACCAGTACGCTGGCGATTCAGCCTAGGAGCTGGACTGCCACGTTTGTCTCTTCTCCTTCCAAATCATTTCTCATTCCAAGGGATCCTAATACATCGAATGAGTTGGCTCAGCAATTCGCATCCCCTAACACAATAGGTACCTGCCGGAAAAAACGTCGTAACCCTCAAAATGCAAATTTTTCAGGAGAGAAGAAAAACAAATAAACAAGCGAATTTTTTGTGAATGCTTATTCTGCCATTGACAATTATTTTAAATGAGTTCACTAGTTATTAATTCATAATAATTTTGACAATGTGCGACTTTAAAATCAAGATATAAGATATGACAGTCGGACGTCCGTACAAAAAGGTTGTAACTGTAACGGAAGTAGCACATTCTTTCGGGTTACAACGTTTATGCTATTGAAAATATTTATAGCTTTTAATATTATTTATTGTTTTATTCCGTATAAAAATAATGAAATATAACCAGCCTTCTAATTTGCAGTACACATTGTTAGAGCTTCCCATTGTTCAACAGAATTCACCGAACACCAGCAATATCATTTCGAGAATGTTTTGCAATGATGAATAAACATTATATTGTCACTTCACTTTTTCTTTAGGTTCTCATAAAAACCTCGATATTTTTCACGAATGTATCGACACATGTCTAGCAGATTAGCTTCCTTTTCCGCAAATACAGGCAATACCTCGTTTAACCCTCAAAGAGTCGCTCACTCCTCTGAAACGTTAGTAGTCGCGCGGAGTGTTGCCAAGACCCCAACTATCATTTCATAATACAACGTACCTAAAGACATTTTTCTCCAAAAATGTATTTTATTATGTGTAATGTAGATTTACAAACGAGACTAGCATATGAAAATCATGAAATGCGCAATATTCATCTACAAAAAACCAAGCATACGAAAATATTGAAATGTTAAATAACTTTCTGCATTTCAGTACAAAACAAATTAATGCAAGTATATTTTTCAATTATACTCAATGTTTCCGGTATCAGATTGAAGTAAAGACATGTAAGAATACATTCAACATAACACAAGGTCAGAAACTTGGTCTGTATCACTTTGTGGCTCACCTGAATCTTGGTAATATTTTTTCACACATATTCCTCATGTTTCAGACACATCATTCTACAACAGCGATCACAGTACGATTTATTCTTTACATCTTTGTTTCTGGGACATACTGTGCACCGTGATTGTATCGGAGCTCGTTCTAGGATGTTTGTAGTCTTACTGGGGTCATCAGCACCAGTTAGTTTTTCCGCTTTTTCCCCGAATGGTTTTCGGCAGGCTTTCCGGATAGATGCTTTTACGCATTGTGGAATTCACTAATTCCCTTCCAGCTTTACGCACATCATCCACAAGTAGCTAAAAACATCCGAGCACTGACTTAACACTTTTAGCACGGGTCTTGACATCAGGGAGATGTAATACTAGGTTTCGTTGACGCGTCCTAACGTTCCTTGGAGGGGGATCTTTCTTTCACTTAGTCTGTTTATCTTTATCCAAGTAATGATTTCCTCCTTCATGGTGAACTGAATCATTATCATTCTGTCCGTCATTATCTCCTTCACTATCAGTCTCTGTATTACTGCCTTGGATAAGTTCCTCACAATTGTCGCTTTCCCCTGGATCTGACTTATCGAGATCTTCTTCATAACTTTCATCTTCTTCTAAAACTTCGCGTATTCTAGCCTCCTGTCGTTCATAACCACACATTTTCACAGAAAATGAGACTATCACCACTAAAGCGAGAACTGAGTCCTGAGCCAGAAATGTTACGATAGTGGTCGCGTGGGGGTATGACGACACCCCACCTGTGAAGAAAGAGCGCTAACGCCTGTCACAGCAATTCTAATTATAACCACTCGCTCAACACTTTATTGTGAAGGTCACTTTGAGAGGTATAAGGGATTATAGCACGCTAAACAAAGTCGATCGCAAGATTTCGCCTACAAAATGAACATGGGGTATTGTCAACACCCGTCGCGACTCTTTGAGGTTTAATGAATACAATGAGCAATCTGTAAAGAGAGCATGACATATTTATATGTATATACAGCATACATAATACATAATATACGTTTATAATACAGTCGAGAATAAAAACTATGATTACGGATTAAAATACTGTATAAGACATAAGAATCTCCCATTAAACACGTTGATATTCTTACATTGGCTAACAACGTTTTTGCACCCGCCTCTTCAGCAAGGATTTTCCCAGGCACTGATTTGCTATTGTGGGCTAAATATGGTTGCCCCGAATTCTGCTTGTATTTCTTTTCATTCCTCTTCCATTTACTATACTTAATTTTGCGTTTTCGTCCCCTATTTATATCGTTGCACACACTCGGACTTAGCGACACACGCCTTTCTTCCTCAATTGATACAACGTTTCTGCACCCGCACGAAATTTAAACAAAAGAAAAAAGGCGCTTAACGTACATGTTTACCAACATAACTTCCTACATGCCTCACTCTGACCGCATGCATCGTTTATGCACGGAAACCCAGCATTCTAGAAAAGTGAGGGTTACAACATTTTTGCTGACAGGTATTCAACTTTGAGTGTGAATTTGGAGGGATGGTGGGCTCGAATCTCACAGTTTGTAACCCTGAAGAATGCATCCCGTCGTTTCCCATTTGCACATCAGGCAAATGTCGGGACGGTACCTTCATCATTGCAATTAGGGCTCTCGTCCAGGTGGCGGATTCCCTATTAATTGTTTGCCTAGACTTGTTTCAGATGATTTCAAATAACGTGGAAATTTATCGAAATTGTCCCTTGTTGCACCTTCCATTCCCTTACTCCTTGTCCTTTAAATGAATATTTGTCCCAATTTGCCCTCTCGAATTCCCACTTTTCTCTTCAGAGTATGATTTTTCCTACTTTTAAAGGCTCCAATGAAGTTAATTTGTCTACCAATGCCATTCCACGCCTATCTGCACTGGCAGCCCTGAGCATACCGTTTAGTCAAGCAGCTCGTCTCCTTAGTCTTAGTCTTCCTCTTGATCAATACAGCGTCAGATAAGGCGTCACCTGCTCTAATTTTCTGAATTCTATTTTCTATAAATTAAACCGCCCACTCTTTTGTCTAGTCCAATAGCCCTCATTTCAACTAAGGCCATGACCGCTACCTTCCCACTCATTGAGTCGTCGTAAACCGGCAACACGTTAGAGCGGCGTTAAACCACTGCTTAAAAAGTCCACAGTTTTAGCCCTTCAAGCAAGCAACTCAATGTAGAAAACATCCTAGGGATATCAGCTGCGTATTTTAGTAAAACAAAATATAATAGAGTATGAGAATATATTCTTTATTTATTCCTATAAATTACAATCGTTTTCTTAATAGTCGTTCTCCAGTCGATTAGATCAGCAGTTTGCCTTTTACTACCACTACGAATTCTAACGTGAGTCAATGCATTGTTTCACGTAAGTACAACTACGAGCGCTAATGTGAGTCAAAGCAGAGTTTCACTTAAGCCCTCATAACTCCATTCGGTGTAGACATTTTCCAAAAAAAAAATGCTTGAGGTTATTGAACCAAAAATACATTGCTGAGAGAATTATGTGAATAAGTTAATTTGGCTAGGATTTTCATAAAGAGGATATGAGTAAATTGTCCTGCAGTCATGGTACATTTGGTACATATGTTTCAGTGGCCAACTAGGTTGCTAGAGACTTAGAAAGCCACTTCAGTGAGGGCATATTCCAGATATAAGGTGACCAAATTGCTCAGAAAATGTGTCCTTCGTTTAGCCACTGAACTGAATGGCATACGTGTGGATTAGATATGAATTGTACGTTTTCGTTTCCAAAGTAGCCTATGTGGTTGACATTATGTTTATAAACGTATAATCCTATTACATAAAAATATAAAAAGTGCAGTTCAAAAAAATTGAAATTTTATTTGCTACTTTCTTCTTTTGTATTATTACTATTATTTCATTTAGTACGATTTTACCATTTTGCATATTATATTCATAGTGGTTTATTATTGTTGTTTCTATTATTACTATCTCTATTTTTGCTGTTAATTTGCATTATTCTCATTTGCTCATCAGATACATTATTGTATTTGTAGCTGTTTGTTGTTACTTATTCATATTATCATGTTATTTTCTAATTTGTGTGTTGTACATTGTAAGTAAAACATTAATAATAACAAAAAGAAAAGGAACAAACGATTTTAGGCAATTTGCCCGGAACTACATTTAGGCCGGAAATGATTTCCGAAATTTGCTTTCTTAGTTTAATAGAACTCTCCAAGACTCACAATTTGAAGCCTTTCCAGGCCCTTCATCCTTTCAGCATTCGGCACAAATGAGAAAATATCTTAGTTTTACTTTTTTGGCAGCATGGGGACCCCTAGTGCGTTTGCTAGGAAAGGTTTTTAACATTAAAAAGATCCAAACATTACCCCACATTGCCCGCGTTCTTCATGCAAGAGCGTAACGGTTAGCGTCGTTCTGAGAGCCCCGATTTCAATCCCCAGTACTGGTAGAAATTGAATATGTACAAGGCGGTTCACCCCTTTGCTCTAGACCTTCCATGCTTCTGAACAGAACTGTCGTAAATAAATAATACTCTGGTAGGCCTACATGATGTTTTCACGGCTAGCACCTGTGGACATGACATGGGCTTTACAGCGTATGCCGTGTCAAGAAAACAGGGTGAAAACTCCTTACGTTTCGCAGAGAAATTTGCTTTGCGTCTTCAGAAGTAATCTCGACTCTTCCTTTACAATAACGAATGTTTGAATTTAGACGTTAGCAGATGGTTCACCGTACGTGGTACAGCGCTAGCACTCGAAGCAAAACGTAAAGTGTTTCACCTTGTTTTCTCGACTCGGTATAAGCCCGAAAGCCCATATTATGTCTATGGTACATGCAGCTCGCTCTTACTGGGGGTGTGCCTGAGAGAAGCTGCACCATTTAGGGACGAGGACGCAAATTTACTATCATGCTATAGACCAGCAGTCCTTCGAAATCCTCCTTCCGACCCACTTTAACGGTATTAAGTGGACGGACGAGCTTGATATACTGCCAAGTAAGAGAGTACGTATTTCCTTTAACATAACAATGAATACCATCTACAGTGATACTTGTCTTTCTCCACAAGTTGCTTTACGTCACACCGACACAAGTAGGTCTTATGGCGACGATGGGATAGGAAAGGGCTAGGAGTGGGAAGGAATCGACCGTGGCCTTAATTAAGGCACAGACATAACATTTGCCTGGTGTGAAAATGGGAAACTAAGGAAACCGTCTTCAGGGCTGCCGACAGTGGGGTTCGAACCCACTATCTCCCGAATGCAAGCTAATAGCTACGTGACACAAAATACTCAGCCGCTCGCCCTGATTGTCTTTAATTTGTCTTTATCTTACAGATGCTTATTATTCTGCGTTATTTATACACATTGTATCATGCCTTTCACATCAGTTGTTGTTGTTGTTGTTGTTTTTCTACCCCTTAGTTCCTTCCATTCCCTGATATGGGATGGAGATGAGGTGAGATAAACGTATATGACATAGAAGCTGTTGCCCGCGGCTTCGCTCGCGTGGATTTCGTAATCTGAACTCCTTCACTTCCTTCCACGCCACCACTTAAGTGGGCGTTCCGAGAACAACAAAAAATACGTGTTTCCTTATTTTTAAAAGAGATTCCAAATACCAACCTTCACTTCTGTAACATTTTTAGTTTTTGAGGTAGACTCATTTTAAAAATTCACCCGCTTTCTCAGTTCTTTTCACCCCTAAAGTGGACTTGTCGAAAACAAAAAAATATATCTTTCCTTATTTTTAAAGGAGATACCAAATATCAACTTTTACTTCTGTAACACGTTAAGCTTTTGAGATATACTCATTTTAAAAAAATCACCGCTTTTTCATTTATTTTGCCCGCCTTAAGTGGATTTTTCGAAAACAAAAAGTACGTGTTCCTTTACATTTAAGAGGGATTCCAAATATCAAGTTTCCCGTCTTTGATCTGTTCAGTTTTTGAGATATCGATATACTCATTTTAGAAATTCCACTCCCTTTTTCACCCCCTTAGCGGCGAAATATCCAAAAAACCTTCCTTAGTGAGCACCTACGCTGTAATACAAACGTATCCCTAAAATTTCAGTTCTTTATATCCATTAGTTTTCGCTGGGCGTTGATGGATGAGTCAGTCAGTCAGTCAGTCAGTCAGTCAGTCAGTCAGTCAGTCAGTCAGTCAGTCAGTCAGTCAGTCAGGGCATGTTATTTTATATAGAGAGATTTTACGACTGGATGCCCTTTCTAAAACCAACCTCGGTTGAGGAGCTGACTAAGATGAAATGAATGATGGTGAATGGATAATTGAGGAAGAGGGTGAAAAGAATCAGCTGTGACCTACGAAAAGGAACTGTCGAGGTATTTACCAGGAAGTGAAGTGGGAAATTAGTTTCATATCAGTATTCAACACAAAACATTGATGTGATCTTCCGGCTCCATAGCTAAATGGTTCGCGTGCTGGCCTTTGGTTCAGAGGGTCCCGGGTATGATCCCCGGCCGTGTCGTATATTCTAACCTTAATTTGTTAATTCCGATGGCTCGGGGGCTGGGTGTGTGTGCCGTCCTCATTCAGCATTATAATTCATCATAGGTAGGGCCCCATCCACACAGGCGCGCAAGTCACCTATACGGCGTCAACTCAAAAGACCTACAACGTGCATCTTATGGGTCATACGACATAAAAATTTATGTGATCAGGTACACGTTTTATTCTAACGTGAAATTCAACTTTAAAGAATGAAATACTTCTCATTGTGACTGACTGGAAGTCCCAAATAATTACTGTATATTAAAATAAACTATGTTACCCAAAAGACGCACACGCGAGATGCTGTCAATCGTGTAAGCTATTTTATTTACAAATTATATACACATTATACCCACACACTAATAAACTCCCATATTGACAAAACACTGCTACGAAGACGAAGAAGAAAAGTGCCACATTAGCATGTCAACCAATTACCAACACAACAGAATCACAACATGGGTTCACACACTCGGTTAACAACTTCCACTACAAGTCTTCCTAAAACCTCAAACTCCAACTCCCAAGACTGCCTCTTTATATACATTGCCTGGCCAGGCTTCTGGGAAAGTATGACACAACATGTTTTCTCATAATTTTTAGAGTATCCGATAACCTATTTACAATTAATGGAGTTTTCTGTAACTCTCTAGTGCTAAAGATACGTTGTTCTGGATTATTACCCTGTGTTGCACAACATTACATTGGATTTATACATTATATATACAAGTAATAATAAATTTTATATTTTTAATTATGTGTTCTAACATTAAATAAGCTGTTATTAATTACACACAGCAGATGTATCATGACATAACCTCACATGTTTTGTTACACGATACAGATCATTCAAAACACACATAATACGATCACGATTTACAGCAAATAAAGTCCGTACATAACTACGTAAATCATAATGTGAAAACCTACAACCTGTTTTCCAGTCAATGACCGGGTCAGGGATACAATGAATGAAGCCCCCAACTTGCGGCGAGGATAGGAATTGTGCCAGCTGCCGAGGCCTGTTGCACTCCTCTGACTGACAGATGAAATGAAACGATAGAGGAGAGTGTTGCTGAAATGAAAGATGACAGGGAAAACGGGAGTACCCGGAGAAAATCCTGTCCCGCCTCCGCTTTGTCCAGCACAAATCTCACATGGAGTGACCGTGATTTGGAGCACGGTATCCAGCAGTGAGAGGCCGGCGCTCTACCGCCTGAGCCACGGAGGCTGAACAACGTAAATCATACTTCTACTACTACTGCTAATAATAATAATAATTTACCCATGGATTAGAGAATTGTTTCCAAATTATCCTAGTCCATTACACTTGCATCAGTTATTCCAGTGACGTAATATTTGTTAAAGGGCCGGCAAGGAGGATGCGCTCGGCGACCCAGAACCTCACGACGGCACACTCGTTAGCCAGAACACGAATACTTTTCTCTGGCATTTCGCAGGTACTTCGTAAAATAATATTCATGCATTCGATGATTACGCCATCA
Organism: Anabrus simplex; assembly: GCF_040414725.1. Classification (NCBI taxonomy): domain Eukaryota; kingdom Metazoa; phylum Arthropoda; class Insecta; order Orthoptera; family Tettigoniidae; genus Anabrus; species Anabrus simplex. The sequence goes on from NC_090266.1 coordinate 53,878,583, forward strand.
TTTTGTTTAGCCAGTGAAATCGTGACTGGCTTCTCATCATGGCGGCAACCCGTCGATTCTCGGCCAATGCATTTATTTCACTATGAATTGGATTTTACTGTAAGTCCCGTGGCTATGATCAAGATTTCATCACAGATGTAAAGCTACAAGTCATTTTTTAAAATTTTGTTTCTGGTTTAAATTGGGCCGCCCAGGAAGATTGACAAGTACAGAAACATTATGTAAGGGTCATGGGACAAATGCTTGTGGTTCTAGTAACTGTGCTTTGATGCTTCCCTAGTTTTAATTTATTCACGGGGCTGTTATTAGTGGAAATATGAGTCTGCAGAATATAGCTAAAATCAGTGCGGCTCTATGGCTAAACTGTTAGCGTGCTGGCCTTTGATCGTAGGTGTCTCTGGTTCGATTCTCGACAGGGTCAGGAATTTCAACCATCATTGGTTAATTCCGCTGGCATGGGGTCTGGCTTGATGTCTCGTCTTCATCACAATTTCATCCATAACATGACTAGCAGGTCAGCTACAGGCGTCCAATCAAAGGACCTGCATCTGGCGAGCCAAACATGTCCTCGGACACTCCCGGTACTAAAGGCCATACGCCATTTCATTTTTCAGCGAAAATCACACTTGGAAGGGAGTCAAACGATAATAATGTTATTATTTTGTATGTCCCACTAACACTCGTAGGCCCTACGGTTTTCGGAGACACTGAGTTGCCAGAATTTTGCCTCCCAGGAGTTCCTTTACGTGCCACTAAATCTACCGATGCGAAATAACAGTTACCAAGAACAAAACCATGCAATGATTTTTTCTTATTCCTTTCATCATCAAGCCTGTCTTGTTAGACCTGAAGTAGGCTACGTAGATATCAAACGTGCCAGCGAGCGCGGCATTGTCAGACACCAGGGAATGAAGAGGGATAAGTTTCCAGCCTGTCGAACACAATCTTACTGATATAATAAGAATGTAGTGTCTGTTCAAATATTCGGGTTTTGTCACGATTTTGAATGTTTTTGTCTATTTGTAGATCTGTTTTAATTGATTAGGCTATATGCAAAGCCCACTAAACCACTTATTTTATGAATATAAACGGTATTAAATTAAGTACATCTAGAACGTCCCCACACTTTGTTTTACCATAATTCGTCAAGTAGGAGTTAAGAAATGGCCTTTTTAACCTTTAAGCTCTTAGCCAGAGAGAAATTAAAGAAGACTGTTCAATGACTACAGTCGCGGGCCACCACGCACCTCGCCGCCTTACCAAGAAGTTAACTTGCTAGCAACAGTGGCTGTGTTTGGTACCTCCTTGCCCTCTGCTCGCCGCGTAACCAAGAAGTTTACTTGCTAGCAGCAGTGGCTGTGTTTGGTACCTCCTTGCCCACTGCTCGCCGCGTAACCAAGAAGTTTACTTGCTAGCAGCAACCGCTGTGTTTGGTACCTCCATGTCTTCTGCTCGTCGCGCAACCAAGAAGTTCATTTGCCAGCAGCAGCGGCTGTGTTTGGTACCTCCTGATCCTCTGCCCGCCGCGTAACCAAGAAGTTCACCTGCTAGCAGCAGCGGCTGTGTTTGGTACCGCCTTGTCCTCAGCTCGCCGCGTAACCAAGAAGTTCATTTGCCAGCAGCAGCGGCTGGGTTTGGTACCTCCTGATCCTCTGCCCGCCGCGTAACCAAGAAGTTCACCTGCTAGCAGCAGCGGCTGTGTTTGGTACCTCCGTGTCCTCTGCTCACCGCGTAAACAAGAACTTCATTTGCTAGCAGCAGCGGCTGGGTTTGGTACCTCCTGATCCTCTGCCCGCCGCGTAACCAAGAAGTTCACCTGCAAGCAGCAGCGGCTGTGTTTGGTACCTCCTTGTCCTCTGCTCACCGCGTAACCAAGAAGTTCATTTGCTAGCAGCAGCGGCTGGGTTTGGTACCTCCTTTTCCTCTGCTCGCCGCGTAACCAAGAAGTTCATTTGCTAGCAGCAGCGGCTGTGTTTGGTACCTCCTTGTCCTCTGCTCGTCGCGTAACCAGGAAGTTCACTTGCTAGCAGTAGCGGCTGTGTTTGGTACCTCCTTGTCCTCTGCTCGCCGTGCAACAAAGAAGTTCACCTGCTAGCAGCAGCGGCTGTGTTTGGTACCTCCGTGTCCTCTGCTCACAGCGTAAACAAGAAGTTCATTTGCTAGCAGCAGCGGCTGGGTTTGGTACCTCCTGATCCTCTGCTCGCCGCGTAACCAAGAAGTTCACTTGCTAGCAGCAGCGGCTGTGTTTGGTACCTCCTTGTCCTCTGCTCGCCGCGTAACCAGGAAGTTCTCTTGCTAGCAGTAGCGGCTGTGTTTAGTACCTCCTTGTCCTCTGCTCGCCGTGCAACAAAGAAGTTCACTTGCTAGCAGCAGCGGCTGGGTTTGGTACCTCCGGATCCTCTGCTCACCGCGTAACCAAGAAGTTCACTTGCTAGCAGTAGCGGCTGTGTTTGGTACCTCCTTGTCCTCTGCTCGCCGCGAAACCAGGAAGTTCACTTGCTAGCAGCAGCGGCTGTGTTTGGTACCGCCTTGTCCTCTGCTCGCCGCGTTACCAAGAAATTAATTTGCCAGCAGCAGCGGCTGTGTTTGCTACCTCCTTGTCCTCTGCTCGCTGCGTAACCAAGAAGTTCACTTGCTAGCAGTAGCGGCTTTGTTTGGTACCTCCTTGTCCTCTGCTCGCCGCGTAACCAAGAAGTTCACTTGCTAGCAGTAGCGGCTGGGTTTGGTGCCTCTTTGTCCTCTGCTCGCCGCGTAACCAGGAAGTTCTCTTGCTAGCGGTAGCGGCTGGGTTTGGTGCCTCTTTGTCTTCTGCTCACCGCGTAACCAAGAAGTTCATTTGCTAGCGGTAGCGGCTGTGTTTGGTACCTCCTTGTCCTCTGCTCGCCGTGTAACAAAGAAGTTCACTTGCTAGCGGTAGCGGCTGTGTTTGGTACCTCCTTGTGCTCTGCTCGCCACGTAACCAAGAAGTTCACTTGCTAGCGGTAGCGGCTGTGTTTGGTACCTCCTTGTGATCTGCTCGCCACGTAACCAAGAAGTTCACTTGCTAGCAGGAGCGGCTTTGTTTGGTACCTCCTTGTCCTCTGCTCGCCGGGTAACCAAGAAGTTCATTTGCCAGCAGCAGCGGCTGTGTTTGGTACCTCCTTGTCCTCTGCTCGCCGCGTAACCAAGAAGTTCACTTGCTAGCAGTAGCGGCTTTGTTTGGTACCTCCTTGTCCTCTGCTCGCCGCGTAACCAAGAAGTTCACTTGTTAGCAGTAGCGGCTGGGTTTGGTGCCTCTTTGTCCTCTGCTCGCCGCGTAACCAGGAAGTTCTCTTGCTAGCGGTAGCGGCTGGGTTTGGTGCCTCTTTGTCTTCTGCTCGCCGCGTAACCAAGAAGTTCACTTGCTAGCGGGAGCGGCTGTGTTTGGTACCTCCTTGTGCTCTGCTCGCCACGTAACCAAGAAGTTCACTTGCTAGCAGTAGCGGCTGTGTTTGGTACCTCCTTGTGCTCTGCTCGCCACGTAACCAAGAAGTTCACTTGCTAGCGGTAGCGGCTGTGTTTGGTACCTCCTTGTCCTCTGCTCGCAGTTTACAATGCAAAGCCATTCGAACTAACCTCTTGAACCCATTTTATCTTTTTGTCTGACTGACTGATGTTCTGATTGATTGAAATTGGGTGCGCAGTTTGGGTCACGTAGCCATCAGTCAGTATTAAGGAGGCAGTGGGTTCGAGCCGCACTATCTTCAAACCTGAAGATGGTTTTCCATAGTTTACCCTTTTCACGCCAGGCAAATGCTCTACCAAGCTGTACTTTAACTAAGGCTACAGTCGCTTCCTTCCCTGCCCTAATCTTTCCCTCATCCATCGTCGACATAAGACTTGCCCGTGTCGGTGCGACGTAAAGCAAATTGTAAAGAAATTGTTCGAGTTAAATAAATGCAAAATCGACTAATTATTTTTAAATTAAATGTACCAGTATTAAATTATGGATATCCATAATTTCCCTCAATGTGGCTTATCACAATCCAATGAGTAGGAACAGAGAAGTTATATACTCAAGAGTGAGCATCGCTTACACACAGATGGCGTTGGTTTTTGCCACGATTGTGTTTGTAAGATTGGGTTTCCATTGGGATAATCACATTAAGGAGGTTGTAAATAAAGATTACAGACCTCTTCATATGGTTATGAGAGTATTTAGGGGTTGAAGTAAGTATGTAAAAAGTAGGGCGTGTACGTTCTGTTAAGACCTCTATAGAGTATGGTTCCAGTGTATGGAACCCACACCACGATTACGTGATACAAAAGATGGAAAAGATCAGAAGGAAAGCACAACGATTTGTCTGGATATTTTACGACAAAAGAGTAGTGTTAGGAAAATATTACAAACTTTGGGCTGGGAAGACTTGGGAGTAAGGATACGAGTTCCTCGACTATGTGGTATGTTCCCAGTTGTCAGTGGAGAGATGACGTGGAATGACATCAGTAGACGAATAAGCTTGAATGGAACTTCTAACATGGGAAAGATCATAATATGGACATAAAAGTTGCAAATGAAGACGATATATAGGGGCAAATATTCCTTTATAGGAAAAGGAATTACTAATTGGAATAATTTATCAAGGGAAATGTTCAATAATTTTCCATGTTTTTGAAATCATTTCAGAAAATTATTGATTGATTGATTGATTGATTGATTGATTGATTGATTGATTGATTGATTGATTGATTGATTGATTGATTGATTGATTGATTGATTGATTGATTGATTGATTGATTGATTGATTGATTGATTGATTGATTGATTGATAACGACACGATTTTTAGCCCCCATTGATCAGGAAGGTAATGAATATCACTGTCAAATTGGGAAGATAAATACCTGAAGGAAGAACGAGGGAAGTGTGGTTGAAAGTCTTCTCATGCAATGCCCCAGTATCGCCGAGCCTAGACTTGATCAAAAGACATGACACTGGATCTCGATTTGAAGTTGCTCTTTCTTTGCTGTCACCCATCTCTAACAGATGGCATTACTATCTCCATCAATGGGGGATACAAAGGAGCAAGGTTTCTCTATACACGAGAAGTTAAGATATGAGAACTGAAACAATAACACATGAACATCTTTCCTATGGGAAAGAGGCTGAGTGTTATTATTCGTCTTTAGTCCAGAAATTGATAATTCTGTTAGGTGTTCAGGACTACAAACCTTCTTCATGGCTGTTTACGAAGCTGAAATATGTTTCACGTATTCATTTTCAGGCATAAAATATTATGACAATCAATACTATAATTTTGTACCATATCGAGGGTGCGCGAGCTGTACCTCGTGTTGCGCAATGCTCTTCCTACCCTTCTATTTTCCTTAAGACTTGCCACACCTCTCAGCCATTCATCAACATGCAATCCATCAGAGCAAAGTTCGTTTTGTTCATTTTCCTATGCCAACTTGTAATGGAAAACACCTTACTCTACCGCACTGTAGGAATGTATATTTTCATGAAGTATTTACGCACTCCTACAATGTATTGCATTTAAGGTTCATTTCCCTTTACAAATTCGCATAGGAAAATGAACACAACGAACGTTGTTCTGATGGACTGGATATCCGTATGTGGCTGCGAGGAGTGACCAGTCTTACGGAGGATAATGGACAGAAAAGAGCGCACCGACGATATCTCTTCTGGTAAAAGAACAGTCTGAGACATTCTTTGGTAGGGATTTTACAGTATAATTTCTCCATGATATTTTGCAGTGACTGGAGTGAAATGTAACCCATTGCTTCGATAGCAAATCGAATCTGATGAACGACAAATTAAACTGGATCGAACTTAAAAGACTTGCAAGGAGCATAATATTCGCCAGTTCTTCATTAGCTTATTTCAGCTCCATTTGATTAATTGTCCTTGTTCTAATAAGTGAGGCTGCAATCTTCTCTCCCTATTCATTTAAAACATAACATATATCTCCGTGTTCGTTTGCGCATGGAACGTTACCAGTTTCACAGATTTAATAATTAATATTGATTTTACGCAATAATCGCGTTTCGTGGTCACGGTTGGCCGCACATTAACCACTAAATGAACGAATGTGCTTTAGCGGGAAATAATTAAGAGTGGCAAAAAGTGATTCAGAGCCCTCGTATGTTTCCGTTAGCTGTAAGACAAGTAAGTCTTACGCCGTAGTTCTGATCACTCGTGCGTTTCTCTTTAGACAAGTAAGTCTTACGCCATAGTTCATGGATTTTGTCTTACTGTCGAGCGTCATTTTATACTTACCCTAATTTGAAATATGCAGGCAACTGGATACAAAGAATTGTTTAAAAAGAATGCTTTTGAGGAAAAGTGACTTTTACCTATATTGTGTTCCAGGATTCAGATAATTTCCCTTGGAATCGCCTTTTCGTATATATATTTCCCATATATGAATAGTGTTTTAGTAATCAGAAAGTTGCTTGTCATATTTATCACTAGATTCTGCCCAAAGCTCCACCCAAGTGACCATAGTTTCCAACATTTAAAGAAAAGATTTCTTAACGCCAACTTGACGAGGGGGAATGTCTTCACTATTGCGTGTTTCTAGTATTGTTTACAGTCTGTTGTGTTGTACAGTATGTAGGTGTCAAGAAGTGTAATAAGATGAACGTATAACCATACGCATTTAACATCCTCAGCCGGGCCGAGGAACGAACCCGGCATCTTCTGAATCGAAAGCCAGCACGATGGATATTCAATCAAGGATTAGGACTGCCAGATGAATCAAATCAAATCAAATCAAATCAAATCAAATCAAATCAAATCAAATCAAATCAAATCAAATCAAATCAAATCAAATCAAATCAAATCAAATCAAATCAGTCAGTCAGTCAATAATTTTATTCCTGCATTACCGCTGTTGGAATGCCTACTTGAATGAAATATTCAAAGAAGATTTCATCTGACACAAGAGTTCCGTGAGGACTATACTTCAGATAATAATAATAATAATAATAATAATAATAATAATAATAATAATAATAATAATAATAATAATAATAATAATAACCTTCCAGGGTTGGTTTTTTCCCCACGGACTCAGCGAGGCGTCATTCCTCTGCCGCCTCAAGGGCAGTGTTCTGGAGCACGTTACTTTTAATCGCGGATACAACTGGGCAGGAGGACCAGTGCATCGCCCAGGTGGCCTCACCTGCTATGATAAACAGAGGCGTTGTAGAGGGATAGGAAGATTGGAAGGGATAGACAAGGGAGAGGGAAGGAAGCGGCCAAGGCCTAACACCACAATAGACGCAGGAGAAGACGAAGATGGCACCTTCCAAACTGGTGAAAGAAGACCCTGGGTAAAGTATCGAGCAACACGATTACGGAGAAAATTATAAGCTATTTAAATAAGAGAAACATAACAAAACGAAATATAGTCTGTGTGAAACTTAGAACTCCAGGATACAATAAGTCCTTTCAAGTAGGAATACTCATCCAGAATTTGGAGGACACTGAAAACTCCAACTTTTGGCCCAAAGGAATAACTGTACGGCCCTTTCGCTTCCCGCTTGGGAGATCACATAAAAGAAACGAAGGGGTGGACATGGAATAAATTATAAAATTTTCTATGGAATGCAGAACGGCTTAACAGTGTTAGGAACTTAAGTCCTCCAGAAATATTCTGAGCTGATATCTTAGTAGAACCCTTCTTAACTTAGTACATCAACATAGAAGGATATTACAACTGTGGTGGAGCCACCTGTCTGTTAAGACCTTGGTTATCCTCGCATTACAGCTTCTACAGCTCTGCAAACACTCTAGCTATAAAAAGCAATGGCTCTAAATATTATTGGGGCATATCTTCAACCAAATTGCACGGCACGAGAAATAGTTGAAAACCTCTCTTACGTGCTCAGTGTCACACAGTCTCACATAGATACCATCCTGGCAGGCGATTTCCACTGCCACGTTGACAGTGAAGACGCAAACAGCAACGCAGTTAGCGAATAGCTGGAGGAAGACGGATTTAAAATTTCAAATGACCCTACCCTCCCAACTTGCATGTGTTACAATGGTATGAGTACGATAGTACAGCCAATAAGGCAACGGATATAAAGGTACTCGAGTACTCACACAGGGTGCTCTTAAGGAAACACCTACCATAAATTGCACACCACCTACAAGTGAAAGGGAAGAATGACTATTGGTAAAAAGAAGTTTGGGCCGATGACCTTCGATGTTAGGCCCCTTAAAACAACAAGCAGAAGAAGGAAGTTTAAACATCAGCAATCTCGAAGAGTTCGCTTTATCCTCCTACGAAGTGATAGAAGGGATCCAACAAGGGAAGATTGAAGCAGTTGCCTTAACCCTTGGGCAAACTACAAATAACGCACAAATAGTTCTCACTCTAAAGACAAAAAGATTAAAAGCATGGTTCGACACTCTCTGCTACGAGAAAATGAAACACTTATCCATAGAGCAAGATCGTCTAGGACTCAAGAACACCTTCAAGATTATAACGTCTTAAGACGACAATTCAATACGCTCTTAAAGGAAAAAAGGCTGCTTGGCTGGAAGAGGAAGGAAGAAAAATTCTAAAAGCCGCTAATATAAACCACTTTGACGCATTGTAGCCAAGATTGCCAAAATTCTGCACATCCATTGCCACGGTTATATATGGGTAACCCACTTCCAGCGCATTCTCAATGACGGAACTGCACTGAACAGAACAAGCACAAGAGAAATCTGCAGCTTCCCCACCATTACGGAGGATGAGGTGAGGACAACAATACAGGGACTTAAAAATCAGAAACCGCTGGCCTAGACAACATCTATAACGAACACCTGAATAACGCTTTTCCATTCTTGGGAAAAATATGGGCTGCACTCTTCAACAAGTGTCTGGAGATGAGCGAAATACAATCTAGCTTGAAAACCTCATTGAGGAAACTATATAAAGTTAAAGGAAACCCAGACTCTCCCAGTTCGTATACAGGTATCGCTTTGGAAAATGCAATCTTCAAAGTATTTTCCAAATTCGTAACGGATAGACTCACCTTGCTAAGTACCGATAGCATCCGCGATCAACAATACGGGTTCAGGAAAGGCAGGTCAACCTTTCACGCGATACAGAATTTACTGGAAGTCGTCCGGGAAGCTCTGATACATAAAGCAGGCAAATACCATGTTTTTTATGGACTACAAAAAGGCTTTCGACCTGCTGGATAGTGAGATTCTTACTGATAAGCTTGAAGAAATGTTAGGAGAAGGAAACTGACAAACATCTTACAGGATAATACAGTCATTGTAAGAGAAAATCTTCAATCCACACAACCTATCACCCAGACGAGCGGTGTTCTACAGGGTAACCCGATTAGTACGCTCTTATTCAACCTCATACTGCAGATATCGTGGAAATACTGAAGAAAATTTGAAGGGCAAATCTCTCTACATACCTATTCAGAAGACATGGCCCGTGGCTCTTCCAATTTAGAAGACTTACAGAAATGCTGTGATCTCCTGGTATCCTGGGCTAAAAGAAACAAATTCCAGTTAAGCATGGACAAATTGGTTCACATGAAATTCAGATGGGGTGGCAGAGTTGCCGCGTCAGATCAACAATTCTATGAACAAGTCTCCCTAAAAATCGCAAAACTGGGCGAGTTGGCCGTGCGGTCAAGGGCCCGCAGCTGTGAGCTTGCTTCCGGGAGATAGTGGGTTCGAATCCCACTGTCGGCAGCCCTGAAGATGGGTTTCCGTGGTTTCCCTTTCTTACACCAGGCAAATGCTGGGGCTGTGCCTGAATTAAGGCCACGGCCGCTTCCTTTCAACTCCTAGCCCTTTCCTATCCCATCGTCGCCATAAGACCTATGCCACTAGCAAAAAAACGTTAATGATTTCAACTATCTTGGATTAAATTTATTTTAATTTCGTGTGGCTATATCTAGTCGTGGACAGCCCTTGTAGGGCAGAACCTCCGATGAGGGTGGGCGGCATCTGCTATGTGTAGGTAACTGCGTATTATGGTGGAGGATAGTGTTATGTGTGCTGTATGAGTTGCAGGGATGTTGGGTACAGCATAAACACCCAGCCCCCGGGCCAATGGAATTAACCAATGAAGGTTGAAATCCCCGACTGGGCCGGAAATCTAATCCGGGACCCTCTGAAGCGAAGGCCGGTACGCTGACCATTCAGCCAACGAGTCAAAAATCTTGGGGACAACCTTTCAGACTTCCGGAACCTCCTTGACGAATCAGGTAATAAAGAGGGTGACAGCAGCCGTAATTGCGATGAGCGATATAAAACTTCTACGAAGATTGTCTATTGACAAGAGGGTTCCCGCCCTTTAATCCCTAAGTTAAGGTCTTAAACCAGATTTACATTGCAAGATTACATTAAGAAAATTTGAAACCTTCCCCTCGAGTTAGCTTTCACAGACTATTACGTGATTAAAAGATGTCTGCCATTACCTTGAGCTGGTGGACCTTCCGGAGATGGATTAGGCAAGCTCCCCCCTGCCTCCTCTACGAACACACTCTACTGCTGGACTGGAGCGTTCGAGAGACAACATGGCCCGAATGGTCCCAGCTTTTATAGCGGAGAGGAAGGTTCCAGAATTATCTGGACAAAAGTCCCGGACACACCCACAAATCCCATTGGATAATCAAATAAATATCAAAAATTCCTGATTGGTCGAACACTTACAAGAAGAAGGAAGGGATAGCAGTGCTAATAACCTAAGAACACGAAAATGAATTTACAACCCTTCAGTGCTGAAAACTTCAAAATTACAAATTTCTTAGAAAATTAATTGTTCGTGCACTCGCCAGACGGAGTACATAAATCGACAATAGAAACATCTGACGACAAACGTTCAAACTCCTTCCACTGGAGGTTCCACAGTTTGTATTAGAGATGGCCTTCTAACAGGCGCTCGTTTTAAATGTGCGTAGTTGCTGTACCTCCGGTAGAATTATTATTATTATTATTATTATTATTATTATTATTATTATTATTATTATTATTATTATTATTATTATTTACTTTAATATTTTTCTTCCTTTCTTAATCCGTTTACTTTGTAATGTTAGTTTTTCTCTCGGACTTAGCGAGCGATCCCTCCTCTACCACTTCAAGGGCAGTGTCCTACAGCGTGAGACTTTTCGTTGGGGGGATATAGCTGAGGAGGAGGACTGCTACCTCTCCCAGGTGGCCTCACCTCGTATGATGAACAGGGGCCTTGTAGAGGGATGGTAAGATCGGAAGAGACAGGCGGGGAAGAGGGAAAGAAGCGGCCATGGCCTTAAGTTAGGTACCATGATGGCATTTGCCTCGAGGAGAAGTGGGAAACTGCTGAAAACCACTTCGAGGATGGCTGAGGTGGAAATCGAACCCCCCTGGACCACGTTCCAGCGCCTCTAGGTGTGGCAGCTAATCTAACCACTGCACCACAGATGCGGACATTCATTTACTTAATTAATTACCTCCCGAACGAGACACCCTGCCCCTGGGCCTTTGGAATTAACCAATGAAGGTTAAAATCCCCGATCGGGCCGGGAATCGAATCCGGGACCCTCTGAACAGAAGGCCAGTACGCTGACCATTCAGCCAACGAGTCGAACATCTTGGGGTAACCTTGGAGACTTCCAGAACCTCCTACACGAATCATGTCATAAAGAGGGTGACAGCAGCTGTAATTGCGATGAGCGATATCAATCTTCTGTGAAGACTATTGACAAGTCTATGAAGATCTTCTTTAGTAAATTAACCCTCATCGCAACGTGTGGGATACAAATAATTTGGCCCTATCTCACCAAAATCAACTTGAGAGGAATTGAGAAAAAATGTAACTTTTCCACACTAACTTATGAATTAACCAGGGAGTCCTTTTATATAGAGGATATAAAAATACAAATGCGCCTACCGCCCACATTCGCCTATCAAGGCCTACTAACTGGGCTACAAGCGATGAAAAAAACATATATGGTTTGAGTTCTACGCAACTGAAGCTATGACATCTTCAGACTGGAAAGCGCCCGACTCTGATCTTCGACATATGATAACTCGTTTCTCAGTACACGGATTCCTCTTTCGAGTGTGTAAAACCAAAGCATTCCACGAGCCAGCCTTAGAGGGCGTCTGTGAACAATGCGGACAGAAATGTGAACCATACCACGCTGAGTGGTGTAATAGGAGACGCCGTCTCTTAAGGACTTATGTGGTGAATAACCTTTCATTTTTATGTATGGCTATTAGCTTCAATAAACCCATTAGTAATTATAGTCGAGCCTCGATATATCGAACTTCAATCACTCGAATTTTCAGTATCTCGAAGTAACTTACTACGCTACTTGCTTTACGTCGCATCGACACAGATATGTCTTATGGTGACGATGGGATAGGAAAGGCCTAGGAAGTGGAAGGAAGCGGCCGTGGCCTTAATTAAGGTACAGCCCTGGCATTTGCCTGGTGTGAAAATGGGAAACGACGGAAAACCATCCTCAGGGCTGCCGACAGAGGGGTTCGAACCCGGTATCTCCCGAATACTGGATACTGGCCGCACTTAAATGACTACAGCTATCGAGATCGGTAAAACGTTCTTCTCTATATCTCGAAATTTTGATGATAACTCGAAATGAAATTTAGTTTCCGAGGTGATTCGAGATATCGAGCTTCCACTGTATTTATCTATCGTATGGCTTCCAGTGCCGGGAGTGTCCGAGGACATGTTGACTCGCCTGGTGCAGGACTCTCTACTTGACATCCATGGGCAACTTGCGCGTCTGGATGTGGAATGACAATAATGAAGTAGAAAGAGAGTAAAACCCGAAGCCGGCACGTAGCCTACTCCTGTCGAATACCACCAAGGTGTCTGCTCCATCCGACAGAGGTATCAACATCAACAGCTTCATATGCGCTCACTCCATATGAGCACTGCGGAGAGGTTTGAAAGTAAATCCAGGGTTTTTGCATGCAATCACCACCACCTCTCTTACCGTGTCGGCCAACATTGTGATGGTGAAAATCGACTAACCAACGAACATGGCCACCAGGCGGGTTAATACTAATAATAATAATTGTTCAACGCCTCTTCAATAGAAGACAGCTGACGACTGGGTGTTCGCATTTTGTCCCTTAGCTATTCAACGTGCCAGAAACGAACGACACGGATAAAGAGACTATTATTTAATAATAATCATCATCAATAATTCAAGGTAACTTACGCAGTACTTTCATGCTTAAATCTTTCTGTACCTACAACAAAAGAATGAACTCGGAGTTGGAAACAGACTTGGAAATTAATATCGTGTGAATATTGTGTAAGCTTTTGACAGTGTCTAGTAGTCTCATAACTTTTATTACAAATTTCCAGCAAGGCAAATCTACAAATGTAGTGGAAGAGCCTTGCTGAAAGCTCAATGTTTGTGCCCCTATAATGCGGGAAATGGGGAGGGGCAGAGTGAGAAGCTGGGGAGCCGGCGAGGGTAAGCGAGAACGCGTAAAATGTAGAACATTATAAAGAGAGGCTCGAAATATCGCTGTTTCACTTTGGCAGGAATGTTTTAACTTCGCCACCTCACGTTCGACTTGGTGGGGGATGCGTAACCTCTTGATCTCGTCAGACAACGCCTAGCTGGGTGGAGAAGGAAGATGGGGACTTCTCAGAGAATATAGTGATCCTGTACAGTGTTCGCTAGTCAGACAGCGTCTAGCTGGGTGGAGAAGGAAGATGGGGACTTCTCAGAGAATATAGTGATCCTGTACAGTGTTCGCTAGTCAGACAGCGTCTAGCTGGGTGGAGAAGGAAGATGGGGACTTCTCAGAGAATATAGTGATCCTGTACAGTGTTCTCTAGTCAGACAGCGCCTAGCTGGGTGGAGAAGGAAGATGGGGACTTCTCAGACAATATAGTGATAACATATAGTGTTCGCTAGTCAGACAACGCCTAGCTGGGTGGAGAAGGAAGATGGGGACTTCTCAGACAATATAGTGATAACATATAGTGTTCGCTAGTCAGACAGCGTCTAGCTGGGTGGAGAAGGAAGATGGGGACTTCTCAGACAATATAGTGATAACATATAGTGTTCGCTAGTCAGAAAACGCCTAGCTGGGTGGAGAAGGAAAATGGGGACTTCTCAGAGAATATAGTAAGAACGAATAGTGTTCGCTAGTCAGACAGCGCCTAACTGGGTGGAGACGGAAGATGGGGTCTTCTCAGACAATATAGTGATAACATATAGTGTTCGCTAGTCAGACAGCGTCTAGCTGGGTGGAGAAGGAAGATGGGGACTTCTCAGACAATATAGTGATAACATATAGTGTTCGCTAGTCAGATAACGCCTAGCTGGGTGGAGAAGGAAAATGGGGACTTCTCAGAGAATATAGTAAGAACGAATAGTGTTCGCTAGTCAGACAGCGCCTAGCTGGGTGGAGAAGGAAGATGGGGACTTCTCAGAGAATATAGTGATAACGTATAGTGTTCGCTAGTCAGACAGCGTCTAGCTGGGTTGAGAAGGAAAATGGGGACTTCTCAGAGAGTATAGTAAGAACGAATACTGTTCGCTAGTCAGACAGCGCCTAGCTGGGTGGAGAAGGAAGATGGGGTCTTCTCAGAGAATATAGTAATGACGTATAGTGTTCGCTAGTCAGACAGCGCCTATTTGGGTGGAGAAAGAAGATGGGGACTTCTCAGAGAATATAGTGATTCTTTATATAGCGATCGCTAGTCTTACTGCGTCTATTTGGGTGGAGAAAGAAGATGGGGACTTCTCAGAGAATACAGTGATCCTTTATATAGTGATCGCTAGTCTTACTGCGTCTATTTGGGTGGAGAAAGAAGATGGGGACTTCTCAGAGAATATAGTGTTCCTTTATATAGTGTTCGCTAGTCAGACAGCGGTTAGCTGGGTGGAGAAGGAAGATGGGGACTTCTCAGAGAATATAGTGATAACGTATAGTGTTCGCTAGTCAGACAGCGTCTAGCTGGGTTGAGAAGGAAAATGGGGACTTCTCAGAGAATATAGTAAGAACGAATAGTGTTCGCTAGTCAGACAGCGCCTAGCTGGGTGGAGAAGGAAGATGGGGACTTCTCAGAGAATATAGTGATCCTTTATATAGCGATCGCTAGTCTTACTGCGTCTATTTGGGTGGAGAAAGAAGATGGGGACTTCTCAGAAAATATAGTGATCCTTTATATAGTGATCGCTAGTCTTACTGCGTCTATTTGGGTGGAGAAAGAAGATGGGGACTTCTCAGGGAATAGAGTGTTCCTTTATATAGCGATCGCTAGTCTTACTGCGTCTATTTGGGTGGAGAAGGAAAATGGGGACATTTCAGTGAATATCGTGATACGGTACCGTGTTCACTCCTCAGACAGGGCGAAAGATGGGAACTTTTCAAGGAATATAGTGATCCTGTATGGTGTTCTAGCAGAAGTTTGTCGTAATTGCTGTTAAATCTCGTCCACGAGAATGTCTTCCAGTCAAGTAACGGTACAATGCTAATTTGGTTGAGATGAGGACAAATGAGGACACCTACAGGTGACCGACTTCTTAAATACATTACAGTATTATTTACCCAGCGGTCTAATCGATGGATTTTAGCTGCTTGGGGAGACTGATAACCCTCGCAATTATTAGACGTTGAAAGGCAATTTTGTATGTAATAATTGCGATTTGAAATCGCCTCTTCATTGGGAATGTTGGAACATAGTCTGGACGGCAGGTTAATTGTCAGCATAGAGACCTTAGGTTCAGATGCTCGCGGGATTAATTTCAGGAGTGGCAGAGAATTTTAGCCGAATATTTGTGTTTTGTCTTAATATATACCTCTTCACTTCCACACACCACAACACACTGTCAGCCAACAATGAAGCACGTGGTAGTTGAATTAAACCCTCCATATGGGGATGGAGCTTAAAATCTTGACGAAGTCCACATTCGAGGGTTGTTTAAATCTTAACACATTTTCAGAAATACCGCGCAGATTTTCAGTCTTAACGATTCCAGTAAGTGGCACTGTATAGTGGTACTTTTCACAAATATCTAGCCATTTGATGCTTGTATCTTGGTTATTTAGTTATTTAGGTGTTTTAGAAGTGTGCAACGGGGGCGGGGAGGGAATAAATTACTGGTAGGACCCCAATAAGTGTAAGGTTACTGTATTTGTCAGCCTCAGCAGGTTTAATTGATTCGAGAATGGAAAAGATCCAGAGGAAATAGCACGATATCTTGTGGATGATTTTCCACAAAAGACTTCCCACAAAAACGTTGCAAACTTTGGACTGGAGGGAATTGGGAGTAAGGTGACTAGCTGTTAGACTAAGCGGTATGTTCTAAACTGTCGAAAGAGAGATGGCGTGGAATGACATTATTAAACGAATAAGCTTGAGCGGCGGTTTTTTTCACAAGTAGGAAACATCATACTATGAAATTCAAGACGAAAGATTGGTGCAAATATTCGTTTATCGGAGGGGAAATTAGGGATTGGAATAAATTGCCGAGGGAGATGATGCATAAAATTAAACGTTCTTTGAAAGCATTAAAGAAAAGACTTTTGGGGAATCTGTGATCTGAGCGAGAGCCCTAAATGCCGATCAGTGGCGCTTTCATTCCATTCATTGTGTGATTGATTGAGGCCTCTGAGAAAGGCACCGTATTTACAACATTCGATTACTTCTCGCACCGACTTGCCATACGACACCACACTCACGGCTCCATGAAGGTGTAGGCAGGGAAAGAATGAAGAAGACTGAGAATGCTGCGGCTGTGAGATATAGTGGTGTGAATTATTATATTTTTGGTTTATCTGCTGCTTGTCCACCTGGATGGCCGAGAATATGATTCGGGGGCGAGGGAGGCGTGCATTTAACTTATATATTACTCGACGTCAATAAGGAGATCCGACGTGCAACGATCGGCGAAGTGAAACAAAGTAAACCAGCATGGTTCCAGTGACTGGGATAAGTTCAAGCTGGTATTCTGTAGCGTTAAGAGGATGACGCGGAAGGTTCCAGGCACATGATGATGTTAGCTATCGGTAATTGCCTAGGGTGGAATCAGTGTTTTACATATATATTCCATGGTGACATTAGTTCACAAATTGTGACAAACCATAGGAATCTTGAATTTTAAATAGAATCCAAATGACTAGAAGGATATATACTAATCTAAAGAATAAAATGGCCCACACTAATATTGTGATCATCACAAATCAGAATCTGTAAATTGCCGTGACCTATGTCTGATAGCGACGGTGATTTAGGGTGCTGAGTAGAACTTTCATGATGTTTACTATGATGTTCTCTAACGTAGGGTGATGAGTACCCAACCTAAACATGAGACTCACTGTATACTTCGTTACACTGCCTCTGCAATCGAATATAAAACCTATTAAAGACCATCTCTCTGGAGGGATGTTGTAGTGTTTACTATGATGTTCTCTAACGTAGGGTGATGAGTACCCAACCTAAACATGAGACTCACTGTATACGTCGTTACACTGCCTCTGCAATCGAATATAAAGCCTATTACAGACTGAGAGGTTCCTAACTTGCTGACTATCTTTACAAACATATTAATCTGAATTTATATTGAAAATCTGAATATCTGCATTTAAAATGGAAATTATGAAATTAATATTCATTATATAAAATACACACTCGTCGAACCTTGTACTCACACTTACTTGTTACCTGCTCACTTACACATACGTTATTTGAAGGGCGCCAGCTGTCACTCAGTACAGCAATAATAGAATGAGACTCTTGACTATCTCTAGGGTGTGGGGTAATAAGCTTACTTTTGACAACATACCATATAAGTTCTGGGAAAAGGAGATTGGCGTTCGGTTTCCCCATTAATTTTGAGGTTAAGATATTTTACTGTAAATGAAATAAAACTATGAATTCGTTTGATAGAACAATATATATTCTTTAAATAATATATCAAAAAATAGTGAGTCTTGTTGCGATAAAACAGATGAGAATATGAAATTATGACATTGGAACTGAAATAAACTAGGCATGAATTTGAATTCTTCTTGACCGGACATTTAACAATTTATACGAAATATTTCCCTCACTGATTCACTTGACTGTACCTTCAACACTTTGAGTGTAATTACGACGTAATCCATTGCTCTGGTGTTTACTGTAGATGTGTCACGCCTAACGTGGTGATACATCCTTGCGACTGCTTCTTCTCCATATCATCTGACTTCTTTGTAAGTCAATATGGTATGACCTCTTGGCAGGTCAAGGGTTGCCCTCTCTGACTCCTTGGTAAGCCTTGCGTCCGCGTCTTCCACTAAGTGACGGACCAACCATTTGGTCTCACTCTCTCAATGACCAATAATTAATGGCTCACTGAGTCTTCGCCATCTCTCGTTCACACTCGTTGGCTGACCAACTAAGGCCTCTTGATCTAGTAGACTACTTCACTGTACTGCATCCGTATAAGTAATGACTGACGCTACAATGTGCATCCACCTTATATAGACGTTGGTTGACACAACTACGTAATCTCCAGAAATAACAATGACATACTCCCACCTACGCGACAGATATTACACACAGTGGTGAAATAGCCCCGCGGCGACTGAGTCCGTGCGCGCATTGCTAAATAAATACGATGACGTAGCCATGGAGTGGCGATGACTTGGCAGAATCGCCAGTGGTCTAGCAATATGACAACGTCACTTCCAATCTCTGATATATACAACAATTCTCACTGTACAGGTGTTTAATGATAATCTACACATACGTATATATGCATACATCTAAGTGCAATCTTGCAAGCAACAGGCAATTGCAAAATTGAATAAAACGGATAATTACAATAATAGTAACAATATCACAGATAAAATAATAATAATACTGACATAATAATAACAATAATAATAATAATAATAATTGTTACCGTGTTTTAGCGGTAGGTAGAGGTGAAAGAAGGTGCGGGCGTGAACGGGTCTCAAACTACGGAATCAGAGTTAATGTAAAGTTTAACAAGGTTATATTTTCTTTTTAAAATGAAGAAATAACAAGCATTGCATGTACAGAGTAGCAAGTCAACAAAATGTAGGTATAATATTTACTGGATTTGGGCTCAGCGCCCTTACTTCACAATTCGTGGGCAATCAGCCCAACCTTACTTCAAAATAAGTTTTACCAGAGGGGCAGAAAACCCCATTCATGTTCAGGAGCACTTGCTCCAAATTACACTGAAAAGCCTCCACGAGGCATACCACACTCAATTTTCGAAAAAGAGCCACTCGCTCTCAACTTTAAGCCTCTCAAAGGCCACACCAAACTCCACCTTCAAGTTGTCCTCTCAGGACATAGACACAGGGGTAACATACCCAACCTACTGAGGTCAATTAAATGAAAAAGGGTAATTACAATGACCTCTAAAGAAACAATTTGAGAGGAGGCGATCTGCACTCCTAATGTATTTGTTTCAAAACCTAATTTGGCTCTAGGCCACTGATGCAAGGGCTAATCCCATACTACGGAGGTGACTTTAGAAAAGAAACAAATTTACATAATGTTAAGGAAGAATAGGTTGAGAAAATGAGTTCACCTCAAAACAATATGAGTGGGAGCTCGAGAGGGTTAAGCACTCTCTATGCCAATATGTAGTTTAAAAGATAGGATAGATACAAGTTTCTTTACATTTTTAAGGAAGGTTACATAATGGAAAAACTTCGGACCCTCCCCGAGAGTTAAACTGCTGAGCTAGCAAAGAAAGAAGTTATTAATTGGCCATTACCTTGTTGTTGACCGCTGCCGAAGAAAGAGGCGCTTCCCGCCCCCTGCTATGTACTTTACACACTGAAAAATGGAACAGAAGTGGCCCGGAGACCATAAAATCAGCAGTTTATATTCTCTCGCGGAAGGTTCGAGGCGTTAGGGGAATGAAAACACCCTCCCACAAACTCTTTATTGGGTAGGATACAGCAACATCTTCAAGTTGAGGGAAGATAGATCCGATTGGTCAGAAATTAATAATAAAAGAAATTCGGGATTGGCTAAATACAAAACAAGGGGAAAGAGAGGGGTATACAGCCAACTTAAACAATAACAGAAAGAAATTTAACAAGAAACAAACTTTTGAAATAAAAATTTCTCCAAAAAATAGTTCTTTCACTCCGCACTAGGGTGCACTATTGTTGATCTTCAGTAGTGTCCACTAGAAGAGAAAGTTCACACTTCTTACTACAAGCAAAACAAAAATACGTCGAAAATGACACAGTTCAAAAACTCTAAAACTTCCAGGTAGTGACATCTTCTGAGAAACTTGAAAATTAATACCGTCAATAAAGTTCAGACTTCCTCCAGCAGAGGAGTTTCAACTGGCGCACATTTTAAATTAGCGGCGTGGAGGTGTACCGCCCGGTACAATAATAATAATAATAATAATAATAATAATAATAATAATAATAATAATAATAATAATAATAATAATAATAATAATAATACAGATAAAACCATACAATAATAAAAATACAGATATCATCTTGTAACGGGATTTGAACCGTTACAATTCGCCTCCCTCATAAATAAATCGAAGAACAAGGAATCGATTGATTTATGAACAAAATTATATATATATATATATATAACACTGACACATATAAACACTTTCAATGAGTATACAACAATAATTTTATTTTTTAACATCCATACATTTTATAAAATATCACACATGAGAATTTCTCTCGCACATTGCCATCGTAGATAACTGTTCAGTGTCCCATTCTCTTTTTCTCTCATACAAATCACAAGAGTACAGCACTCAATTTAGCACATACAAATAATTTTAAATGATTACACTACATTCTTCTTTTTTTTTAACATATCAAAACTTTTTGTGAAATATCACTTATATGAGAACTGTTCTCGCATATTGTTATCGCAGTTAACTGTCCAATGTCCTGTTCTCCGTTTTGTCACACAGTACATGACAATGTAGCACTTATTCTTCCAATGCACCAATACGACACTTGGTTCACACGCATATCGCAGATGTTAATTTTATTTTGCCAGTTTCTCACAAAATTTAATCATCTTACTCTTATTTCAACAAATCTCACGTGAAATACTTCCTTACATATATAATATTATAAATAGCGACAATATCCCCTTCCTGATCTTTTAAGGAATATGCACACTTCCCGATACGGTTCACAATAGTGAAATACCCCTGATACAAAATAATAACTTCAACATATTTCCCGCCTCTGCAGATGATGAAATGGAACTCTGAGTAGCACTCTGTCACTCAAACTGAATCAATTTTGCCCTTATTAACTTACATATCTCAAAAAATCACATCCTCCTCTGCAACAATAATTAAAGAATCAATACTATGGCTACAAGATGGTTCAATTATTCCGTAATCCAGCATAATGTTTATTTGTTCTTAGACGTCACTAGCACATTTAAGTTGACTGGGGTACTTACCTCCCACAAACGATCAATGGTCATTTACTACAAATTTATGTTCATATACGTGTTCTTCCTCACTTACCACTGAATACATTTCGATGCTTACCTAACATCGAACACAATTACTCCTCCTGTAATTCACTCAAATTACCTCACGTCACTGCCTCATACCGACTATCCCACGGATACTGGTCGTACAGGCACGTAACACACCCAACAAAACATTTCCTCTCACTAGGAACAACTTCACTTACCTCTCATATATTTCAAAGAACACACGTCACCAACACACTTACCTCAGACCATCATAATTAATACGTACTTTTTTGCTAGTTTCCTCGTAGAACAAACACACACTACCTAAATTAAAGTCTACTCTACTTCCATGATTTGCAACCAAGTCAGCTCCTAAAACAACTGAATACACAAGTTCTGGTACAACAAGGCATGGCTGAAACTTACAATTATCTTCAATTATGATTGGTACCGCTATCATTTTATTTACTCACTTTGACTTACCCACGGCTGTTATAAAATCTAATAGTACCTTCACTTACCTTCTTCATATCACAATTTCCATCATCGGAGTTATTCCCTCACTACTTACATCACATTCTCGGCATTACAAGTACTTACATCACATAACAGAACACTTCTTACGTCTACCTTACTACTACTATTAATTACTTCATTATCTACGACTACGCCATTACTTAAATAACTCACTTAACATTACTTAGGTCACAATCACATTACTCTTAAATCTACTTTTACTACATAACTTCTTATACTAAATACCTGTTCATCTACTACCCTCAGCCTGTCCACTTAACTTACCCGATTCCCTGTGAATCTGAAATACACTGGCTCGATAACGACACCTTGATAACCTTCATATTCGGCTTATCATAATCCCTCTGATAACTCAAATCCGTACGCCTCCCATCTTCCGAGTCTCTCTGATTACTCTTCTGACCTTCTCTCTCATAACTCAAATACATACGCCTCCCAACTTCCGATTCTCTCTGATTACTCTTCTGACCTTCTCTCTCATAACTCAAATCCATACGCCTCCCATCTTCCGATTCTCTCTCGTTACTCTTCTGACCTTCTCTCTCATAACTCAAATCCATACGCCTCCCATCTCCCGATTCTCTCTGATTACTCTTCCGACCACTATCACCATCGACACAACTCTTAATCCTTTGCTCATCATGATCACCCCCTCTCCTCTGATACACGGCTAACATTTTTCCCTCTCTCTCTACTATACTACTTTCCCTAGACATCATGCGCTCTCTCTCGCACGCGCGCCCTACCACACATTCCTCCCAAAGCCTATCAATGAACACTTTAAACTCTCCTAAATTAGACATATTATTCCAGTATACTCGAAACCATATTCTACTTTCACCGATAAAAACATTCGACAAAATCTCCAACACATATTCCCATTCATTAATATTATTCCTCGACTTACTTGTAAATCTTTTCTCAACTACTTTTACCAATTCTGTAGTACTGAACTGTTTTCCAGAAAACCCAGTTAAATCACGATCGCTACTGAACAAACCACTCACTACTATCACCTCACCCGCCGACTTACCTCTACCTTTCTGCTGTACCACTCCCTGGCAGTTCACTTCTTCTTCTTCTTCTTCTTCTTCTTATTCTTCCGCTGCTCTTTCAGCATTCTCTTCCACTATTCTCACGTCTTCCTGCAATTCTTCCTCTCTCTCTCTCACCTGCTGTGATAGCGTTTCCTGTTCGTTCCGTAGTTCACTGACTTCCACAAGTTTGCTTTCAATTTGTTCAATTCTACTAATCTGTTCCCTCGTATCTTCCCTAACTGCATTGTAAATTTTGTCCAATCTTTTCTCGACTACCTCATGAATTTCTTCCCGATTACTCGAAATCTTATTACTTAACTCTTTGATATTCTCTGTACATGTTCTTTTGACATGCTCAATTTGAGTATGAAGATCGCTCCGACTCGAATCCATTTCTTCCCTAAGGTCAACACACTTTTTATTTACCTTATCTTCTAACTTAGATATTTGACTAGTTACCTCTACTATCTTAGTATCTATTTTAGAATTAAGTGATTCACTTAGCCCATCTATTTTATCATTAATCGCACTGTTACCATTAATCAATTCTTCGATTTTATTACTTATCTCTTTCTTACTATTTTCGTTACTACTAATTATTTGTTCCATCTTACTACTTAGAGAGTTAATCTGTTTATTACTATTTTCACTCAGTTTTTTACAGTTTTCATTACTGATCTCGGTAAATTTGGCCATCATTAATTTTATAAAATCTTGGTTCATTCCCCCCACTTTTTCCTTTTGGGTTTCAGTATGCTTCTCAATTTCTGCACTTTCCTGAATTGCCTCAGAACCTTCCATCGTGCTTACCTGCTCCCTATTTTCAATCTCACCTTGGATGTCCGCAGAAGCAATGACCTCGTCGTCACATGACTTGTTATTGTCTTCCTTGTCCATCTTTGGTTCACTAGTGATAGTACGCGATCTCAAATTAATTTCCCTCTTCAAATCCCTTGACATATCCCCAAAATACAACTATATATCACAAAATTACACTCTTGACATTTACCGGTAATACTTCCGTTGGCTTAAATGTGCATACTCTTCCCAAATGAACCTATGATATGCTGTCATTCAGACCAAATTCTGAATTTATTCGAGCCCCACGTTGGGCGCCACATTGAGAGGTTCCTAACTTGCTGACTATCTTTACAAACATATTAATCTGAATTTATATTGAAAATCTTAATATCTGCATTTAAAATGGAAATTATGAAATTAATATTCATTATATAAAATACACACTCATCGAACCTTGTACTCACACTTACTTGTTACCTGCTCACTTACACATACGTTATTTGAAGGGCGCCAGCTGTCAATCAGTACAGCAATAATAGAATGAGACTCTTGACTATCTCCAGGGTGTGGGGTAATAAGCTTACTTTTGACAACATACCATATAAGTTCTGGGAAAAGGAGATTGGCGTTCGGTTTCCCCATTAATTTTGAGGTTAAGATATTTTACTGTAAATGAAATAAAACTACGAATTCGTTTGATAGAACAATATATATTCTTTAAATAATATATCAAAAAATAGTGAGTCTTGTGGCGATAAAACAGATGAGAATATGAAATTATGACATTGCAACTGAAATAAACTAGGCATGAATTTGAATTCTTCTTGACCGGACATTTAACAATTTATACGAAATATTTCCCTCACTGATTCACTTGACTGTACCTTCAACACTTTGAGTGTAAATACGACGTAATTCATTGCTCTGGTGTTTACTGTAGATGTGTCACGCCTAACGTGGTGATACATCCTTGCGACTGCTTCTTCTCCATATCATCTGACTTCTTTGTAAGTCAATATGGTATGACCTCTTGGCAGGTCAAGGGTTGCCCTCTCTGACTCCTTGGTAAGCCTTGCGTCCGCGTCTTCCACTAAGTGACGGACCGACCATTTGGTCTCACTCTCTCAATGACCAATAATTAACGGCTCACTGAGTCTTCGCCATCTCTCGTTCACACTCGTTGGCTGACCAACTAAGGCCTCTTGATCTAGTAGACTACTTCACTGTACTGCATCCGTATAAGTAATGACTGACGCTACAATGTGCATCCACCTTATATAGACGTTGGTTGACACAACTACGTAATCTCCAGAAATAACAATGACATACTCCCACCTACGCGACAGATATTACACACAGTGGTGAAATAGCCCCGCGGCGACTGAGTCCGTGCGCGCATTGCTAAATAAATACGATGACGTAGCCATGGAGTGGCGATGACTTGGCAGAATCGCCAGTGGTCTAGCAATATGACAACGTCACTTCCAATCTCTGATATATACAACAATTCTCACTGTACAGGTGTTTAATGATAATCTACACATACGTATATATGCATACATCTAAGTGCAATCTTGCAAGCAACAGGCAATTGCAAAATTGAATAAAACGGATAATTACAATAATAGTAACAATATCACAGATAAAATAATAATAATACTGACATAACAATAATAATAATAATAATAATAATAATAATAATAATAATAATAATACAGATAAAATCATACAATAATAAAAATACAGATATCATCTTGTAACGGGATTTGAACCGTTACAAGACCATCTCTCTGGAGGGATGTTGTAGTGTTTACTGACATACGGGATGATCGGTTCGTAGATTTTCTTTTCTGAATTGTTTAAAGTCTGTCTCAAAGTGGACAGTTGGATCTACCACCATGCCTCGCTGTGAGTGACCATAGATCGTAACGGCGTCTCTTCTTATAAGACCAGCAGAAGATATACAGCGAACTTCTTCATGGAGTTACCAATCTGATTCACACATTGCAGAGGTAAAAGCTGTTCTCACTTTGTGTTAACGAACGTTCCTTTGTAATTCCTCCTTATAAGATAATCCAAGCGCATGTAATACAGTTTCAACCTCAACACAAACTGGGTGACGGCATCTGCCGGCTACTACTTGAACCACCGAACCGTTGCAGAGCATTGATTCATTTAGAGTTTGATAATACAGTTCGTTTTCTCACCCAGAATTTCGCTTTAGGATTGTTGTTGTTTGAGTCATCAGTCCATAGACTGGTTTGATGCAGTTCTCCATGCCACCCTATCCTATCCAGTGCTAACCTTTTCATTTCTACGTAACTATTGCATCCTACATCTGCTCTAATCTGCTTGTCATATTCATACCTTGGTCTACCCCTACCGTTCTTACCACCTACACGTCCTTCAAAAAAACTGAACAAGCCCTGGGTGTCTTAAGATGTGTCCTATCATTCTATCCCTTCTTCTCGTCAAATTTAGCAAAATCGATCTCCTCTCACCAATTCGATTCAGTATCTCTTCATTTGTGATTCGATCTATCCATCTCACCTTCAGCATTCTTCTGTAACACCGCGTTTCAAAATCTTCTATTCCCTTCCTTTCTCAGCTAGTTATCGTCCATGTTTCACTTCCATACAGTGCCACGCTCCACACGAAAGTCTTCAAAAACCTCTTTCTAATTCCGATATCAATGTTTGAAGTGAGCAAATGTCTTTTCTTAAGAAAGCTCTTCCTTGCTTGTGATAGTCTGCATTTTATGTCCTCCTTACTTCTGCCATCGTTAGTTATTTTACTACCCAAGTAACAATATTCATCTACTTCCTTAAACACTTCATTTCCTAATCTAATATTTCCTATATCACCTGCCTTCGTTCGACTGCACTCCATTACTTTTGTTTTTGACTTATTTATTTTCATCTTGTACTCCTTACACAAGACTTCATCCATACCATTCAGCAACTTCTCGAGATCTTCTGCAGTCTCAGATAAAATAACAATATAATCTTCACATCTCAAGGTTTTGATTTCCTCTCCTTGGACTGTGATTCCCTTTCCAAATTTCTCTTTGATTTCCTTTACTGCCTGTTCTATGTAACCATTGAAAAGGAGAGGGGACAAATTGCAGCCTTGCCTCACTCCTTGCTGGATTGCTGCTTCTTTTTCAAAGCCCTCGATTCTTATCACTGCACAGTGATTTTTATACAGATTGTAGATAATTCTTCGTTCTCGGTATCTGATCCTTATCATCTTCAGAATCATAAATAGCTTGGTCCAAACAACATTATCGAATAATTTTTCTAAATCTACGAATGCCATGTACGTGGGGTTGTCCTTCTTGATTCGATCCTCTAAGATCAGACGTAAAGTCAGGATTGCTTCACGTATGCCTACATTTCTTCTGAAGCCAAATTGATCTTCTCCAAACTCAGCTTCAAGTTGTTTTTCCATTCTTATGTAAATAATACGTGTTAAAATTTTGCAGGCATGAGATACTAAACTAATGGTGCGGTAGTTTTCACACCTGTCAGCACCGGCTTTCTTGGGAATAGGAATAACAACATTCTGCCGAAAATCAGATTGGACTTCTCCTGTCTCATACATCTTGCACACTAAATGAAATAACCTTGCCATGCTAGTTTCTCCTAAGGCAGTCAGTAGTTCAGAGGGAATGTCATCAATTCCAGGTACCTTGTTCCAATTTAGGTCACTCACAGCTCTGTCAAACTCTAACCTCAAAATTGGGTCTCCCATTTCATCAGCATCAACAGCCTCTTCATGTTCCAGAACCAAATTATCTACATCTTTACCTTGATACAACTGTTGGATATATTACTGCCATCTTTCTGCATTGTCTTCTTTCCCTAAAAGTGGCTTTCCATCTGAGCTCTTAATATTCATACACCTAGATTTCCTTTCTCCAAAGGTTTCCTTGATTTTCCTGTATGCAGCATCTACTTTACCCAGGACCATACAGCCTTCGACATCCTTGCACTTCTCCTTCAGCCATTCTTCCTTAGCTACCTTGCACTTTCTATCCACTTGATTCTTTAATCGCCTGTATTCTTTTCTGCCCTCTTCATTTCTAGCATTCTTGTATTTTCGTCGTTCATCAATCAGGTCCAGTATCCCCTGAGTTATCCACTGATTCTTAGTTGATCTTTTCTTCCTTCCTAACATTTCTTCAGTAGCCCTACTGACTTCATTTTTCATGACGCTCCACCCTTCCTCTATAGTGTTTCCTTCAGCCTTTTGATTTAGTCCTTTTGCAACATGTTCCTTGAAACAATCGCTCTCACTCTTTTCTTTCAACTTGTCTAGATCCCATCTTTTTACATTCTTTCCTTTCTTCAATTTCTTCAACTTCAGATGGCATTTCATGACCAACAAGTTGTGGTCCGAGTCCACGCCTACTCCTGGGAAAGTTTTGCAATCCAACACCTGATTTCTGAATCTCTGCCTAATTATAATGAAGTATATTTGATACCTTCCAGTGTCTCCAGGTCTCGTCCACGTATACAGTCGTCGTTTGTGGTGTTTGAACCAAGTATTGGCAAGGACTAAATTATGATCAGTGCAGAATTCAACCAGCCGACTTCCTCTTTCGTTCCTTTGTCCCAATCCAAATTCTCCTACTGTATTACCTTCTCTTCCTTGGCCTACCACTGCATTCCATTAGATTCTCGTCACCTTTTACATATTGTATTAAATATTCTATCTCTTCATATGTTCTTTCGATTTCCTCATCATCCGCTGAGCTAGTAGGCATATAGACATGCACTATTGTGGTGGGCATTGGTTTGGTGTCTATTTTGACGACAATAATTCTTTCACTATGCTGGTCGTAGTAACTTAGCCGCTGCCCATTTTCTTATTCATTATTAAACCAACTCTTGCATTTCCCCTGTTTGATTTTGTGTTGATAATTCGGTAGTCGCCTGACCAAAAATCCTGTTCATCCTGCCAACGTACTTCACTTATACCAACTACATCTAACTTTAGTCTATCCATCTCCCTTTTCAGATTCTCTAACCTACCACAACGATTCAAACTTCTAAAATTCCACGCTCCGATTAGCAGAATGTCAGTATCCATCTTCCTGATGATCGCCCCCTCTCGTGTAGTCCCCACCCGGAGATCCGAATGGGGGACTAGTTTACCTCGGAATATTTTACCCGAGAGGAAGCCATCATCAGTACATCATTCATACAGAGAGAGCTGCATGTCCTCGGGAGGTAGTTACGGCTGTAGTTTCCCGTTGCTTTCAGCCGTGTAACTGTATCAACACAGCTAAGCCATGTTGAGTATTATTACAAGGCCGTATCAGTCCATCATCTAGACTGCCGCCCTTGCAACTACCGAAAAGCTGCTATCCCCCTTTCGATGAACCATTCGTTATTCTGGTCTCTCAACAGATACCCATCCGATATGGTTGCACCTGCGGCTATCTGCATCATTGGGACACGCAAGCCTCCCCACCGCGGCAAAGTCATATGGTTCGCAGAGGAGGGATAGTCTGCATATACTCCAATGCCTTTCCCCCTCAGTTTCCAAGAAGATGAAGTGTGGAAGGCTTGTATTCTCAACACTTTTCTCATTCGCCTATCCGTCCAGTGGTTATTGTCTAGCTCACCGATGCCGAGTATACGTTCCAAATCTCGGGTGGAATGGAGGTGGACCAAACTGTTACAAATACTGAAGTGCTGTAAGCAATCCTTCCAATTGGCTTTCATGCGGTCTAAGCCGCGAAACCTTTCTGAGACTTATATCATCCCATCAGGACAGTCGTGTGGAACCTACCTCACTGCTCCTCACAAAGCTAGTCCACGTCTTCTAGAAAACTGTTCTGGTCTTCGTCAAACGTTGGATGGGTGGGCGATCTGCGGAATAAATTGTTGGGCCATAAGAACTGAGGAATGATCGACAGCGTTTGGTTAGGCTTCAAGAGCTCCAGGCTGCATTCGTTAACAATACGTTTGCTGAGGATTCATAACAACTGCCTCGTCGAAGATTACTTCATTATTGATATTTACGCCGAGGTACCTGATGAGTTCATTTACATCTACCAATGTGTGTATGAGAGAGCGATCTGCGGAGCAACTTCATTGGGTGCGAGGCATCACTTCTGATACACTCTGTATACATATGATACATGTTAATGTGGGATATGGAATATCGTGTTCTTACTGTACATATTCAACTAAAATATCAGCAATTTCAAAAAAAAGTTGAAATGAAAGGAAAATGCGATCTGCATGTACATGAAGCTTGGTGACATCCTACGTTCTCAGCTTCAACTTACGATAATAACAATTCCTTGGCAAGTAAAGCAGGAGAGGAGCCAAGAGGATCTCCCTTCCTTCGCTACCATCAAATACAGCACTAGCTAGCACTTATTATTTCAAGTATGGAAAGAACCATGCATTAACGAATCAAACAATTGTAATGGGGCCCTCCGATCTACATGAATTTCAACTTTGATATGGGAGATAAAATACAGCTTGTGTATACATTTGTTATTCGTTGAAAAAAACGCAATCTCGTTATTACTTGTTTCCAATCTTCGAAATTGGTCCATGGAAATTGACATTAATAAGTGATGCTGTCAATAGCTGGCGTAGCTCATGTCGTGGCCATTTGTTGTTCACATTCGACAGCGAGGATTTAGTCGCGTGTTTTCTCGTTTTTCTCGAATTGGAGCCAAGCCTACCAAATCACTCTGTCCTTATCAATGTTTCAGTAATTTAGAATAATTGTAATCATTATACAATCAGTTTTCAAGAAGTTTTATAGTGTATATGTACTAGAAGAAATACAAGTGGGAACTCTAACCCATTACAATCCAATATACACATTCATCTTTAGTCAAAGGTTAGCAGTCAAATATTCGTTTCACGAACTCTAAAATCACAGGACAGTTCACACTGCGTATACAGATCAAGCTGAAAATTCCCTGGATGTAGAATATACGTGAATAAAGTATCTTTCGGGTAATAAAAAAGTGAGAATTCGAATTAAAGTTTGGTGAAGGAATGTTCCAATATCAGTAAAGAGATAGAGTAATTAAGGCTTAGTTTTATTTACATGATTTTGAGACACATGACAAATGGCTGTGACTATACCTTGAATTCCAGTCTTAGACCTTAACCATCTCAGCTATGTGCAAACAGGACGTTCAACACCAAGTAAAGAAATCTATAAAGACAGATACTTAATTAAATGGTGTAAGACGCCGGTCAACGTGAGCGTTCTCCAGGGAGAGTTGATTAGTTTCCGGTGTCTTTTACTTGAAGTAGTAGTAATAATAATAATAATAATAATAATAATAATAATAATAATAATAATAATAATAATAATAATAATAGTAATAATAATAATAATAATAATAATAATAATAATAATAATAATATAATTTATTATAAGGAGGATCATTTTTTCTACTTAATGGGCAACCCAGGATAACTCAATTTGGCAAACTTTCTCAAGTAACTAAATTCAAGTAGTTACGAGAACATAAAGTGAAAAAAGAGAGAACCTTTCAGCTAAAAAATCGATAGAATCACCTCGAATAGGTATAATAATAATCAATTTTACGGAAAGCAAAACTAAGACAAATCAGTATCATTGTAGGCATCCGTAAACTTGATCATTGGAAGCAGATATATAAATCCTTGGAAAATCCTTAAGCCCTCACTCCATAGAGAGAATATGGATGAAAAGAACATTCAAAAGCTATATTTGCATTCTGAAAATAAATCAGGCACTTTCAGGAAAATGAGATTGAAATTTTGGGATCACGCCCTCAGGATTAACAATGATAGAAGTCTCAACCTTGCCCTCTCAATAGAAGGCAAGAACAAGCAAATAATTGAAATTCAAAAAGATCTCTACGAAATCGGCATGATGGGTTAAACTGTACAGGACAGAAAAGTACTCGACAATCACCAATTTGGAGACGAACATATACTACAACCAGCGAAACCTGGATAGAAGAACGCGAGAAAATTTACAGGGAGAAGATGAAGAGGTTTGGGGAAAAGGTAAAGCAAACACATAAGCTTAGTAAGTTCAATCGTATTCCTCGGTTGAGAATAACGATGTAAAGTTATTATTATTATTATTATTATTATTATTATTATTATTATTATTATTATTACTTATGAACAATTATTTATTAATTACTTTAATTAATAATAATAATAATAACAACAACAAACGAAAAACAGGTAATCAGTCAAATCGAAACCCTCAAGAAATGCTCAGAAAAATTCGGCTTACAAATCCCCTTCTCAAAAACCAAGGTCATATGCAACCACTGCAGCCCCGCGTCCTAGTTCGTGACCCATGGGCAACGCCTGAGTGGCCTAGTAAGTGGTCCTGAGAGTCGGGATACCAGTTGCTATGGAATGGGAGTGGGCATCTCCGATATATTCTGAGTCATGGCCCTCCTTGTGCTCAGGCGGCTAGGACTATACAATTCACCGGTGGTCCATAACCCGTTAGAGGAGAGATCCTCCTTTGGAATATGTGCAAGTAGGGTAGCATCCTGCTTCATGAATTTACCGAGTTCAGAACATTTTAAGCAAGCCTCGGACCTATGGGAGTAACGGAGTCCCGCTCCCATTTGCGAGGCGAGGGACTCCTTGGAGACAACTTGGTGAACGAAATGGAATTCGATGGGAGCTATCAATGGTTTATGGAAGAAATAAAGTAGAACTGGCCGAGTCAGCAAAGAGGATGCATCTGGATGTGCTAGGAGTAAGTGATATTCGGGTAAGGGGAGATAACAAGGAAGAGATAGGAGAATATGAAGTGTACTTGACGGGTGTTAGAGAGGGAAGGGCAGAGTCTGGGGTAGGGCTCTTTATCAGGAATACCATTGCACGCAACATAGTTTCTGTTAGGCACGTAAATTAGCGAATGACGTGGGTAGATTTGTCAGTTGGAGGAATCAGGACTAGAATTGTCTCCGTGTATTCACCATATGAGGTTGCAGATGAGGATGAAGTTGGCAAGTTTTACGAAGCATTGGGTGACTTCGGGGTCAGGGTCAACAGCAATGATAGATCAGTGCTAATGGGCGATTTCAATGGGAGAGTTCGGAATAGCACTGAAGGATACGAAAGGGTGATTGGTAAATGTGGGGAAGATATGGAAGCTAATGGGAATGGGAAGCGTTTGCTGGACTTCTGTGCTAGTATGTGTTTAGCAGTTACGAATAGATTCTTCAAGAATAAGGCTATTCACCGCTACACATGGGAGGCTAGGGGTACCAGATCCATAATAGATTATATCTTACTCGACTTTGAATTCAGGAAATCTGTTAAGAATGTACGAGTTTTCCGAAGATTTTTCGATGATACAGACCACTACCAGATCTGTAATGAACTAAGTATCCCTAGGCATAGGGTAGAGAAAGTGAAATCTGTCTGCAAACGAATAAGTGTAGAAAATCTCCAGGACGAGGAAATTAGACAGAAGTACATGGAATGATTAGTGAGAAGTTTCAAACAGTAGACAGTAAGCAGGTTCAGGATATAGAAAGTGTATGGGTGGCATACAGGGATGCTGTAGTAGAAACAGCAAGGGAATGCCAAGCAACACGTGTGTGTAAAGATGGGGAAAGGCGAACAACTTGGTGGAAAGATGAAGTGAGAGCAGCTTGTAAACGTAAAAAGAAGACTTATCAGAAATGGCTGCAAACAAGGGCCGAGGCAGACAGGGATTTGTACGTAGATGAAAGAAACAGAGCGAAACAAATAGCTGTTGAATCCAAAAAGAAGTCGTGGGAAGATTTTGGTAATAACCTGGAAAGGCTAGGTCAAGCAGCGGGAAAACCTTTCTGGACTGTAATAAATAATCTTAGGAAGGGAGGGAAAAAGGAAATGAACAGTGTTTTGAGTAATTCAGGTGAACTCATAATAGATCCCAGGGAATCACTGGAGAGGTGGAGGGAATATTCTGAACATCTTGTCAATGTAAAAGGAAATCATCCTGGTGATGTTGCGAACAGCCAACCTCATGGGGAGGAGGAAAATGATGTTGGTGAAATTACGCTTGAGGAAGTGGAAAGGATGGTAAATAAATTCCGTTGTCATGAAGCAGCAGGGATAGATGAAATTAGACCTGAAATGGTGAGGTATAGTGGAAAGGCAGGGATGAAATGGCGTCATACAGTAGTAATATTAGCATGGAGTGTTGGTAAGGTACCTTCAGATTGCACAAAATCAGTAATTGCACTTATCTATAAGCAAGGGAACAGGAAGGATTGCAAAAACTATCGAGGTATCATATTGATTAGTATACTGGGCAAAGTATTCACTGGCATCTTGGAAGGGAGTGTGCGATCAGTCGTTGAGAGGAAGTTGGATGAAAACCAGTGTGGTTTCAGATCACAGAGAGGCTGTCAGGATCAGATTTTCAGTATGCGCCAGGTAAATGAAAAATGTTACGATAGGAATATGCAGTAGTGTTTATGCTTCGTAGATCTAGAGAAAGCATTTGACTGGGTACCGAGGGTAAAGGTGTTCGCTATATTGGGGGACTATGGAATTAAAGGTAGATTATTAAATCAAGCACAGGCATTTATGCTGACAATTGAGCTTCAGTAAGAATGGATGGTAGAATGAGTTCTTGGTTCAGGTTACTTACAGTGGTTAGACAAGGCTGTAATATTTCACTTTTGCTGTTCATACTTTACATGGATCATCTGCTGGGAGGTATAAAATGGCAGGGAGGGAATCAGTTAGGTGGAAATGTAGTAAGCAGTCTGGCCTATGCTGACGACTTGGTCTTAATGGCAGATTGTGCCGAAAGCCTGCAGTCTAATATCTTGGAACTAGAAAATAGGTGTAATGAGTATGGTATGAAAATTAGCCTCTGGAAGACTAAATTGACGTCAGTAGGTAAGAAAATCAACAGAATAGAATGTCAGATTGGTGATACAAAGCTAGAACAGGGCGATAATTTCAAGTATTTAGGTTGTATGTACTCCCAGGATGGTAATATTGTAGGTGAGATTGAATCACGGTGTCATGAAGCTAATGCAGTGAGCTCGCAGTTGCGATCAACAGTATTCTGTAAGAAGGAAGTCAGCTCCCAGACGAAGCTACCTCTACATCGGTCTGTTTTCAGACGAACTGTGCTTTACGGGAGCGAAAGCTGGGTGGACTCAGGATATCTTATTCATAAGTTAGAAGTAACAGACATGAAAGTAGCAAGAATGATTGCTGGTACAAACAGGTGGGAACAATGGCAGGAGGGTACTCGGAATGAGGAGATAAACGCTAATTTTGGAATGAACTCGATGGATGAAGCTATACGCATAAACCGTCTGCGGTGGCGGGGTCATGTGGGGCAAATGAGGATGGTAGGTGACCAAGGAGAATAAGAATAATGGACTCTGTTATGGAGGGTAAGAGAAGTAGAGGTAGTCCAAGACGACGACGGTTAGACTCAGTTTCTAACGATTTAAAGATAAGAGGTATAGAACTAAATGAGGCCACAACACTAATTGCAAATCGAGGATTGTGGCGACGTTCAGTAAATTCACAGAGGTTTGCAGACTGAACACTGAAAGGCATAACAGTCCATATTGATAATGTATGTATGTATGTCATTATTATTATTATTATTATTATTATTATTATTATTATTATTATTATTATTATTATTATTATTATTATTATTATTATTATTATTATTATTATTAGTACAATATTCGAACTGAGTTGGAGTTAGAACTCCCCCCTATACCGAGTGACAGTAGTGAAATCTCACAGACGACATACCAAACTATACCATATCCAAGAATTTCATTCTATCTTAACAAGTTTCTCTACTGGTGATTCTAAGTGCCACCTACTGTTGTGAATTGTAATTAACATGATTGAGAATGTTCATGTTTTGAGGCTTGACAACCTGATCCCTTTCCAGTTGTTTTTTATTTTTATGAGCTGTAACATTGATCACCCCAATTAGATTTCTGCCTTCTAACAGAAAGTTCCACCAATCAAACAGTATATGTCATCATTATTCTAGAACAGTCAGCCAGTTCCCTACGTATAGCATTGAATTTTGAACCTAAGAGTGCAATGTTAACTGACGGGGCCAGCTTCGGGAAATGCATACGTTCGGACTGGCGTAAAGAGGTGGCATCACAAGGTAAAGTAGAACTATTATCTAATTTTGTGAACATTACCTACCTGTGGTAAAGGGAAGGTATACTACGTTCCCTCTTAACATGTAACTCACAGGTCGATCTGTGTTTCCTAAATTTAATGTTGGGTTTTATTCCTTCTTTCTAGGACTTAAAATGTAAGGTTCCTAAGGAGTCTACGGACTTAATGTAATAATCCCTCATGGGAACTTCGTAAAATGTAAGGACGCACGAGTGTGTATCCTTGTTTCCCTTATTTACTTTGTTTCATGGTGACTAAGTGTTGGGGCCTGAACTTTTCTTCCTTAGGCACCATGTAGCGTGTCTTATCCTCTGTGTCATCGAGCCTTAAGCTATTTTAGATTTTAACGTAAGCCTTTTCCGCGGAGTGCTTGAGTGGGTTCAGACTCCATTTTCATATTTCGTTCTCGATATTTTCCATTAACCGTTGTTTTTCTAATTGCTTGGCCGTGTAACATGGGCTTTGGTTTTTGTATTGCTTTGATCCTGGATCCTTCGACATGCTCTTCTGGTGTGACTCCTTAACAAAATAAGGGTAGCGAGTGTGAAAGAAATTAAATGGAGTATGGCTTTTAGTGCCGGGTGTGTCCGAGATTAAGTTCGGTTCGCCGAATGCAGGTCTTTTGACCAGAGGCCAGCACGCTAACCATTTAGCCATGGAGCCGACAGTGTGAAAGCTGTATAAGCTTTCAAGAGCAGAATGTTGAATCCTGCTAAAGATATTTGAAGTAAAGCCATTTTGTAATTCCAACTATCTAATGTAATTTACAGGCCCTTTAGACAGTTTAAACTGTGAAATGTACATTGTATCTCAGGGTTTGGCACCCTTCTGATATAATGTGACTTTAAATTTGAGGATACTTTTCCCCTCTGGATAACTTTATTTTAGAAGGTACAACTTCTCCTTTTGAACAATGTAAAACTCTATATTCCCTCTGCTAGAAGATTACATTTTGTAAAGGCTAGTGCCTGACTAAATGATGCCAAAGATTTATGTACTGACTTGACTAAAGACTTGTGTAATGGAAATGGGAGTTCTCACGTCTCCGCAGTTGTGAATTAATCAAGCTTATAAGCTTGTTTGTTGTTAATTTCGTCTTGTTAAATCAATTGTTTATCGTTGATTTTTGAAAGATCATCATTCAGTAAAGAAAAGAAAATGGGAGTCATTACTAAATAAATTTGTCAACATTTAACCCTCGGTTCATGTTTCGCTTTTTCCCTCTGCGTCCACTACAATAAGATAACATTTTTTATTATTTTTTTATTCTTTATTTCCAACTAAGGAGTGCGTTCGAACTATTTAGTACAATGTTTCTCCTTTTCTTCCCAACATATCTTCATTCGTTCAATGAGTACCTGTCCATCCTGTATAATGACGTGAATAGCCTATGTCTTCCGGCTGGGATGGCGTGACGTGACGTGACGTGACGTGACGTGACGTGACGTGACGTGACGTGACGTGACGTAACGTGACGCGACAAAATGTGTTACGAAAGTGACGTTACTGAATGTTTCAACTAGCAACAGTGACGTTGTGAGGTGCACGATCTGTAGATTTGTGTGAAATAGAACCTCTGTACCCATCCCTGTGAAATGACCCAAATAAATCGTTCATTGTCAGTTTCAGTTTCATTTCTTCAAAGACATATTCATAATCATTAGCTTCACGCAAAGGGAAAAGTTTACATCTGAAATATATTTCACAGATGAGACTCGAACTCACAACCCCTCCATCTCTCGACTACTGTCATATAAGTACAGTGCGCTACCCAATTGCACTACTGGGGAATCAGCTTGTTGCATTTTACCACAAGGTAATAGCGGAAACTGTTTCGAAAAAACATTTTCTTTCCTACGAGACAGCGCCACTAACGCTATCAAGTGGCTTGATTTTACAACTACTTACAGCACTCGTCTGCTAATGTTGGCTACTATATAGAAGTAGACACGACGATTATTATTATTATTATTATTATTATTATTATTATTATTATTATTATTATTATTATTATTATTATTATTATTATTATTATTATTGCTTTCTTCCTCAATCTCTTAACCCCCAGGGTTGGTTATTCCCTTGGACCCATTGAGGGATCCAACCTCTAACGCCTCAAGCCTGGAGCATGAGACTTCGAGTCGTAGGATACAACTGGGGAGGAGGACCATTACCTCGTCCAGGCGGCCTCACTTGCTAAGCTGGACAGGAGCCTTGTAAGGGATGGAAAGATTGGAACAGGGAAGAAAGCGACCGTGGCCTTAAATTAGGTACCATCTCGGCATTTGCCTGGAAGAAAAGTGGGAAACTACGGAAAACCACTTCGAGGAAGGCTGTGGAGAGAATTGAACCCCCTCTACTCAGTTGACTTCCCGAGGCTGAGTTGACCCCGTTCCAGTCCTCGTACCACTTTTCAAATTTTGTGGCAGAGCCGGGAATCGAACTCGGCCTGCGGGGATGGCAGCTTATCACGCTAACTAATACACCACAGAAGCAGTCATTATTATTATTATTATTATTATTATTATTATTATTATTATTATTATTATTATTATTATTATTATTATTATTCCCCTGGACTCATTGAGGGATCCACCCTCTAACGCCTCAAGGACAGTGGCCTGGAGCATGAGACTTCGAGCCGTAGGATACAACTGCGGAGGAGGACCAGTACCTCGCCCAGGCGGCCTCACTTGCTATGCTGGACAGGAGCCTTGTAAGGGATGGAAAGATTGGAACAGGGAAGAAAACGACCGTGGCCTTAAATTAGGTACCATCTCGGCATTTGCTTGGAAGAGAAGTGGGAAACTACGGAAAACCACTTCGAGGATGGCTGAGGTGCGAATCGAAACCCCTCTAACTCAGTTCACTTCCCGAGGCTGAGTGGACCCCCTTCCAGCCCTCGTACCACTTTTCATATTTCGTGGCAGAACCGGGAATCGAACCCGGGCCTCCGAGGGTGGCAGCTAATCACACTAACCATTACACCCCAGAGGCGTACCGGAGAGATTCATACTGTACGATAATGGTGCAAAAGTGTCTTGCCTCTAAATATAAACTGATACGTCCAGAAATGAAGAAGCTGGACCACAATAATACTATAAAGCCATACAAAAAACAATCCCCATGGCACAACAGCCCGGAAGGGCTTGCATGGCCTATCAAGCGACCGCTGCTCATCCCGAAGGCCTGCACATTATGAGATGTCTCAGCACGACGAATCTTTTCGGCCGTTGTCTAAGCTTTCTAGACCGGGACCGCCATCTCACAGTCAGACAGCTCCTTCGTTGCAATCACGTAGGCTGAATGGGCCTCAAACCAGCCCTCAGATCCAGTAAAATCCCTCACCTAGCCGGGAATCGAGCCCGTGGCCTGAGGGTAAGAGGCAGGCACGCTACGCCTACACCGTGGGGTCAGCTCTACAACAATCGTATAGTAGTGTATTCTCACTACCTGTAAACTGACACCACCAGGAGAGGAAAAGATCAGACCACAATAATCGTAGTGTATTCTCGCTACCTGTAAACTGACACGACCAGAAGAAAAGATCGTATAGTAGTCTAAACTGACCAAGACCAGAAGAGAAAAAGTTCAGACCACAGTAATCCTATAGTAGTCTTCCCACTACCTGTAAACTGACCAGGACCAGAAGGGAAAAAGTTCAGACCACAGTAATCGTATAATAGTCTTCTCACTACCTGTAAACTGACGCGCCCAGGAGAGAAAAGGCTCAGACCACAGTAATCGTATAGTAGTGTATTCTCGCTACCTGAGAATTGACGCGCTTAGAAGAGGAAAAGATCACACTACAATAATCGCAGTGTATTCTTGCTACCTGTCAACTGACACGGCCTGTAGAGAAAACGCTCAGACCACAAGAAACAGTGACGAGGT
Organism: Anabrus simplex; assembly: GCF_040414725.1. NCBI lineage: Eukaryota > Metazoa > Arthropoda > Insecta > Orthoptera > Tettigoniidae > Anabrus > Anabrus simplex. Next base: position 53,918,469 of record NC_090266.1, read on the forward strand.
CGGAAGGCTCTCGATGTTATCAAATCAAGCTGCTATGATTTCGTCAGGACACAATTGGATTATGGGGCTGAGTACACGTCACAGCGATGCTCCCACCACTTAATGTTATGACTTATGTCCCCCAAGCGCTCCCCACTGAGCTAGCTCCTCCAGTAACAATACAAATTGACACCCTTAACAAGATTATGACAGATGTGCTAGCACAATGTATTAAAAAAGTTTATCATATGTAAAATGGATTATTCAATTAGGTTAACGTTTCTGTGAAAAGGTCCCAGTAATATCAGTGGTACAATTATACAAGGGAAGAAGTAGAGAATGAATAGAGCACTTTTCATTGATTCCAGTACATATCTCCACAACAATATTAAGCGAATTAGTGACAAAGCTAAATGGGAACCCAGAGAAATAAATATCCGCCATGACACAACAATACACACTGAGTGCACAATCGAATCACCTTCTACTCAGTCCCTTGATCACAACGACCAACACAGCTATCGTCACGACTAGAGACTACACCCCAAGTTAATTTGCTATACAATTAATTTTAGTGAGAAGACATCATTCTACGAATACGGAAATATTCGTCATTTACGTTACAATGTGAGGTTTTACAGATGAGTTCGACTGGAATTTCGAAATTAAAACGTGAAACACCTCTGTCCTTGTAGCGTACACTATTTTAATTCACAATATTTGAATTGCTTTATTTTGTATCATAATAACAAAGATGTACACATTGTGCGTAGTTTAGGGCCTACTGTTCTAAATCGAACTGACATATTGACTCGCCCACATTACGCCGTGAAGCCATTTGGGAAGTATCTACTGTAACTGTTTAACATACGTTGTAAAAGGTTCATGATGGTATGTTTTCATGCTGATAGAAATTGATGGCCGTAACTAAACATCATAAAGTTCCCCTTTCCATGTCATTATTGCTTACGTTAGGAAGCCTTTAAAATTTTGTTTTACGTCGACCCGACACAGATGGGTCTAATGGCGACGATGGGATACGAAAGGGCTAGGAGTGGGAAGGAAGTGACCGTGCCCTTAATTAAGGTACAACCCCAGCATTTGTCTGGTGTGAAAATGGAAAACCGCGGAAAGCCATCTTAGGGTTGCCGACAGTGGAGTTCGAACCCACTATCTTCCGAACACAAGTAGATAGCTACGTGACCCAAACAGCACATCCAATTGTTTGGTGTGTGAAGAAGCGTAATAATTATGTTTATAAAACCATTTGTATGAAAACTTGAAATCTAGTACGCCCTTCGTGCGTCCAGGGCGGGACGTTAAAGAAATCCAGGCCAGCTTACTCTCAGGGTTCGATGTGTATATATATATATATATATATATATATCTTTTATAGTGAGTTCCGAAAAGAGAACGGCTTCTTAAATAAACGCCTTATTTGCCGGCAATGGTGATGGACGTCTCCATCCTGCGGATCGCCGGCTACACGAGAATATGATCTATTTGACGCCTACTTTTCTAAATCTATCTAATATCCTTAACCAAAATTGAGAAAATGAAATGAAGGAAAAATTATTTTCTTACATTGAATTAATTGAATCTGCTTCGACAGCATGAACTATCAATATTGATCAATAATATGTTGGTTATGTACAGTAAAAATTATAAATATCTGAAATGAACTTGTAACTCACTTTCACATCATACTTCAAATCAAGAAAATATATACATTAAAATTAAAATTTCTTTAAATAAGTACAAATTCACTTGGAAACTCAAGGATGATGTCAAGTTGTTTGAATTATATAAAATATGTAATTTTATCAGCATCATAATTCATTTCCTTTCTTCTGATAACTTGGGATGAGAATCATTTTTGTGCTTGTCTCTGGATTATCATAACATACTTGCGTGGGTCGGGAAAAAGATAAGTATTTCTTGTTAGCGAAAACATATCGTCGTTGCCGGGACAAAACCTCCTATGTGATAATATTTTTGGAGATATACTGACCCGCAGCACATACATTATGAAGAGTGAGAATGCCTTGACAGCATTCCCATAATATTGCACCTTAGATGACAGAACCTTACCGGCCAAAGTTCTAAGCTAAAATATTTCACATAGGAGTTTTTGTCGCGGTAGCGACGATATGCTAAAATTCACCTTAAAATCTAACATTACTCATCATTGTATCATTTATCAAATTATTATTCGATCCAAATGAACCATAAAACATAACTAATCAACCATATTCTCACATGAATGTCTGAACTTTAATCTATGACCTTGTGTGATTTATTTAAATATGCAAGGATTTATTTCATGAAGATACTAGAAACCATCTATCCTTCCAGAATTATTTATAGAAAATTATATTGCCTATCCATGTGATCTTATCACTCAGGGAAATATAACTTTATGGTAGAGATATTAGGTTAACATTTATCAAATTAATGACCGACATTTCCTATAAGGATTCATTGTGATGATCTAATCCTACCATAACACATTATAACTACCACAACACGTTGTCACTATTGTAGGATATGGATTCTCTATCAATGAAATGGTATCGCGAACATAAATGATCCTAGGTTGCGTCAAATGACATCTTTCTCTTTAAAATGTCATTTTTTATTTTATCGTCGTAGCAATATATATTCTATCTTTCCATTCTTCATTATACTCATATAACATCACAACATTACCTTCATTTCATATATTATAATCATATCTCTTCCATTTCCTTCCAATAACCCTCATATATAACTCATCTTGACGCTTAAAATAATTTCTTTCCCAATTATTCACTTCATTGGATCAATATCTTCATATCTATTCTCGATGTGTGTTCGGTTTATTCTCATATCCATATACATAAACCTACTTTAATTTCCTAAGGCAATATCTAACCTTCATATCCCAATATATCAATCATCACTTCACATATAACCTTAAAATATTCTACCACTATGCACTTCGCATTTCACATGTCATAACCTTCCAATATTCTTTGGTTTCGTTGCAATGGCATTATCATATCATTCATATCACACTCCCTAATTAGATTTGGTCTTGTCTTTAAGATGAATACCTATCTCCATGTATGTCGACACAAATGTATAACTATTGCACGAGAATCTAACATAATTGAATCATTACGATCTAACATCTACTTGTAAACAACTAAAATGTCTACTTTTGAATTTGTATCACAATCATTTACCTTAATTTAGTGAATAACTTATCTTTTCCCTTCGGCTCCGTGATTGGCTTATGTCTGCATCGTCATCTGCGGCTCTGGTTTGACGTTCGCATTCCGCCGCTGACCATCGAGATGTCCTCGGAGATGTGGTCAGTCTTTGCCGCCATCCCAGATTGGCCTCATCCAGACAATCTCCCCATAGTCTTCTTAGAACTGCATGGCGATCTCGTCCTGCGAGATAGGAAGATAAAAATACATGTATGAAGTTAGCTGCAACATTATGCTGAATTCAAAGCCTTCTAACATAACAATTTCAATGAGAATTCGTTTAGCTTGAATTGCATCGCCTTAATCTTGCTGATCTATGTCTGCTGTTGTTTCAGCTTTTTGTACCGTATACTATTGTTTTTTTATTGTTATCGCTGCGTTACAGAGAATTCTTTTCCTTTTAATGGAATCAAGGCCCTATCTTTTCCGTGATCAACTCCTGTATATCAGTTACTTCTAAAATATTCTCCTTATCGCGTAGATTATAATATTTCTATTGTATGTGTACGCTATTCAGTTAGTTTAACGCTGTAAATCTTTCTTTTTCCAATGATTTTCTTCTAAGCTATGAATTTAAAGATGCGTGTCTAGCCTCCTGGACGTAATGCGTTCGGTCTTTACGATGGTTTGTTCATTTATCAATTTACAATAGTACTGTCTTTAGCACTTCTAAGTCTTGTTTTGTCTTAGCCAATGCCATGTGGATTTTGACTATTTCGACTTCGCGCTATACCGTATCTCCTTGATATATTATCGAGTTTGTGCCTTCTGTTTAAATTCGTTATCGTCAATTGCGACCATCTTAACTCCACTGAATTCTAATCTCAGAACAGTGAAATGGCACACTAGAAAGTGCACGTGAGAATGACAACTGGATAGGTTCTGCTGAAGACAGAAAATATAGAAGGATATCTTGAGAATGTTAATGAGCTGACATATAAATTGCAAACACCGCGCTTGTTATTTATAAACACATTTATGGCCAAACACACTTTATATAATTCAGAATGAAATTTGCTAAGTTAGACCTTTATAGGTTTTTTGTTAATAATTAAGGCACTGTCGTTAAAAAGAATACATCGGACTTTAATGGGTTATGTGAAACAAAATGTGTCGCACCTGTGTTGTATACTACGCGTATGAAATAAATAGTGTATGATTGATTACAGCAAATAGTGGTGGGGAATAATAATAATAATAATAATAATAATAATAATAATAATAATAATAATAATAATATTTAATAATGGCGTATGCCCTCCGTAGAGACCTGGTGCTGGTCTTTCCCTAGTAGACGGCCTATAGGCGACCTACATGTTTGTGACTTACAGCAAGATGGTTTCTAATGATAAAAATGGCACACAAATCCAGCCCCCGAACCAGACGAATTAACATATTAATGTTAAAATCTCTGACACTGCTGAGAATGGAAACCGGGCCCCTGAGGATTTGCAGCTAGTAGTGCTAGCCGTTACATTACACACGATGAATGTGCAGATGAAAGCATCAATTTTTGTCTGGCTGAGTAACTAAGACTATAGAACCCAACTTGGCAGGTTCTATCCTAGCTCAGTCTACTTTTCTTAAAGAAATGCATCGTACTCTAGGAGGAGGCAAATATGTCATGCATACATACATTCCTACAGCACGGTATAGTAAGGTTCATTTTCCTTTACACATGCGCATACGAAAATGAAATGGACTGCATATCAATATATGGCTGGGAGGCGTGACCAGCTTAAGGAAAATAATGGATCGTAAGATCATTGTCACATTCCCGGTTTTGGCACAGCAGCGACGAGATGATACATTCCTTAAAACAAGCCGCTGCTGAAAGAAAACATATCAGTGAAAACTATTTCTGAAAAAAGGATACATACTTGTAAGTGTATATTATTGTAGGCATTAATTATTTGAATTAGAACTACGCTGCATTAATGAGAATATTGTTAGACTTTAGGATCATAATACATTTATTGCAATTTAATTTCATTGAGAGATTACTATCCCATGATATAAAAGATAAAGTATATTGGTTAGACTACGTGAAGCTTACACGTACGGTAAGTCACGTGGCATCGCGGGAGACGTCCCAGTTGTTATCTCGAGAAATCTAGTATCCGCACTAAAGGAGCTTTTGGGGCAGTGCTTACACCTGAATGGGGTGGGACACAGCGTTGATTTTTTGTGGATTAAAGGACATACAAGAGTCATATACAGGGTTATTCACCTAACATGTTACACGCAAATAACTTCTAAACCATTAAAATTATCAGCATTCTGTTTTCATATTCGTAAATGGTACGCAGGGTCTTGTAAAATAATGTGCTACTTAGTCTCATGGGGTGATTAACAATTGAGATATTGATACTAACTCCATATTTTTAAATAGAAGGGCACAAATTTATACATCTGATTTAAAAGTTCATATGCGTACAAGTTCAAATATATAAGTATTTTGAAAATCGGACAATTACTTTTTGAGATATAAATAAGAACAGCATGCGCTGTTTTGCATGCCGCATCAGACGCGTGAAGTCAGGCAAGGACATATCGAGGCGCAAGCAGTTTCCTGGGAGTGAGTTCAGCCACAGAACGGATACCAGGCATGTAAGCACCTCGTACACATGTGATGCGTTTGCAAAGTGTGTATGACAAGCGAACACATGACAGGACAGAAAGGGTTGATGTGTTTAAAACGAATAAAATAAGTAATTTGCCTTGAAAGGAACATAACGAAAGCTATAATTGTCACTGGTTTTAGTGTACAGTTCATACTACTCTATGAGTTGAGAAATAAACATAACATAAAACACCGGAAGTGCTTCTTCTAGAAAAGCAAATGTTCAGAGATGATCGTAGTGAGATGGCAGCAACACTATTATTTATGTTTTATTTTACACGCATTAATCTCCGCAGAGCTCCAGCGCGACTGTAGTAGCGTGCATTCGGGATAGCGTAGGTTCGAGTCCTGCCTCGCCCAACCTGACATTGATTTTCATGGTGTCGCATGTTCAACACCAGGCAAATACCGGATAGGTACCTTTGTGATAGGCCACGGACGACTTTCTTTCCAAATCCTTCCCATTCCTATCCGTCAGATAAAACGCTAAACTGAGCGCAGCCTATTACATGTCAAAACAAAACAATGCAACTTTAATCTCCCTTCCCCGTTGTGTGTTCGCCAGTCATACAATAACGTTGCACACCCAGGGTATGTTGCGGTGCATCACATTATGTTTACAGTAGGCCTACATGCCTGGTATCCGTTCTGTGGCTGGAATCAAGGCCAGGAAGCAGCTTGCGCCTCAATATGTCCTTGCCCGACTTCACGCCGTCTGATACGGCATGCAAAATCGCGCATGCTGTTTTTATTTATATCTCAAAAATGAATTATTCGATTTTGAAAATACTTAGATATTTGAACTTGCACGCAGATGAGCTTTTAAATCAGCTGTATAAATGTGTGCCCTTCTATTTAAAAATATGGAGTTAGTATCAATATCTCGGTTGTTAATCACCCCATGAGACTAAGTAGCACGTTATTTTACAAGACCCTGCGTTCTATTTACGAATATGAAAACAGAATGCTGATATCTTTAATGGTTTAGAAGTTATTTGCGTGTAACATGTTAGGTGAATAACCCTGTGTAATAATATTGTTGATAGATTGGCAAAGCACGGGGTTTCTTGCGATTCATCTCCCCTACACACTTTTATGCTAAAAAACAAGTGCCAGAACTATACTGAATGGACAGCTTTGTGGACTACAGACCACCAATAATACGGCAGACATGATGCCTACATCCAGCCAAGTACAGGGTGATCGGAAACAACGTGAACCTGATATATGATTGTTGGCCATACTGATAAATAATTGGAAAAAGATAATTAGATATCTCGCACCGTTGTCATTTTATCAGCTGCTGATGTTAGCCAATCAGATCGCTTCGCAGGCGACTTCCTTTTATTGTGGTGTTGCTAAATTTACACGTGGCTTATTGCCGACTTTAGAACGCCAATAGGAGAAATAAACTCCTCCAGGGGAGGTACTTGAACAAGCAAGCACGCTACGGTGGCCTTGGCTGAAACGCACGGTGTGTTTGTGTTTGATGCTCATTTCTCGGCATGGCGCTCAAGTCCGACCAAGCCACGTGCAGATTTAGTAACACCGCCTCGTAAAGCCCATTTGATTTCTCCCGATGGCTAAGTTCAGCAGCTGATAAAAAGACAACGACGCCAGATATCGAAGTAAATTTTTCAAATTACTTATCAATATGACGAACGCACTAACGCTTATATACTCGGTTCACGCTTTTTTCCGACCACTCTGTATACCGAGACAGCCATGGTATACAGACGTTCAATGGGCCAGGGTCGGATAACTACCATTGTACGGATAAGATGTAATCATGGGTAATTTCCGGCTCATCTGAACAAGCAAGATAGGTGTCACCTCTACATACAATTTCCCGTGTAGAGATACAACTGATGGGGATGTAAACTACATCTTCCCTGAAAGCGCGAAGACTGAACACCAAGGACTAGACTTTATCAAAGCTCTCGTGCAGCTTGGAGCTCCACAACTACAGGAAAGTTACTAATATACTGAAAAATAAGCCTCCTTTCTGAAGAACAGCGTTGTTAACACACGAAGAAGCCCAAGTTTTCCAAATTGTACTCTGAAGTGTGTCTAAATAATTCAGCGAAATCCTTATTATTGTGGTTGATGTTGTTAGCTTTATTCTTGTGTTGGTGGTTTTCTTACTGTGGTATCTGCTGATATGGACAAAATGAACAGCTATTTGAAGTATCTATGCAATTGCCATTGCATCGTTCCCAATTATAATCTGTCAACAACTGTTTTGTTTTTCAGGCATTTTCTAATCTTACTTATCAGGAATTAGTTTCGGCAGGCTATTATCAGATTATTTGTTTTGTGAATCTTTACTGTTCTCATGTGAGTTTTTGGCCTAGAATTCTCCTTATGACTTTTTCATAATATTTTCGATGTGTTTTTCCCGACTCACAATTGATTTTTCCGATCCACGAAGATATTCTGGCTTAATTAACGTACTGTAAAATCTTAGTTTTAAGAATTTTCCTCTGCCTAATGTGATCCGTTGATATCTAGTGTTATTTCAAGTTGTTTTCAGTCTTGTAACATTCCCAAGGAACACTGGAAACACATGTCATCACTTAATTTAGTAGCGTTATTAGTGGAGAATCTTTACGGTGAGTGATCGTTAAGGTTATTCCGCTTGGCTTTCTTTGATGTGTGCACTTATATTGTCTCCTTCATATTTAATAAGTTTGTATTATTTTCTATACCGTCCTTGTACAAACATCGGCAATGTGTAATATTCTAATATCCGTGATGATATCCCCAATGGTGTTCACAGAACCCTGAGTGTCTAAGTATGGTTTTGTGTTCTTTGTACCTGGTATGGAATTGTGTTGTGTTTGGCTGATATATGAGTTGTTTATTTCCCAAATTGTCGAGTTTGAACCAACACCACAGATCAACTCTTTAAGGGGTCCTTTGTATACTGACAAAATGGCGGATATCGCAGCTCGACACTTAAGGTGGTAGTGGTGCAAGTACAGTGCACGTCCAATGTACGTGGTCCTTATTTTTAATCTATTTGCTGTTTTAGAACACCGGAGACGTATTCTAAATACCTGTGAAAAGGCCCATTAAATTCTGTATTCTCCCCTTCAATAAAAATAAATTTTTCTTGATTTTCTATAATTTTATTAATTTATAATTTAGTCGGGCAACTTTTCACTTTGGTTTGAAGATTAATCGTTAAAACATACATACATACATACATACATACATTATCATTACAGACTGTTTTGCCTTTCAGCCTTCAGTCTGCAAGTCTCTGTGAATGTACTAAACGTCGACACAATCCTGTATTTGCAACTAGTGCTGTGGCCTCATTTAGTTCTCTACCTCTTATCTTTAAATCGTTAGAAACTGAGTCTAACAATCGTCGCATTGTTCTACCTCTATTTCTCTTACCCTCCATAACAGACTCCATTATTCTCCTAGGTAACTTACCATCCTCCATTCGCCGCACATGACCCCACCACCAAGGCCGGTTTATGCGTACAGCTTCATCCATCGAGTTCATTCCTGAATTAAAATTTATCTCCTCATTCCGAGTACCCTCCTGCCATTGTTCCCACCTGTTAATACCAGCAATCATTCTCGCGACTTTCATGTCTGTTATTTCTGACTTATGAATAAGATATCCCGAGTCCACCCAGCTTTCGCTCCCGTAAAGCAAAATTGTTCTGAAAACAGACCGATGTAAAGATAGTTTCGTCTGGGAGCTGACTTCCTTCTTACAGAATACTGTTGATCGCAACTGCGAGCTCACTGCATTAGCTTTACTACACCTTGTCCGACTCGTTGGCTGAATGGTCAGCGTACTGGCCTTCGGTTCAGAGGGTCCTGGGTTCGATTCCCGGTAGTGTCGGGAATTTTAACCATCATTGGTTAATTTCTCTGGCACGGGGGCTGGGTGTATGTGCTGTCTTCATCATCATTTCATCCTTATTACGACGCGCAGGTTGCCTACGGGAGTCAAATCAAAAGACCTGCACCTGGCGAACCGAACATGTCCTCGGACACACCCGGCGCTAAAAGCCATACGCCATTTCATTACTACACCTTGATTCAATCTCACTTATTAAATTACCATCCTGGGAGTACATACAACCTAAATACTGTACTTGAAATTATCAACCTGTTCTAGTTTTGTATCACCAATCTGACACTCAGTTCTGTTGAATTTCTTACCCACCGATATCAATTTAGTCTTCAAAAGACTAATGTTCATACCATACTCATTGCACCTATTTTCCACTTGCAAGATATTAGACTGCAGGCTTTCGGCACAATCTGCCATTAAGACCAAGTCGTCAGCATAGGCCAGACTGCTTACTACATTTCCACTTAACTGGATTCTTCCCTGCCATTTCATACCTTTCAGCAGATTATCCATGTAAACTACGAACAGCAAAGGTGAAAGATTACAGCCTTGTCTAACCCCTGTAAGTACCCTGAACAAAGAACTCATTCTGCCATCAATTCTCACTGAAGTCCAATTGTCAATATAAATGCCTCTCATTGATTTTAATAATACACCTTTAATTCCATAGTCTCCCCTTATGGTGAACATCTTTTCCATCGGTACCCTGTCATATGCCTTCTCTAGATCTACGAAACATAAACACAATTGCCTATTCCTCTCGTAGAATTTTTCAATTACCTGACGCATACTGAATATCTGATCCTGACAGCCTCTGTGTGGTCTGAAACCACACTGGTTTTCATCCAACTTCCTCTCAACGACTGATCGCACCCTCCCTTCCAAGATGCCAGTGAATACTTTGCCCAGTATACTAATCAATGAGATACCTCGATAGGTGTTGCAAGCCTTCCTGTTCCCTTGCTTATAGATAGGTGCAGTTACTGCTTTTGTCCAATCTGAAGGTACCTTACCAACACTCCACGTTAATCTTACTACTGTATGAAGCCATTTCATCCCTGCCTTCCCACTATACTTCACTATTTCAGGTCTAATTTCATCTATTCCTGCTGCTTTATGACAGTGGAGTTTATTTACCATTCTTTCCACTTCCTCAAGCGTACTTTCACCAACACCATTTTCCTCCTCTACATGTGCTTGGCTGTTCGCAACACCACCAGGAAGTTTTCCTTTTACGTTGAGAAGATGTTCAATATATAAAATAGAAGCTTGAGAATTATTCATTATGAAAATTTGACTATGTTAGTGTCCATAAACATTGTCCAGGCTTTTGTATGCGCATTCTAGGAATCACTGTGTTATCAAATGCGAAACTCCAAATAGCTCAAACTGTAATTATATTTATTTACTTAGTTGTTTAGTTTAAAATTTGCTTTACGTCGCTCAGGCAAGTTTGGCTCTTACGGCGATGATAACACTAAATATAAATATGGATAAAATATGGATAAAAAGGGCCTAAATGTGGTATTACAGTTTGGTTCAAGGCATTTGAGTTTATATATTCCTTACTTGGAAAACGAATTCTTTCTTTATTTAGATTGCAATCATTAGTTTGTAAATGTCTTCCATTATAGCACACAAAATAAAACAATTTGTCGAATTGTAACAAAACAGGAATAAATATAAAACCGCCTCAAATTGACGATAATCACAGAAGCAGAAATTCAAAACAGGGGGATTTTTGACTCCACAAATCCAAAAATGGGAAGTTAACAATGGAATGAACGACCGTAAAAACTTGTACTAAAGGGGGAAAAGAAGATCACAGTAAAAGAAGAAATATGTGCACGGTGGAAGGCATATAAACGCCTCTAACACTTTGCGTAGTCTTAAATGGACGTATTTACTAATAATAATAATGATAATAATAATAATTGCGCATGGCCTTCGGAGAGGCCTGGTGCGGGTCTTTTTCTCGTAGACGGCCTATTAGGCGACCTGCATGTCTGTGATGATGAGGGCCCTAATGCTGAATACGTCACACACACCCACCCCCAAGCCATTGGAATTAACCAATGAAGATTGAAATCCCCGACCCGGCCGGCAATCGAACCCGGGACCCTCTGAACCGAAGGCCAGCTCGCGGACCATTCAGTCAACGAGTCGGACAGTGATAATAATCTAATAATAATAATAATAATAATAATAATAATAATAATAATAATAATAATAATAATAATAATAATAATAATAATAATAATAAATCAAATGTTTTGTTGAAGACAAAAGTATTTTCCAGTATTTCTATGTGGTGCTATACTCGACGAGGAAGTCGTTACGGCAGGAAGACTACCACTACAGTATTAGAATAGCGGTGACACAAATTTTCAAACTCATTAGCAGAGCACATCTTTACGGGGAACAGACATCACTGCGACTTAACGAGCACGTCAGACGTGATGTGCTTGTGAATGTAAGGACTCGCACATTTGCTAGAAGATGGTCATGATGTTCTGTGGTTGGTAGTGCAGTGATCAACTTCATTAAGCGTAAGAACGTTGCATGTCATAAAACGTTATCTAAATCCAGATGTCGTTCCATGAACCTCACAAACGAAAATTAACAAAACCACTTCCCTGGCGCTGGTGCATTGGGATTTGATTACAAAGAAGAGGTTAGTCCAGAAACTGTATATCAGAGAACGAGAAAACTGAGTTAAGGTAATAATTTGGACTTTTCCGTAAGTCGTGTTATACCTTCGTAGTTCTCAAGTTCCTGAGTTCGATATCGGCCAAGTTAGTCGATATTCGAAAGGTGGTCAGAAGTCTTCGCACTCCATACAATTAATGTTGGAATGCTAAGTGCATGTCAAAAAAAATGAAACGGCGTATGGCTGTTAGTGCCGGAAGTGTACGAAGACAAGTTCGGCTTGCCAGATGCAGGCCTTTTGATTTGACTGCCGTAGTCGACCTGCGCGTCATGATGAGGATGGAGTGATGATGAAGACGACACATACTCCTAGTTCCCGTGCCATCTAAATTAACCAATGATGGTTAAAATTCCCGAGCATGCAGGGAATCGAACCCGGGACCCCTGTGACCAAAGGCCAGCACGCTAACCATTTATCCATGGAGCCGGACGCTGTCATAAAGTTTAAACAAATCAGCCATTTCAAACACCCGGTAAAATTTCCCCTCTCGTACGTTCGGAATATGTGCAATTTGGAATCTGAGGCCGTACGATTATTATTATTGTTATTATTATCATTAGCAAGGTTTAAATTTACATTGTGAAAGGTATAGACAGGTATCCAATCATCGAATACAGGGAAAAAGTAATTGAATGTTATATTGCTGATCACCAGATGATGGCTTCCTCCCGGGTAAAATATTCCGGAGGTAAACTAGTCCCCCATTCGGATCTCCGGGTGGGGACTACACGAGAGGGGGCGATCATCAGGAAGATGGATACTGACATTCTGCGAGTCGGAGCGTGGAATGTTAGAAGTTTGAATCGTTGTGGTAGGTTAGACAATCTGAAAAGGGAGATGGATAGGCTAAAGTTAGATGTAGTTGGAATAAGTGAAGTACGTTGGCAGGAAGAACAGGATTTTTGGTCAGGCGATTACCGAATTATCAACACGAAATCAAACAGGGGTAATGCAGGAGTTGGTTTAATAATGAATAAGAAAATAGGGCAGCGGATAAGCTACTACGACCAGCATAGTGAAAGAATTATTGTCGCCAAGATAGACACCAAACCAATGCCCACCACAATAGTGCAGGTCTATATGCCTACTAGTTCAGCGGATGATGAAGAAATTGAGAGAATATATGAGGAGATAGAAGATTTAATACAATATGTCAAAGGTGACGAGAATCTAATTGTGATGGGAGACTGGAACGCAGTGGTAGGCCAAGGAAGAGAAGGTAGCACAGTAGGAGAATTTGGATTGGGACAAAGGAACGAAAGAGGAAGTCGGCTGGTTGAATTCTGCACTGACCATAATTTAGTCCTCGCCAATACTTGGTTCAAACACCACAAACGACGGCTGTATACGTGGACGAGACCTGGAGACACTGGAAGGTATCAAATAGACTTCATTATGATTAGGCAGAGATTCAGAAACCAGGTTTTGGATTGCAAAACTTTCCCAGGAGCAGACGTGGACTCTGACCACAACTTGTTGGTCATGAAATGCCATCTGAAATTGAAGAAATTGAAGAAAGGAAAGAATGCAAAAAGATGGGATCTAGACAAGTTGAAAGAAAAGAGTGTGATGGATTGTTTCAAGGAACATGTTGCACAAGGACTAAATGAAAAGGCCGAAGGAAACACAGTAGAGGAAGAGTGGAGAGTCATGAAAAATGAAGTCAGTAGGGCTGCTGAAGAAATGTTAGGAAGGAAGAAAAGATCAACTAAGAATCAGTGGATAACTCAGGAGATACTAGACCTGATTGATGAACGACGAAAATACAAGAATGCTAGAAATGAAGAGGGCAGAAAAGAATACAGGCGATTAAAGAATGAAGTGGATAGAAAGTGCAAGGTAGCTAAGGAAGAATGGCTGAAGGAGAAGTGCAAGGATGTCGAAGGCTGTATGGTCCTGGGAAAGGTAGATGCTGCATACACGAAAATCAAGGAAACCTTTGGAGAAAGGAAATCTAGGTGCATGAATATTAAGAGCTCAGATGGAAAGCCACTTCTAGGGAAAGAAGACAAAGCAGAAAGATGGCAGGAGCATATCCAACAGTTGTATCAAGGTAACGATGTAGATAATTTCGTTTTGGAACATGAAGAGGCTGTTGATGCTGATGAAATGGGAGACCCAGTTTTGAGGTCAGAGTTTGACAGAGCTGTGAGTGACCTAAATAGGAACAAGGCACCTGGAATTGATGATATTCCCGCTGAATTACTGACTGCCTTAGGAGAAACCAGCATGGTAAGGTTATTTCATTTAGTGTGCAAGATGTATGAGACAGGAGAAGTCCCATCCGATTTTCAGCAGAATGTTGTTATACCTATTCCCAAGAAAGCCGGTGCTGACAGGTGTGAAAACTACCGCACTATTAGTTTAGTATCTCATGCCTGCAAAATTTTAACACGTATTATTTACAGAAGAATGGAAAAACAAGTTGAAGCTGAGTTGGGGAAAGATCAATTTGGCTTCAGAAGAAATGTAGGAACACGTGAAGCAATCCTGACTTTGCGTCTGATCTTAGAGGATCGAATCAAGAAGGACAAGCCAACGTACATGGCATTCGTAGATCTAGAAAAGGCATTCGATAATGTTGATTGGACCAGGCTATTTATGATTCTGAAGATGATAGGGATCAGATACCGAGAACGAAGAATTATCTACAACCTGTATAAAAATCAGTCTGCAGTGATAAGAATCGAGGGCTTTGAAAAAGAAGCAGCAATCCAGAAAGGAGTGAGGCAAGGCTGCAGTTTGTCCCCTCTCCTTTTCAATGTTTACATAGAACAGGCAGTAAAGGAAATCAAAGAGAAATTTGGAAAGGGAATCACAGTCCAAGGAGAGGAAATCAAAACCTTGAGATTTGCCGATGATATTGTTATTTTATCTGAGACTGCAGAAGATCTCGAGAAGTTGCTGAATGGTATGGATGAAGTCTTAGGTAAGGAGTACAAGATGAAAATAAATAAGTCCAAAACAAAAGTAATGGAGTGCAGTCGAACGAAGGCAGGTGATGTAGGGAATATTAGATTAGGAAACGAAGTCTTAAAGGAAGTAGATGAATATTGTTATTTGGGTAGTAAAATAACCAACGATGGCAGAAGTAAGGAGGACATAAAATGCAGACTAGCACAAGCAAGGAAGAGCTTTCTTAAGAAAATAAATTTGCTCACTTCAAACATTGATATCGGAATTAGAAAGATGTTTTTGAAGACTTTTGTGTGGAGCGTGGCATTGTATGGAAGTGAAACATGGACGATAACTAGCTCAGAAAGAAAGAGAATAGAAGCTTTTGAAATGTGGTGTTACAGAAGAATGCTGAAGGTGAGATGGATAGATCGAATCACTAATGAAGAGATACTGAATCGAATTGGTGAGAGGAGATCGATTTGGCTACATTTGACGAGAAGAAGAGATAGAATGATAGGACACATCTTAAGACACCCAGGACTTGTTCAGTTTGTTTTTGAAGGAAGTGTAGGTGGCAAGAACGGTAGGGGTAGACCAAGGTATGAATATGACAAACAGATTAGAGCAGATGTAGGATGCAATAGCTACGTAGAAATGAAAAGGTTAGCACAGGATAGGGTGGCATGGAGAGCTGCATCAAACCAGTCTATGGACTGATGACTCAAACAACACCAGATCATATTTTTAGAAATACTCCATACCGATGGCTGAGAACGAAAAGGTTAAAAATCAGAATCCACGATTTTTCAGGAAGAGTATTTAAATTTTTAGCCGTTACATAATTGACTTTCAAAAATAGACTTGTTAAAACGTTTCTTTTATAAAAATTGGTGTGTACTTAGTTCTTACATAATTTATTATAACCTAGAAAACAGTTACAACTCGAAATGTACCCTTTCGAATTAAGCAAAGCGTCTTATGTTAGAACATTGAAACCCGTTAGTAAGTGCTTCCTGGCATGAATACATCAGATTTTTGGAGGTTTTAGAGATCGAAGTAAGATAGGATTGAGGCGGTTATTTTCAGACCAGCAGGTGTTTTCAAAATACGGCTCTAGAACACTTAAGTTGTATTTCATAAAGTTTTTGAACAAACTGTGCTCAGAAATGATAGAATTGTGAAGAAAGTATCAATTTAAAAAACTGGTGAAACTGTGGGTAACAGAAAATAAAAATACAATTTAAATACTTGCCCATAGGCTAAATGGGAAATTCATCACTAAGGAATTCACATATCTTGGCTCAGTAATAACATCAGAAAATAAAGTTGTGACAGATATTGTAAATCGAATTAAGGCTGCCAACAGATCCTACAGGGCATTGTATCCCCTTCTGAGAAGTAAAAACTTCTACAAAACAATAATTAAACCATTGCTTATGTATGGAAGTGAGGCATGGGTATTGACTGAGGCCACAGAGAGGAGATTAAATGTGTGGGAAAGGGAAGTACTGAGGAAGATATTTGAACCGGTGAAGGAGGGAGATTTATGGAGAATCAGAACAAATGAAGAAATAAGATTATTTTATAAGGAGCCGGACTTGGTGACATCAATCAAAATGAGACGAATTGGATGGTTGGGGCATGTACAACGGATGGAGGAGGGAAGACTTCCAAGGAAAGCACTGATAGGACACCCTGGGGGCAGGAGAAGGAGAGGTCGGCCCCGGATGAGATAGCTGGAGGATGTGGAGACTGATCTGAGGACCGTTGGAGTCAGGAGGTGGCGTAGGCGTGCTGAAGACTAGGACGACTGGAGAGCTGTGGTCAAGGAGGCCAACGTCCTTAAAGGGCCGTAGAGCCATGGAGTAAGTAAGTAAGTAAGGAATTTCTTTTTGTTCGAAGATACATTTCAACAATCTAAAACTGAAACTATTATTACGCTCATGAAAGCCCAATTGTAGAAATACCAATAAAGTTGTAAATAGAAAGGATTGCACCTATGTATAGCAACAAGAATACATTATATGCTGAATTGGAATCAAGGCAGGACTTCATTAAGATAAATTCTAGATTTCAAGTTCGTAAGTATTTAAACAGAAATAAACATAAATATTGTGTGTGAGTTGATAGAACGAAACATGTACTTCTGTTTTAATTAATGGATTTTAAGTATAATACTGTTACCATATCGATGGCCTAGTTCTGACAGTGCTCTTCCTATCCATTTTCCTTAAGACTGGCCATGCCTCTCAGCCACATATGGATTTGCAGTCCATGAGAACAATTTCCGTTGTGTTTATTTTCCTATGCTAATGTGTAGTGGTAAATTAACCTTACCGTTCCCAATGCAAAAATGTATGTTTTCATGGCGTTTATACGCTCTCCTTTTGTATATGTATGTATGAATGTATGTATGTATGTATGTATGTATGTATGTATGTATGTATGTATGTATGTATGTATGTATGTATGTATGTATGTATGTATGTATGTATGTATGTATGTATGTATGTATATATGTATTGTGCCTGTCCGGGGCTTCAGTGCACAATAATAATAATAATAATAATAATAACCATAATAATAATAATAATAATAATAATTCGTGAGTGCATCGGCCGAATGGAAAATACGTGATGAGATCTTCGACGAACGGCCCTAGAATCGAACTCTCATCATCCCTACTTCAGAATAACAACGGCTATAATTTCAGAGCATTCCAGGTCTGTGGTACGTTCGGACTAATGGGCATTAAATAAATTATTTATAAGTAGGTATCTCAATATATAAGAGGAATACAACGTCACTACTAAATCAGAAGAATGATGTTTTAAAGTTTTATGAATATCAGATTTATTATCAACTGAGAAAGAACATCCACAACTAAAACGAAATGTGCCGTAAATAATCTTACTTACAAAAAAATGCGGGATTCAAATTAATGAAATTATTATTTAATTGTCTTGTGGAATTAGTATTCCACACCAATAATCCCGATATTTAGAGGCCTTTCACTTGATACTACCTCTATCATTCACAACATTGTTAGGCATTTATTAATTAATTAATCAATTAATTATACATAATAATCGGCACTATAATGGTCACCCTTTGTGATATCATTCCAGCTTTCTAATCATGAACTGGAGTTTTGACATATCATAATTTCTTGTGATCGTATCATTACGCAATCAAGGATTAAGACAGTATGTTAATTATGACAAGCACATTCCAAAATATCTGAAAGTCATATTTAGCCCTAATAACTAACTTCATTATTATTTACAAAGGTGTAACTAATCGCATAGGCATATTTCTCCGGGATTACAAAAAATTCGATTTAATCAATTAACATAAAATCATATTGGACTTATGGATGGCGCGGGACAATCACACGATATTTTACATGTAATAATACACTCAACTACTACTAAACATATAATATGACCCTTTATCATATATACAAGATTATATGAAGGGAATGGTCCTTCCATTACCAAAAATAATAGCAATAATACATGTTGCCCTAGATGGGGTCGAACTCATGGTCTTCTTACTGCAGGATGCATGTTTTGAATTTCTAGATCGGATGGAATGAACAAAAATAAAATTGGGAGGAAGTCTATTGTTCCTAATATATTAATTCAATCGCGGTGACAATTAACTACTCTATGCGTAAATGTCCGTCGGATATTGTTAAAAGGTGAATGGTCACTCAATGCTCCACAGTCAAGGCTTGTACCGTGCCCACAGCTTCATCAGCCCTTGTACCCAGCTGGTACTTTCTCTAGCGTAACGGTACTTTCGTCTGCCTCCCTTTCACACAGTCGGGGGAAGATATCTCTCTTTAATAAGCTGCCTCGATATAAAATTCGGGCCAACACGGCTTCTTCAAGCTCAACGCTAACATGTTAATTCTCACATGGTTCTATTCA
Source organism: Anabrus simplex (assembly GCF_040414725.1). Taxonomy (NCBI): domain Eukaryota; kingdom Metazoa; phylum Arthropoda; class Insecta; order Orthoptera; family Tettigoniidae; genus Anabrus; species Anabrus simplex. Next base: position 53,937,748 of record NC_090266.1, read on the forward strand.
ACCTAATCCCAATATAACTAGCGTGGTGCAATTCTTCACGCTTTGCATAAATTACCTCTGGCACATATTTATATCGCCTTGACTATCAATCGACAAATATTCACCGACCACCACTTCCGGCTCAATACCACGAACACTCGCACATATTTACATAAGGGATATTAATTCAAGACATTCTATAAAAAAATACATATTAAGTTCACGATCTAGAAATTATACTCGCATCTAAAAATATCATTTTGAACTCCTCAAATGCTCCGTCTTATACATGACATACAAGTCATCCTCGTATTCTTTGAAGAGGCAGAGCATCTCATTTTATCACAACATTGGAGATTACCTAGATGGATACCACTTCCATCCATCATAACATTCTTGAAGACCAAAAAAAGAAGAATCATTACTGGAATCTTATAACTAACATGCTTTTCTTTCCAAGGGGTTTAAATTAACTACTGGTCATCATGCCAGTAACAAACTTCCTACTACACAAACTAAAATTTTTAATCCCTTCGAACAGCCTGCGATCATCATTCACATTTTTAATCTACTTGACATGCTAATTCTAACTATGTACGGGAGGGAAATGACTTTCAAACATAGTAAATTTTAAAATGTACTTATCATGAGTGATCATTCTTGTCCGAGGAAGCACGCTCATAACGGCTTAAGCCATCATCTTGCTGCCTTTGATGTCGTGAGGTCCTTGGTTCGTTTCCGGGATAAGATTCCTCATCTTGTAGACTTCGCCGTGCATAATAATCCTGGAGGTATCCAACACAATGAGATGCTGGGTAGGTAAGTGACTCGTGTATTCTCTTCCCAGATAAGCGATCACTCGTTCCAATATGCAAAGGGGAAAACACTATGGTTATAATTGGGTCAACTTGTAATACGCACTACACTCAGGCATGGTTAAATTTACCCAATATTGCTGAATTATCACGTATTCACTTGCACTGTAATCCAACGTTAAGGGTCACTTATTTCCTTATTTCACATCCCCTCAAAATGTAAGACAACTCACATCCACGTTTGTACTTTCAGCAGACGCTGCCCAATTATTATTATTATTATTATTATTATTATTATTATTATTATTATTATTATTATTATTATTATTATTATTATTTTTATTTTTATTTTTATTTTTATTTTTATTTTATTATTATTATTATTATTATTATTATTATTATTATTATTATTATGCGTGAGTCACAATTTCCTGAACAAATTCACCTTTTCAACGTTCTAATTGTAATTCCAACAATGCTCCCGCAACACTACACTGTATTTTACTAGTAGTGAATTAATCTAGCCACAAACGAATCCATCGAACATATATAACAGTAGCTTGAATGCTACGCAGCTCATAACAGGTGGGTTATTCCTCGTTCACTATCTTCGGTGATTACGCCATGATACGAAATGTTATAAATACACGAAATTTACACAATGTGTGCACGTCAATAATCACTGCGCTTAAATAATGATTTATGCAGTACTTCTGCTAGTTAAATCTCACAATTGCAGTACTTCATCACTTAATGAAAGTGTTGCACAATCTCACAGGTCGTGCACAATATTAACACGTCTGGACATCACGGAGACACAGTAGATAGTGGGTAAGTGGTCTCCTGTCCGATTTCTTTTGTAAGACAGAGGAAGAAATCAAGAGTGGGAGTTAAGTACGCCTTCATATCGGGGGTCGTTCCGTAAAAAGCCGTTTGTCGGCGATGATCTGCATATCAAAATATAGCTCTGACCTTCCATATTTTACTGATCGAATCTTATTCTCTTAGGATCGGCGGTTTAATTATAATCGCCAAGGCGTCATTTACCACTTGTGCAATGATTGAGTTGCGTCTTGCCAAACTCCAGGATAGGCTCACCTCGCCAGACCTGTGACGACGTTCTGTAATTCTCTGCACCGATTCAGATCACGTAATCAATGATAAGTTGAATAAATGGAAGAAGTTTCGTTGTCATCTTTAACTAAATAATTCCCTGATCATGACAAGCTCGTATTCATGAATATTAGATGCGTAAGTCAAATATCACATGATTCTTATTATTATTAATAATATTGAAAATTCTGAAACAAATGAAGATTTTGGTTGGTATCACTAAAATCACCAACAAATATTTAGGGAATTACTTCTCCCTAAGTTAACCCGACTTATTAAGCATGGCTCGCGGGCTGTCACATGACTTCTTACTCCTTCCAACTCACTCGCGCAGGAGAGAGAAACATCCTAATTGCTGGCTAGCGTATGACTCGCCCTGTCATTACGCGCACAGAGCCTCTTGTCCTCTGAAGTAGCAGCGCATCGTTCGTATAATGTCGCGGAAAACGGCATATTATTGATATGGGATGTCACGATATGGTATCTAAAGTACCGTGAACGGTCACATCTCTCGCCTGCTTTGACTAAAAAAAATCACAAACAGTGATTTTTCTTACCAATCTCATAGTAATTCAAATATTCATGATTGAATCTTACGAAGAATTGTATTTTCCTGTATGATTTCATATCTTTCCATAAAAATACGTAAATATGCCAATGTCATCATATCACGTCTTTCCGCCCATTCGGAGCAATCCTCTTCATCTAAAGTGTCATCATCGTAATCTTCGTCTTGGCAATCTTGTTCCATGAGTATGCAATTCACATCATCTTCTTCTTCGTCGATCTCAGGATCATCTACAGCGTCAGGCATCTCCTCGTTCTCATCTTCTTCACTCAGGTCTTCATTACCTTGATCTCTAGGATCTTCTGCGGGTAATATTCCTGGCACATCTTATTATCTATTCTTATGGTGATAAAACTAATGCAACGTTGTATGTATAAATATGCAGTTCTCTTCTACTACATCGTTAGCTTACTATTCTTTCCTCTGCCTTTCGAGTATACTTCAAAGATTTACAGGTTTATTTTCCTTATAGCTCCACCCCCTACGGAATATTCAGTAGCATGGGGATTGAGTCTATTTTCCTGGTTACATGTATCTTGGGTTTGAGTTTGAAAGCTCACAACTCCTTTACATTCTCCTGAAGTGGCCATTTTCTGAATTGGTTTCTGCCACTTATCTGTTCCAGTCGGCTGGTTTCTTAACTGCTCGACATATCTACGAGATTCGGCTTGACGTTCTTGTATCTGGCTATCCGAAATTCTAGGTCTTTCCCATGTCTGACGTTTGCCATTTTTCCATCTAGAGTATGGTCTGCGAAATCTGTCCCCTTGATTATACCTGGGTCCATTTCTTCTCTCCGTTCGACGTTGATATTCATAATTTCGAGAGTTCCAAGCGTCTCGATATGGATCCCTGGGCCAATTCCATGTTGGAGGGTTCTTATTATCTCTCCTCGGTGTTGGGTAAATTACTTTACATTCTTCGGTATTTGTACCCTGATTTCTGGATTTAAACGACCCTTCTTTTTGTTCTACGTTCATGGTATTGATCGCCTCCTGATGTCTCTGTTTAAAGTGTCCGCTATTAATAGTTTGATCAAGCTGGCGTAGTATACGTTCAGCTTCAACAGCCGTCCTAACATTTGCTGAAATGTGTGTCTTTTGTACCTCCAGCGGTAGCTGTTTACCTATCGCTGAGACCAATTCTAATTCTGATGGTGGGCTATCAAGCTCTTTCATACGTAAAAGCTGATGAGTGAAGTACTCTGAAAACCTTGTTTGACCGGCGGCGGAATATCGCCTAGAATAAAGCTCTAAACGTAAATTCTGCTGAGATTCGATCCCCCAGTACCTATCGAGGAATCGACGTTTGAATTCTTCATAGCTGTCGAAACAGTTTTAAATGCCTTGAACCAAATGAGAGGTTGTTCGGCAAGGTATCTCTCAATAATCTAAGACGCTGTCTATAGGTATGTTATGGTCTATAAAGTATTGATCCATCTCAGCAAGAAAACCTTTAGGTGTCATGTGTGTGTTGGATCCAAACTTCTTTGGTTCATCATTGGACATACGGATGAAGTGATAAAATGGCATCGAGCTCATGTCCACAGGAGTCGAACTGTATCTTGGAGGAAGACGACTTGGAGGAGTCTCATTAATATGTGACGTGTCTCGCGTTACTTCTGGTTCGGTCTCATTCCCTTGAACGTCCTGCTGATTCTTATCTTGTTTCTTTAAGATTGGTTTCAATACCTCATCTCCTTGAAATCCCTGAATTTTAAAATTCTCAACTTCTTCTTGTAATTCTTGAATGAATTGATCATGTACATCGACCTTAATACACGCTTTAATAGCCTTTAATTCATATTTCTCAACATTATTCTCAAGATTTTCAATTAATTTCTGGGTTTCCCGTTGCTTTCCCTTGGTGTATAAACGCAATTCGTCCTTTACTGGGTTTATATTCTGGTTAAAACATTCCTGAAATCTTACTTCGGTACACTCTATGACCTGAGTCAGTTGTCCACCAAGTTCCTGAGTTTTAATGACAACTCCTCGAATTCGGTCCGTAAATTTCCGATCTCTTCAGCTTCGGTATCCACCTTCGTTTCCAGATTTTCAATCTTCTGTTCACAGGCGATCATCTTCGCGTCTACTTCCCTCAAACGCTGGTCTAAACGAGTATATGTCTGCTCCATTTTTTCGGTCATCGACCCTATACTGTCATTTACGTCATCAATATGTGAAGTGATATGTTGTTTTAATTCTGCACCTTGGGCCTTACACGACGTCTCATATTTTTCTAAACGCTCAGTGAGTTGCCTTTCCTGATTCCCAAAAAGTTCGTCAAGTTTCACACTAGCCTGTTCCTGTTTCTCACTAGCCTGTTCCTGTTTCCTTAAACGTTCATCTAACTGCTCCCTCAACTCCACATTTGCCTGCTCCTGTTTTTCAAAACGTTCCTGATTGTCCGCCATCATTTTGGACATCATTCCTCTCAACTCTTCCATTCTGAGAATATTTGAAAAGGTGTACCCCCCGAACCAAAAATGATCACAATTGTCTTAATCACAGTGATTCAATTACCTAATTTTAGGCAGGCGTGTATATATATATATTTTTTCTCAAATTAAAAAAAATCAAAAATCAAAATCAGCTTCACAACAGCTGTGTCACGCCTCCTAACAATTAACTGTAAATTTCTCAGTATTCATATGGCTTATTCACCAATAATATCCCGAAATAACATTTAAATTACTTTACTTTAGCCCTTTCTAAATAAAATTAATCGAACCCGCGACATAGGACGGGCTCGGTGCTTTACATGTACCAAAAATATGGTATTTTAAATAAACATTGGATGCATTCAACTTCAAGACTAATAAAATGCTTTAGCAGATAGTTACTCGTCTATGCGCTGACAACATTTCACTGTTTATCATTAAAAAGAAATGAGAATAATAGGATGAGGCTTCCCTTCTCAACCGTAATATCCAATTCATTAATAATGGAATGTCCCCTAAATTACTAAGGCCTGCTGCAAATGCATCACCTTGAGCATAGACCCGTAACCGGTAGAATTCGAAGAATTCTTTCCAGCCACTTTATCCTCATAATGGGAAAATCATTTCATTGTTTCCTTGAAGTTCCACAACTTCATTGGGTCTACTATAATTGCGAGTGACTACCGTGTATGTTTCCATTTAAACTGGACACACGATCTTTCATTCTTCTTCCTATCAAAATTTAATTTATTTCTGTCACTCTTTTTAATATCGTCACGTGTGGTATACCTGTCGATGGTCGTGGCTTAAACACTCCATCTGACATGTTAATTCCTTATAAATAATATATTCACACGTTCTGATTTCATCTATCTTGTATTCCTCTTTCCTAACAAATTTAATTATACAAATGCATTCGGTATTTCCATTCATCATAGTGGTGTTCAAGCTTGTGCTTTAACAGCCTTGCCCGCCAAGCAATACGCAACTCGCTTTTGGACGTCACTTATAGCACCACAATAGCGATATAAAACTTGCCCATACACAACAATGCTCCACGAACCATAGGCGTCAATTTTGTGCCTGTCCGGGGCTTCAGTGCACAATAATAATAATAATAATAATAATAATAATAATAATAATAATAATAATAATAATAATAATAATAATTCGTGAGTGCATCGGCCGAATGGAAAATACGTGATGAGATCTTCGACGAACGGCCCTAGAATCGAATTCTCATCATCCTTACTTCAGAATAACCACGGCTATAATTTTAGAGCATTCCAGGTCTATGGTACGTTCGGACTAATGGGCATTAAATAAATTATTTATAAGTAGGTATCTCAATATATAAGAGGAATACAACGTCACTACTAAATCAGAAGAATGATGTTTTAAAGTTTTATGAATATCAGATTTATTATCAACTGAGAAAGAACATCCACAACTAAAACGAAATGTGCCGTAAATAATCTTACTTACAAAAAAATGCGGGATTCAAATTAATGAAATTATTATTTAATTGTCTTGTGGAATTAGTATTCCACACCAATAATCCCGATATTTAGAGGCCTTTCACTTGATACTACCTCTATCATTCACAACATTGTTAGGCATTTATTAATTAATTAATCAATTAATTATACATAATAATCGGCACTATAATGATCACCCTTTGTGATATCATTCCAGCTTTCTAATCATGAACTGGAGTTTTGACATATCATAATTTCTTGTGATCGTATCATTACGCAATCAAGGATTAAGACAGTATGTTAATTATGACAAGCACATTCCAAAATATCTGAAAGTCATATTTAGCCCGAATAACTAACTTCATTATTATTTACAAAGGTGTAACTAATCGCATAGGCATATTTCTCCAGGTTTAAAAAAATTTAATCAATTAACATAAAATAATATTGGACTTATGGATGGCGCGTGGACAATCACACGATATTTTACATGTAATAATACACTCAACTACTACTAAACATATAATATGACCCTTTATCATATATACAAGATTATATGGAGGGAATGGTCCTTCCATTACCAAAAATAATAGCAATAATACATGTTGCCCTAGATGGGGTCGAACTCATGGTCTTCTTACTGCAATGCATGTTTTGAATTTCTAGATCGGATGGAATGAACAAAAATAAAATTGGGAGGAAGTCTATTGTTCCCAATATATTAATTCAATCGCGGTGACAATTAACTACTCTATGCGTAAATGTCCGTCGGATATTGTTAAAAGGTGAATGGTCACTCAATGCTCCACAGTCAAGGCTTGTACCGTGCCCACAGCTTCATCAGCCCTTGTACCCAGCTGGTACTTTCTCTAGCGTAACGGTACTTTCGTCCGCCTCCCTTTCATACAGTCGGGGGAAGATATCTCTCTTTAATAAGCTGCCTCGATATAAAATTCGGGCCAACACGGCTTCTTCAAGCTCAACGCTAACATGTTAATTCTCACATGGTTCTATTCAACCTAATCCCAATATAACTAGCGTGGTGCATTTCTTCACGCTTTGCATAAATTATCTCTGGCACATATTTATATCGCCTTGACTATCAATCGAAAAATATTCACCGACCACCACTTCCGGCTCAATACCACGAACACTCGCACATATTTACATAAGGGATATTAATTCAAGACATTCAATAAAAAAATACATATTAAGTTCACGATCTAGAAATTATACTCGCATCTAAAAACATCATTTTGAACTCCTCAAATACTCCGTCTTATACATGACATACAAGTCATCCTCGTATTCTTTGAAGAGGCAGAGCATCTCATTTTATCATAACATTGGAGATTACCTAGATGGATACCACTTCCATCCATCATAACACTTCTTGAAGACCAAAAAAAATCATTACTGGAATCTTATAACTAACATGCATTTCTTTCCAAGGGGTTTAAATTAACTACTGGTCATCATGCCAGTAACAAACTTCCTACTACACAAACTAAAATGTTTAATCCCTTCGAACAGCCTGCGATCATCATTCACATTTTTAATCTACTTGACATGCTAATTCTAACTATGTACAGGAGGGAAATGACTTTCAAACATAGTAAATTTTAAAATGTACTTATCTTGAGTGATTATTCTTGTCCGAGGAAGCACACTCATAATGGCTTAAGCCATCATCTTGCTGCCTTTGATGTCGTGAGGTCCTTGGTTCGTTTCCGGGATAAGATTCCTCATCTTGTAGACTTCACCGTGCATAATAATCCTGGAGGTATCCAACACAATGAGATGCTGGGTAGGTAAGTGACTCGTGTATTCTCTTCCCAGATAAGCGATCACTCGTTCCAATATGCAAAGGGGAAAACACTATGGTTATAATTGGGTCAACTTGTAATACGCACTACACTCAGGCATGGTTAAATTTATCCCAATATTGCTGAACTATCACGTATTCACTTGCACTGTAATCCAACGTTAAGGGTCACTTATTTGCTTATTTCACATCCCCTCACAATGTAAGACAACTCACATCCACGTTTGTACCTTCAGCAGACGCTGCCCAATTATTACTATTATTATTATTATTATTATTATTATTATTATGCGTGAGCCACAATTTCCTGAACAAATTCGCCTTTTCAGCGTTCTAATTGTAATTCCAACAATGCTACGCAGCTCATAACAGGTGGGTTATTCCTCGTTCACTACCTTCGGTGATTACACCATGATACAAAATGTTATAAATACACGAAATTTACACAATGTGTGCACGTCAATAATCACTGCGCTTAAATAATGATTTATGCAGTACTTCTGCTAGTTAAATCTCACAATTGCAGTACTTCATCACTTAATGAAAGTATTGCACAATCTCACAGGTCGTGCAAAATATTAACACGTCTGGACAGCACGCAGACACAGTAGATAGTGGGTAAGTGGTCTCCTGTCCGATTTCTTTTGTAAGACAGAGGAAAAAACCGAGAGTGGGAGTTAAGTACGCCTTCATATCGGGATTCGTTCCGTAAAAAGCCGTTTGTCGGCGATGATCTGCATATCAAAAGATAGCTCTGACCTTCCATATTTTACTGATCGAATCTTATTCTCTTAGGATCGGCGGTTTAATTATAATCGCCAAAGCGTCATTTACCACTTGTGCAATGATTGACTTGCGTCTTGCCAAACTCCAGGATAGGCTCACCTCGCCAGACCTGTGACGACGTTCTGTAATTCTCTGCACCGATTCAGATAACGTAATCAATGATAAGTTGAATAAATGGAAGAAGTTTCGTTGTCATCTTTAACTAAATAATTCCCTGATCATGACAAGCTCTTATTCATGAATATTAGATGCGTAAGTCAAATATCACACGATTCTTATTATTAATATTGAAAATTCTGAAACAAATGAAGATTTTGGTTGGTATCACTAAAATCACCAACAAATATTTAGGGAATTACTTCTCCCTAAGTTAACCCGACTTATTAAGCATGGCTCGCGGGCTGTCACATGACTTTTTACTCCTTCCAACTCACTCGCACAGGAGAGAGAAACATCCTAATTGCTGGCTAGCGTATGACTCGCCCTTGTCATTACGCGCGCAGAGCCTCTTGTCCTCTGAAGTAGCAGCGCATCGTTCGTATAATGTCGCGGAGAACGGCATATTATTGATATGGGATGTCACGATATGGTATCTAAAGTACCGTGAACGGCCACAGTATGTATGTATGTATGTATGTATGTATGTATGTATGTATGTATGTATGTATGTATGTATGTATGTATGTATGTATGTATGTATGTATGTATGTATGTATGTATGTATGTATGTATGTATGTTCAGTCTTCAGCCCTATGACTGGTTGGATACTCAACAGCTCTGCCATCAGCTGTCATAGATGGCCTAAGCATCACTGAATAGGCGTACTACGGAAATGAGGAGTGAGGTAGTTTCCCGTTGCTTTCCTCGCCGAGCCGGAAGTTGCTGTTACATATCAGTCTGCCTAGCCCACTGAAATGCATGCACCAACAGACCCTATGAGCAACATGTTCACACGATTCATAGCCGGGACTGGCTGCAGAAGGAATGGCATTAATAGCATCGCTCATACCTCAGTCACTTTCATATTGTCAAAGCCAAGTATAAGACAGAGACAGATCAATGAAAGTAACAATATTGCTTTAGCCTATATCAGAAGACATAGTGCACTGTAAACACTAGGTCCTGCCAGCAAAGGCATTCTCCTTCTGTAAGGTATTTAAAGTTTAGTTCCTTTTCCAACGAACGCTTACGGCAAACAAGTAAACTCACAGCCTAAATAGACCAGCACGCACCAAATTTCCACAATGAACGCTTACGGAAAAGAGCAGCATAACAATGCCAGCACGCACCAAGTTCACATAATGAACGCTTACGGAAAAGAGCAGCATAACAATGCCAGCACGCACCAAGTTCCCATAATGAACGCTTACGGAAAAGAGCAGCATAACAATGCCAGCACGCAGCAAGTTCCCATAATGAACGCTTACGGAATAGAGCAGCATAACAATGCCAGCACGCACCAAGTTCCCATAATGAACGCTTACGGCAAAGAGCAGCATAACACGGCCAGCACGCACCAAGTTCACATAATGAACGCTTACGGCAAAGAGCAGCATAACACGGCCAGCACGCACCAAGTTCACATAATGAACGCTTACGGCAAAGAGCAGCATAACAAGGCCAGCACGCACCAAGTTCACATAATGAACGCTTACGGCGAAGAGCAGCATAACACGGCCAGCACGCACCAAGTTCACATAATGAACGCTTACGGCAAAGAGCAGCATAACACGGCCAGCACGCACCAAGTTCCCTTAATGAACGCTTACGGCAAAGAGCAGCATAACACGGCCAGCACGCACCAGGTTCCCATAATGAACGCTTACGGCAAAGAGCAGCATAACAAGGCCAGCACGCACCAAGTTCACATAATGAACGCTTACGGCAAAGAGCAGCATAACACGGCCAGCACGCACCAAGTTCCCATAATGAACGCTTAACCCCCTGAGGGTGGGGGACGCACATGTAGAATACACCCGCGGTATCCCCTGCCTGTCGTAAGAAGCGACTAAAAGGGCCCAAGGGGCTCTCAACTTGGGAGCGTGGGTTGGCGACCACGGGGCCCTTAGCTCAGTCTTAGCATTGCTTCCACTTGTGCCAGGCTCCTCATTTTCGTCTATCCTGTCCGACCTCCCTTGGTCAACTCTTGTTCTTTTCCGACCCCGACGGTATTAGAGCATTCGAGGCCTAGGGTGTCTTTCATTTCCATGCCATTCGTGGCCCTTGCCTTTCTTCGTCCGTTACTTCATTGTTCGAAGTGACGGATCCCTTCTTTCTTCTTCTTTTTTCTCTCTCTCTACCCCCTGTGGGTGGGGAACGCAGACGAAAAATACACCCACGGTATCCCCTGCCGGTCGTGAGAGGCGACTAAAAGGGGCGACCAAAAGGATGATTTTCTTAGAAACATGAAACTACTTCTGTTTAGTACCATCACGACTAGTGCCACTATATTAGGTACACAATAGGTTTGTGATTCGTAGCAGCAGTGCGTGTGGACTGTGGGTTTCCAGTACCCGTGAGTCGTACCCATGTGAGCAACACCATAGGTCTGGGCGTACCCTGTGAGTTGTACCACTATATGAGCGACACCGTGGGTCTGCGTTGCCTGTGATTAGTACCCACTATGTGAGGAACACTACGGGAATACCGGCGCCCGTTATTAGTACACCTAGCTGAGGAGCCTCATCGGTTTGCGTTGGCTGTGAGTGGCGCCATTGTGTGAGAAACACCATAGGTCTGCGTTACCTGTACGAGGTACAATACTTGTGAGTAGTACCATAATGTTCGGAACACCGTGAGTTTACGCTACCTTTGATTAGTACCGCAACTTGAGAAATACCATTGTTCTCTTTTACTAGCGATAAGTGCCATTATGCGGGATCGTTGCCATAGATATTGGCCCATTTAGACAAGCATCATCGTTTCAGGATTGGGCTTTGGAAGCAGTCCCTTGGTCAGTAATATTGTTTCTGGGGATGTGAGGCATTGCGCATCCTATCCACTGATTGTTTTAAATTCATATTCATCAGTTCATTCCTCATCATCCCGCTTTGAATTCTGGTCAGTGGATGAATATTTTATTATTTTTAAATTGTACTCGCATTTCGTCTCAAATCGTACCATAGGGGCCGATGACCTAGATGTTAGGCCCCTCTAAACAGCAAGCATCATCATCATCATCATCATCATCATCATCATCATCATCATCATCATCAGTGAACGCTTACGGCAAAGAGCAGCTTAACAATGCCAGCACACACCAAGTTCTCACAATGAACGCTTAGCGCAACGAACAAGCTCTCAGGTTTACACACTCGTGATCCACGGATTGCACCTAACCTCGTAGTATTTTCGTTGATTGCTTTCCTTCATAATTTGAAAACACCTTGTGAGGAAGTACTTTCTTCTTTCTTTCTTATGCTGTTTACCCTCCAGGTCTGGCTTTTCCCTCGGACTTAGCGAGGGATTCCGCCTCAAGGGCAGTGGAGAATGACCAGTACATCGCCCAGGCAGCCTCACCTGCTATGCTGAACAGGGGCCTCGTGCGAGATGGGAAGGTTGGAAGGGATAGATAAGAAAGGTGGAAGGAAGCGGCCGTGGCCTTAAGTTACGTACCATCCCGGCATTTGCCTGGAGGAGAAGTGGGAAACGACGGAAAACCAATTCCAGGATGGCTGAGGGGGAATCGAACCCACCTCTACTAATTTGACCTCCCGAGGCTGAGTGAATCCCTGGCAGCTACTCACACTAACCACTACACCACAGAGGCGGACGAGGAAGTACTTACAGAATAAATGCCTTCGTACGTTTTCAGGAGAATGCAGTTAAGAGAATGAATTCCACAATGCTTCAACCAGAAATTCTGCTAAATGCAGCCTTAGTTCGGTACGTTAGATGCCTTATATGTTACTGCTTCTATGCTTATTATGTTCAGTACCGTCCCGGTTTATATGGCATTCTTAGATGAAACACAGCTCCTAAAACCACGTTGTGTAGTTTGGGTCATCAGTCCATAGACGGGTTTGAACAACCATTCCATGCCACCCTACCCTGTGCGAACCTTTTCATTTCTACGTAATCACTACATCCTACTCTAATACGATTGATATTCATGCCTTGGTCTACCCCTTTCATTCTTACCATTTTCACCTCCCTCAAAAAGTAACTGAACAGGTCCTGGTTGTCTTCAGATGTGCCTTATCATTCTCTCTCTTCTGGTCTAATTTCACCGAATCGTTGTCCTCTCGCCAATTCGATTCACTATCTCTTTATACGTGATATAATCTATCCATATCACCTTCAACATTATTCTGTAACACCACATTTCAAAAGCTTCTGTTCTCATTCGTCCTGCGTTAGTTATTGCCCACGTTTCAATTCCATACAATGCCACGCTCCAGATTAAAGTCTTCAAAAACACCTTTCTAATTCCTATATCGATGTTCGATGCGAGCAAATATCTTTTTTAAGTGAGGCCTCCCTTGCTTGTGCTAGTCTGCATTTTATATCCTCCATACTTGTGCCATCATTAGTTACCGTCCAACCAAAGTAACAATAACCATCTACTTCCTTCAAGACTTTATTTTCTAATCTACGAGGGGCGTACTATATTGTTTCACAGTTAATTTTTGTACATCCGGGTATGGTTCACATTTTACTTTTGAAGATGGTGACGTGTAACTAGTGTCTTGTTCCACCTTTTGGTAGCAACACAAGCACATAGGCCAACGAATGCAGTCGTCATAGCCATTTCATAACAACACTGTCGGCGTAGGAGCAGACAACGCGGATAGCATCCGTCAGGAACATTGCTATACGACGTGGCTCTTATAGAAAGAAGGCGTTACCAAAGAAGAAATTCATCGGCGCTTGGTGGCAGTCTGTGGAGAACATGCGCCGTCACGGAAATCAATTTACAACTGGGTGGAAGGTTGGAAAACAGGGCGCACATTGGTGGACAACTGAACCATTTCTGGAAGGAATGTGACAGTGTCAACACCAGCCAACATTCCCGAGTCGAACACACCATCCAAGGAAACAAATGCATCACATTTATGTAAATGGAGGCAGCCACGGGAATTAGCCAAAACACCCTGCAGCTGATCGTGCACGGCCACTTACAGTTGGGGAAGGTGTCATCCACGTGGGTGCCTAGACTCTTGTCTGCAGACGAAAAGCAGAGGCATGTGGACGTATGCAGAGAACTTTTGCAACGCCATGATCAAGATCCATCCGACTTCATGGTTAGGCTTGTGACTGGTGATGAGATATGGCTCCATTACCATGACCACAAACGAAACAACATTCGTTAAATGGAAGCATAGGGGCAGTCCACCGCCAAAGAAATGTCGAACAGTGCCATCAGTTGGCAGCGAATGGCGACAGTGTTCTGGGACACAAAAGGAATCATCCTCATTGACTGATTGGAATTTGGGGCCACGATTAACCGCGCAGCATATGTGGCTACCCTTAAGCGCTTACGTCGTACCATTCAGACTAAGCGGCCAGGAAAATGGGCTAAAGGTGTGCTTCTGCAACATGACAATACCCGCCCCCACACTAGCCCAGAGACCATCGCTGCCATTAATCAAATGGGATTCACGGTGCTGCCACACCCACCATACTCTCCCGACTTGGCACGAAGTGATTATCACCTGTTCGAGAACATTAAGAAACATATACGTGGTCGCCGTTTTGCGGATTTTCCAGAAATGGACACAGCTGTCAAGGTATGGGTTCCCAGCAGTCCAAAAGAATGTTTTTAGGAAGGTCTGGAAAGACTGACACATCGATGGCAATGGTGCATACAATTACAAGGAGATTATGTTGAGAAGGTGGACGTAACAACTGATGTGTAATGTACTTTATTTGAGTAGAAAAAATAAAGTGTAAAACAATATAGTACGCCCTTCGTAATATTTCCTGCATCACTTGACTTTGTTCCAATCACGTCATTACTTTTGTTTGGATTTACTTTCTTTCATCTTGTAATCCTCCTCCAAGACTGTGTTTATACCATTCAGCAGTTTCTCCAGATCTGCGGACTCTGATGAAATAAAAATTTCATCCAATTATTTAAAAATTTCGATTTCATCTCCTTGGATAGAGATTCCTCCTCAAAGTCCTTTTTGATTTCTTTTACCGCCTGCCCTATATAATGAAGGGGATACCGTACTCTAAACGACTAAAAACAAATATATCACCGAAGACGTGTGGAAAACATTTTGTGGATGCTTTGATCTACCCTTAACCCGAATAAAAAGCAAAAGCTAGTGAGATGCCGGGTATTTAATGTGATATTAAACTCGTTACTATCAATTGTAACTATAGCTACGTAATTCTTGAAAAAAATCAACGTTTTACAATATGTAGACATATTTCCAATAAGTACTGTAACATCCGATTTCCCACAGAGAAGCAGATAGCAGCAAGAACTCTTGATGCAGAGTGCTTTTTCTAAGTTGTAGGAATAAATATGTTGCTCGCTGGTCTTGTGAACTCTTGAAAAATGCCTATTCTATTTTCTCAGAAATGGGCAGGAGTTGCGCCTTGCAGTTTGAACAGTTCGAAGGTTTAATAATAATGTTATTGGCTTTACGTCCCACTAACTACTTTAACGGTTTTCGGAGATACCAAGGTGCCGGAATTCAGTCCCGCAGATGTTCTTTTATGTGTCAGTAAATCTACCGACAACGAGGCTGACGTATTTGAGCACCTTAAAATACCACCGGACTGAGCCAGAATCGAACCTGCCAAGTTGGGATCAAAAGGCCAGTGGCTGAACAGCCTGAACCACTCAGCCCCACTCGGTGTTCTTGTTTTCTTTGCAATTTGCTTTACGTCCAACGGCACAAATAGGTCTTTTGACGACGATAGGACAGGGAAGGCCTGGGAGTGGGAAGGATGGGGCCGTGGATTTAATGAAGGTACAGCACCAGAATTTGCCTGGTGTGAAAATATAAAAACACGGAAAACCATCTTAGGCCTCCCAGCAGTGGGGTTTTACCCCACTGTCTCCCGGATGCAAGCTCAAAGCTGTGCACCCCTAACCACACGGCCAACTCGCCCGGTCCATGTTCTCGACATGGTCCGTGCGTATAATGAAAGTGCATCAAATCGGTGAGGGCACGTTGTCTGTTTGTACTAGATCACTCGACATCTAGGTAAGTTGTTGGCTTGCACGGTTAAGAGTGTGAGGCTGACAAGGATAGGCCAGACCCTGCGTCCAACCAATGTCAAAGAGCTTCAATGTACGTGTGTCTGAGGGGTGGGGGTGGGAGAGTTTAGGTCAATACGCTTTCGTCTTCGAAAAAAATGAGGTCAATTGTCATGATGCAAGATCCGCTTCGGACTAAGTGCATGTGATAGAACACTAAAAAGCGAACACATTTGACTTAAACATGTCAGACCCGTAACCTAATAATTTCCGAAAATTGATCAATCCCCGATTCCAATACAGCACATATACAAGTGTACTTGGAGAGTTTAACCGCAGCCAACCGGAGAGGTGGCCGAGTGGTCAACGTACTTGTATAAGAACCTCGATAACTTGAGTTTGAGTCTCGTCGCACCTATATTTTATGTACAAAATAAATTAATATTTGAGGGAATATGTAGATAAAAATGAGAACGAAAATATTCCCCAAATTCCATTCCAATTTACTCCCCAACTGAAATTAATAACTTATAGGCCTAAAAGTTCTCACAGTTTCTGCTGAGTATCTCTCCCTCTCTCTCTCTCTCTCTCTCTCTCTCTCTCTCTCTCTCTGCTAATTGAGGTTAAACAATAAAGTTCATTTCAATTTGCCGAATAATCTGATTTGCATTTTTATCTTCATGTTCCCTCAAATAATAATTTATTTTGTACATGACATATAGCTGCGACGAGACTCAAAGTCACGAGGTGCGCAGACAATTTTGGTGACCACTCGGCCACCGCTCCGGTTGGTTGCGGCGTAACTCTCCAAGTAAATATGCCTTGCATTTGGAATCGGGGATTCATTAATTTTTGGAAATTATTAGGATGCGGACCTGATATGTGTAAGTAAAATGTGTTCGCCTTTTGGTGTTCTATCATCTGCACTTGGTTGAAGCAGATCCTGCGTCATGACATTTGTCCTCATTTTTTTAGGATCCGAAAGCGTATTGACCTAGACACTTATACACGAGTTATTGTTGAGTGTCCCCCAGCAGGTACAATGAAGCTCATTGAAATCGGTTGGACGCAGGGTCTGGCCTCTCCTTGTGATCCTTTGTTAATGTAGCCTGCAGGTTTATATTGGTACGTTATTTGATGTTACTTGCACACGACAGTGGAGCATCACTATTAAACGTGCTGACTGGCTCCAAAGCTGTACTTTATTCCAGAACGTTTCCTCCTTCGAAGGGCCAGTGAAGACGTGCTCACACAAAGTGTAATGCAGTATAATGGGTTAGGTGAGCTCGGAGGCGCCCCGACACACATCAAGCTACGCGATAATAGGGGGCTTGAGCGGTGACATCACGTATTGAACTGTTATCAATTAGCTCCAGATTAATTGCATCGCGCACCTGCTTACTCCTCAAGTGCTCCCTGGAGACTCGGTCCGCTAACCCCAATTATAGTCCACCCTCGCTACTTCATTTCTATGACCCCGTCATCAATTTCCCTTGAAAATGTAGCACATTTCAAGCACTCTGGTAGGCACGTTCATTGGATGTATCTACACAAACATTTCTAAGACAGTGATGTGCAGAACCATACCCTCCTTGCCACTGACAAGGAGACAGACGACCAACCGCAGAAGACTTCCTTCACCCATGCCTAGGAAAGACTCTGACGCTGAAACCGCACTACTCAGAGGTAGTCCAATCTGCATCACAAAATCCCAGGGTCCAGTCGGAGAAGATGCGTGCTTTATGACCTAAGATCCTCAACCTCGTGAAGTTAACATGAGAATAATATTGCTAGTGTCAACCAATTTGCGCCTCGCGGTTCGGGTCACGTTACTGTGAACTTGCATTCGAGAGGTTATTGGTTCTAATCCTACCTTCGGCATCCCTGAAAGTGGTTTACCATTTTCACACCTAACAAATGTTAGAGCTGTACCGTCATTCAGGGCACGGCCGCTTCCCTTCCAAACCTATCCCTTGCCCACTTTAGTGTTACTGAAAATTTCGATGTGTTAGTGTGACGTTACTACACTAGCAAGATAATAATAATAATAATAATAATAATAATAATAATAATAATAATAATAATAATAATAATAATAATAATAATAATAATAATAATAATAATATTGCATTGTTGGATACAGTCTTGAACAAAGGGTGCACTGCAGTCAAGCAAATATAAATAAAAATCAGCTGATCTTGTATTCCAATCATTTGTAGATCTGAGTAGGTAGTTAAAGTACCCGTAATTTATATTTCGCTCCCTTGATCTTTCAGTTCTTATGGGCGGTTAGCTAATAATAATAATAATAAAGTTCATATATCCCAGTAATTGCAGTTCAAGTCCCCGAAGTAGTAGGAGTAGTTATGACAGAAATATTTTTGAGAAGTTATTGTAGACAACCTCGTGTTTTTCAGTAGGCCTAATTAAGGACACTTTTGTCCCCGTCCCGTGGAGTAGGGAAAATAATAGTAATCCACCAGCTGTAATAATCATATAACCACATTTCAGTTGAGAATTGTAGTAAAGATAAGGTATATTAGATAGTATCTTGCGTGTTATATTCGTGTTTTTCTTTGTGTACGGCAATCCTTTCGATACTTAAGCATTTAACCGAACGCAAGGTTTCATTTCTATCAGAGCATAGTAGGATAAAATAATACTAAAGAAATAATCTTCTGTCTACGCGTTTAACTTTCTTGGTAATCCTTGAGTACGGTAGTTCTAGCGAATTTCAAACTTTAGGCCTAATTGCAATTTTCATTTCTATTTGTGCTTAATAATAACCTTTTGTAATTAGGATACGTCTGAAAGTAGTTTGAAAACTGTTGTAGTGTATTGTAGTGACTTATCAGAAATTAGAGTGCTTATTCTATTATTTTGAGTAGTCTTGCCAATTCCAAACTTGAATTATAATTTCCATTTCAGATCGTGCTTAGTAATAACCTGTTGTATTATAATTAGGATACGTCTGAATGTAGTTTAAAATCATTGCAGTGTATTATAGTAGGTATCCTATTCTAAATTAGTGTGTTTAATCTATTACTGTGAAATATTTGTGTAGTATAGTATCTGTAGTATCTATAGTATGTGTTGTATCTGTATTAACTCTCTTACTAGAATTCTGTTGCAGTAATTAGGGTAGAATTGACTGCAGTTTAAAATTGTGTAGACCTAATTCTTGGGTATCACTTTCGGTTTTCAGTAATTAACAGCAATTTTCATTCTATTGCGGTGTTGTAGAAAGAAATTCGTACAGCTAAGTAGTATTTTAGTGTAGTAGTAGCTTATATTAATTACCTTGTTGTTATGTGATCTTTGTGAACTATCCTAGACAATATTTCTTTCCTTTCATTTTTATTTGCACAGAATAAGTTATTTTATTTTTTCCATTTCTTCCCATTATTCCGTAAATAATGAATAAGCAGTGCAAGTGTAGGAACTGTGGGTGTGGCCAGGCATTAAGAAGTATGAGGGAGGAGTTGGAGAGTTTGAGGGAGATAATTAGGATTCTCTCAGAGGACAGGAAGGAAAGTAAGCCTCCCTCAAATAATGTACAGGATACAGTAGGTATAAAGTAGGGATGGGAAGGAAATGGGGGAATTGTAGAAGACAGGTGGTCTAATGTTTTAAGGGGAAGGAGATTGCAGGCTAAGGGCTCTGTTCAGGATCAGAATTCAGGACAGGTGTCTGTGAGAAATCGGTACGAGTCACTGCAGGTAGAATAACCGAGGGAAGATGAGGAACCGGGAACTATGGCTGAGATGTGTAGAAGTAGGAAGAAGGGAAAAGGTAGGAAATGGAAATGCAGTGTAGTAGAAAGGAAAAGACAGGTGGAACAAGGTCATGGGAGAGAGAAAAGGGAGGAGGAAGTAGCTTCTGCTGCAGTGAGAGAAGATAGGGCTGACCAGGACGGGAGGGGATCAAAAGAAGTGGGTAGGGTTGAGGATCTGGTCATGGGGGATTCCATCGTTAGACATGTGGGGAAAGTGTGTGGAGGAAAGGGAACCAGGGTAGAGTGTTATCCAGGAATTAGGTTGAGGCAGATGTTGAGAAAAGTAGAAGAGAAGGAAAAGGGAAAGGAGAAAGTGGTAGTGTTTCATGTTGGTACTAACAACGTAAGGCAAGCAGGTATAAGTACCAACATAGCCGGAGGTGTGTGGGATCTGGTAAATGCAGCACGAATGAAGTTTAAGGAAGCGGAGATTTTTATCAGTGGAATACTGTTTAGGAGGGATACTGACTGGAAGGTGATTGGGGATTTAAATGAGACTGTGGAGTGGGTATGTGGGATACTCGGAGTGAGAATTCTAGATCCTAATGGGTGGGTAGGAGACAGGGATCTGCGCTCAGATGGCCTTCACTTAAACCGCCATGGTATATATAAGTTAGGAAACGTGTTTAGAAGGGTTATAGGCAGGTACATTCAGGGAAACGGGGTGGCCTAGGGAGCGGTGTTAAGCGAACAGGGAACTGGAAATCAAGTAGGGATGACAAAAATGTCAGTGCTCAACTGTAGAAGCGTTGTAAACTGAAATCTCTCTATTAAATATAAATATAAATAATAATGACTAATGGAATTTGGGAGCCATAAATATACAAATAAATAATTCTTAAACTTTGTCGGCTGTTGAAACTCATCTTCAGGGTCGTTGCCTTGTGACAAGGAGATCTGAATCACTTGATACCTAAAAAATTAATATTGGAAAAGGAGTCCATCTGGTAATTTCCCCCACCCATAGAAATTAAACAGAATATATATTAATCTCATACAATATACTTAGTCAATTAAACCTGTATTTACCTAGAAATCCGAGCAGAGCTCGTCGTGATACACCCTTGAACATATATAACAAAATAAAGAGAATATTGATATAAATAATAAATGTCTTAATTTATGAAATAACTCTCTCTCAATAACTGGTACTCAGTTTATTCCGCAACGCAAAATATTCACACGCAGTCATGACTCATTTTTCAAGAATGGACTCCACTTTGCTGATGGCGTTGGTATAGTTTGAAAAGGCCCAACACGTTACCTTACGTAGACTCTCCGTAGAATTATATATGGCTAACATTCATAACCATAGAATGTTGTTACACTCCAGCATCTTTCTCCCTGGTTCCTTCAACAGCAGATCTCGAACTCCCAACATGGCATGGGACATCTTCCCACAACTCGTACAAAACACCTCTCCGATTACCACCAGTATCACATCTCCACACTGCAAGCTGCAACTTCCAACTGCCGACGCGTGCTTGCACCACACTAGCCCAAGCCAACACAACAGCATCTTAAAATAGCCCAGTTCCTGGAATTTTCCACTTCAGCTCCGTCAACACGTAAACCCCCGCTCGGAGACTCGTCACGTACACAACCGGGAGATAAACTGAGTGATCGAAACACAGTAGTCCCAAATAAAATATAGAGAGTATCCATAATAACGAGAGTTCCAAAAAGAGTTACTAAGCCGCGACGGCTAAATACACACATAAATGAAATATACACATGAATAAATAATAATAATAATAATAATAATAATAATAATAATAATAATAATGGCAATAATAATAATAATATCTGACCGGGGTTTGTCAGGTTACAATACTCCCCCTTTGTTTTCCAACAGATGCAAATGTTGGCAAAACAACACAAATCAGGTGGCTGATGGCCCAAGGACAGCTCCTCAAACTACCCATCAAATATACAATATACAACATTAGGGATCCCGATGGTATCTCCTCAAATTGAACACATTATAAGTTCCAATACATTTCCTATTAGCATCAATTAAGGAATATGCACACCTCCCTATCCTTCTCGCAACAATAAAAGGACCCTTAAACAATTGAAAAATCTTAGACATGGTCTTATCCTCAGCGTTAGATGGGTGAGGCACTCGCAACAATACTTCATCTCCTACCTCTAAACTATCAGAGCACCTATTCTGAACTATCCTAGCACGTTTCTGACCAGACTTAACCAGCTTCTCCCTAGCAAGCTGTACAAATAGATCCTGAGGAACCTCCTCCACGCTCTCCAACCTCAATATCTTGGCCAACTCAAAATCAGGCTTTCTCACAAAGTGCACCTCAATGGGTGTAAGACCAGTACTCTCATGTCTTGCGACATTGAGCCAATTTTCCATCCTACTTAAATGTTCATACCAAGAGCTATGATTATGACTTACATAGGTCCTAAACATCCGTCCAAGTTCCCTCATGACTCTCTCAGACATGTTTCCACAAGGAAACCTTATAGACGAATATGTTACCTGAATACCTCTGTCCTGTAGAGTCTTCTTCCAGATGTTCGAAGTGAACTGTGAGCCGTGATCGGATAGGATCCTCCTAGAGTTACCGAATTCCTCGCAATACTTACTCACTGCATTGGCACATCCTCTAGCAGAAGCCTTCCGAAGTGGGTATAATTTAACAAATTTAGAGAACGAGTCAAGTATTACAAATATATATCGGTAGCCATACCTAGACTTAACCAACGGTCCATAGATGTCCACACACAGTAACGCACCTATATCCTCGGTTATCACAGCCTGCCTCGGCCCGTGCATATACCTATTTGGGTGTTTACACTTCTGACACACATCGCAAGTAGCCAAAGTCTGACGGACTTGTCTACCCATATTGCGCCACACAAAGTGATACTGAATTGCACATAATACCTTCTACGCACCAAAGTGACCTAATTCCTTATGGAAATACCAAATCATGTCTTTCCGCAAGGCTTGAGGCACTACAACCCTCCATACATCCTTATGACATATGCGAGCTACTAAACCACTCAGAAGTTTATATCTCATATTCCCTTTTTCCACAATAGTGTCAGGCTCAGCAGCCTCTAACTCAAATAAAATATCACACAACTCCTCATCCTGTCCCTGTTCCAATTTCATCTTCGAGAGTTTCCTTCTCTCCTCTCTACATTCGTCATACTTATCAGCACATACCAAGATATTCTCACTAAAATCAGTGCTGACCTCATCAGCTGTCACAGAAATATTCCGACTCAAATAGTCAGCTAACACATTATCAGTACCCTTAACATGAACAACTTTAGGGTCATACTCCTGTATCGCCTGAGCATGAGCATGAGGAATCGGATATCTAGGACTATTAAAACTAGACCTATCTAAAATATCAAATGAGTGTTCGTACACAGTAGTACACCCTAATTCACCAGAGAACACCTCCTTGTTCTCCATCAAAACATTCAAAAGTTCCCTCTTCTGCTGCTCCTCCAGGCATGTCCGTCGCACCGCTTTCTCCACCTCACTGACCAAATCCTGACTTTCCGATACCATACTGTCATTAATTCTGATACTTGCATTATTAACTTTAACATCGACTTCATCCTCAACAATTTCCTCAATAACCTGAATATGACTACAATGAAGCACAAAACTACTCCTATCCACCTGATAATTAAGCTTAATCGGTTTACGTTCTTCACCAACAAGAAATTTCAAAACAGCAGTATCATAGTCAATCACACACTTGGTTTCAGATAGCCAGTCATTCCCCAGTATAACGGAATATACCAGATTAGGCACAACAAGACAACATTGCAACATGGTCTGACCACCAACCTCAATAGGAACAATAACCTGACTACGAATACGATTACTCTTAGCACCAGCTGCTGTGATAATAAATGTGTTCCTCACAGGAATCTCCTCAATAATCTCACCTCTGCGACGAGCTTCCTCACAAAATTTAAAATTTACACAAGACTTATGACTCCCCGAGTCTACAAGCAATTTCTCCTTCACACCCCATATGGTAGCCTCCATAGCTGGGTTGATCAATAATTCAGACGAACCACCTTCCTTAGCACTATCCTGGTCACACAACAAATCCTTACCAACATCAATCTCAAAAGCCTCCCTGATAACATGGATTTGCACATCAAGTGGGGATCTCCTAACGGACCTATTTAGGACATCCCGTTGGAGTTTAAATTCTGATTCTGCTGATTACCACTATTATTACCTCTCTCATCCCTTCTCCCCCTATCATTCAAATCCCTAGACTGATTACTAGAATTAAAATTCCTACTATCTTGATTCCTGAAATTAATCCTGGTTTCTTCCTGCCTATTCCCATTACCCTGATCCCTTCTGCTATAGTCATTCCCATTCCTACGATTACTTTCAAATGCTACTCCTCTCCTGTGATTATTTTCCCCCACACTCCTATGTCCTACCTGCCTACCCAAAGAATCGAAACGTTGCAACAGCCCTTCCATTCCCTTAATGGTCTTAACCTGCTGGATGCACATGGCCAACTGAATATCTTCATTAAAATGTCTAGCCATCCTCCTAACAATATCCTGCTCTGGCAAACTCTCTTCTAAGTTCTGACTAATAGCCACGTGCACAAGAAAATACTCCGTACGAGAAATACCCTCATTACCCTTATACTTCCCAGCCATAATCCTATCTCTTTCCCTACCCTGAATCTCCTCATCCCAAAACTTATCCATAAACAACTCCCTGAATCCCCTTAAACCCTTAATATGACCTCTATAAACATCATACCAACTCCTAGCTTCACCCGTAAACGCACTTGCTAACATATCATCTACCAAGTCCCACTCTAACACACCTTCTTCCAAGCTCCTAGTAAAACGTTTCTCCACTACCTTGAGAAATTCCAGAGGGTTAAACTGCTTACCATTAAACTTAGGCAGCTCAATTTCCTTAATAATATGCCTTTGTATGCTAGAACTCTGAACATCACCTGAGGACCTGACTGATTGAATCTTTTCGTCAACCCTCTGTAATACATCTGCCTTCCATACATCAATATGACTAGCGTTCTCTCTGACCTGATGTTCAATTACACCTTGTTTACTTATCACATTGTGAATACTGTTAAAGTTATCTAAAATTTTATCCTGACATTTAGAATTATTTTCAACAAGTTTAGCTTCAAGATTATTAGCAACGTTACAAATTACTCGGTTAAATTCACTTTTATTTGATTCAGATATACCCCTAATTTCTTCAATTTGCCTATCATGCTCAGACAATTTACCATTAATTTCTACACATTGATAGTTTAATTCCTTCCTCATCTCCATAATACCTGAATCGACTTTCTCACTTAACCTCTTTACTTGATTATCCATCCTATCACTAATTTCCTGAACTTGTTTTTCAATTTTAGCAACATTAATTTCCATTTTCTGATTATTATCCTCAAGTTTACTTTCAAGTTTCTGTGTTAACTCATCATTCTGCTCTCTAAGTTTACTTTCAAGTTTATTAGTAAATTCACTCAAAATATGAACTAATTGGTCTAGCTGATGGTCACTGTTATCGCTACTCTGCTCTGATAGAGATGATGAAGCATTGTCCCCGGTTACCATCGAATCTAACACAACATTTAAATTATTATCGCCCATTGTGGCTTCACTCTCTGAATTAATCATGTCAACGGTATAGTTTGCTCCCCCTGTACTACAATTAATATGCACTTTCCTTTCCACACTCCTATTTCTTAATTTTAACAGATTAATATTTTCTCTCGTCCAACTCATCACCTTGCGTTTCCCACATACGCAAAATTTCCACAAGACATATTATACACTCCACAGCGAACAAGAAATCTCCACAACAACTGTACATATCATGAAATCTGAGAGCAACTATACCATTTCTGTGTGCATACCCTATCGTGACTCAGATCAGTCTTGCCCCACGTTGCTAGCGACATTGAAATCTCTCTATTAAATATAAATATAAATAATAATGACTAATGGAATTTGGGAGCCATAAATATACAAATAAATAATTCTTAAACTTTGCCGGCTGTTGAAACTCATCTTCAGGGTCGTTGCCTTGTGACAAGGAGATCTGAATCACTTGATACCTAAAAAATTAATATTGGAAAAGGAGTCCATCTGGTAATTTCCCCCACCCATAGAAATTAAACAGAATATATATTAATCTCATACAATATACTTAGTCAATTAAACCTGTATTTACCTAGAAATCCGAGCAGAGCTCGTCGTGATACACCCTTGAACATATATAACAAAATAAAGAGAATATTGATATAAATAATAAATGTCTTAATTTATGAAATAACTCTCTCTCAATAACTGGTACTCAGTTTATTCCGCAACGCAAAATATTCACACGCAGTCATGACTCATTTTTCAAGAATGGACTCCACTTTGCTGATGGCGTTGGTATAGTTTGAAAAGGCCCAACGCGTTACCTTACGGAAACTCTCCGTAGAATTATATATGGCTAACATTCATAACCATAGAATGTTGTTACACTCCAGCATCTTTCTCCCTGGTTCCTTCAACAGCAGATCTCGAACTCCCAACATGGCATGGGACATCTTCCCACAACTCGTACAAAACACCTCTCCGATTACCACCAGTATCACATCTCCACACTGCAAGCTGCAACTTCCAACTGCCGACGCGTGCTTGCACCATACTAGCCCAAGCCAACACAACAGCGTCTTAAAATAGCCCAGTTCCTGGAATTTTCCACCTCAGCTCCGTCAACACGTAAACCCCCGCTCGGAGACTCGTCACGTACACAACCGGGAGATAAACTGAGTGATCGAAACACACTAGTCCCAAATAAAATATAGAGAGTATCCATAATAACGAGAGTTCCAAAAAGAGTTAATAAGCCGCGACGGCTAAATACACACATAAATGAAATATACACATGAATAAATAATAATAATAATAATAATAATAATAATAATAATAATAATAATAATGACAATAATAATAATAATAATATCTGACCGGGGTTTGTCAGGTTACAAAACAAAGGAATCGAATTAAGTAATTTAATAGATATATACTTACCAGATATTGTAATAGGAGTTGAATCAGGGCTGAAAAATGATATAATGAATGCAGAAATATTCTCACGGAATTGGAGTGTGTATCGTAGAGATAGGATAGGAATATGCCTTTGCTGGCGAGATGTAGTGTTTACAGTTCACTATGTCTTCTGGTATGGGCTATATCAAATTTGTTACTTTCATTGACCTGTCTCAGTCTCATCCTTGGCTTTGACAATATGAAAGTGACTGAGGTATGAGTGATGCTAGTAATACCATTGCTTATGCAGCCAGTCCCTGTTATGAATGGTGTGAAAATATCACTCATGGGGTCGGTTGGTGCCTGCATTTTACTGGGCTGAGCAGACTGATATGTAATAGCAATGGCTGGCTCGGTGAGGAAAGCAACGGGAAACTACCTCACTCCCCATTTCCCTAGTACGCCTCTTCAGTGACGCCTAAGCTATTTATGACAGCTGTTGGTGGAGCTGCAGATGATCAAACCAGCCTTCGGGCTGAATACTCAACATACACACAGGGTAAAAATGGTAGGAGGGGGAGTATTCATTCTGGTGAAATAAGAATTTGTAAGCTACGAAAAAGTTAAGGATGAAAAACATGAAATTCTGGGTGTAAGACTCATCTCTAAGGATAATAGGTAACTTGATGTCTTTGGAGTGTACAGACCGGGAAAGGGTAGCGCTGACGTTGATTCAGAATTATTTTATAAGATAATCAGCAATGTTGGAAATGACATGGAAAGAAATGTGATTGTAGCGGGAGATCTCAATTTACCAAATGTCAATTGGGAAGGTAATTCGAACGACAGGAAGCATGAACAACAAATTACAAATAAGTTAATATGGGAAGGGCACCTGATTCAGAAAGTGATGGAACCAATTAGAGGGAAGAATATTTTGGATGTAGTGCTGGTAAAACCAGATGAGCTCTATAGAGAAACCGAAGTAATAGATGGTATTAGTGACCACGAAGCTGTTTGTGTCGTAGTTAAAAATAAATGTGAAAGAAACGAAGGTACTAAAATTAGGACTATTGGGCAGTACCATATGGCTGGTAAAACAGGCATGAGAGAGTTTTCAAAAAGCAACTATGATCGATGGAAAAGGGTAAATAAAAATGTAAACAGACACTGGGATGGGTTTAAAGGAATTGTTGAGGAATGTGAAAATAGGTTTGTACCCTTTGAAGGTGGTAAGGAATGGTAAATATCCACTATATTATGACGGAGAAGTAGAGAGACCAAGAAGGAGGTGCAGGTTGGAACGAAATAGAGTTAGAAATGGTTATGGAAGTAAGGATAAAAGGAACTTACTAGGAAATTGAATCTAGCAAAGAAGTCAGCTAAGGATAACATGATGGCAAGCATAATTGGTGGCCATAGAGATTTTTGCGAAAATTGGAAGGGTATGTAGAGGTACTTTAAGGCAGAAACAGGTTCAAAGAAAGACAATCCAGGAATCATTAATGAACAAGGGGAGTGTGTATGCGAGGATCTTCAAAAGGCAGAAGTATTTAGTCAGAAGTATGTAAATATTGTTGGTTGCAACAGATAGGGCAGGTGAGTAATACTAAAGAAGTATTAAAATTTACGTCTGATAACAATGACATTTACAGTAAGATACAAAAGTTGAAAACTAGAAAAGCAGCTGGAATTGATAAGATGTCTGTGGATATACTAAAGGCAATGGGTTAGGGTATAGTACCATATCTGAAATACTTATTTGATTATTGTTTGGTTGAAGGGACTATACCAAAGTAATGGAGAGTTGCTATAGTAGCCCTGTGTATAAAGGAAAGGATGACAGACATAAATCTGAAAATTACAGGCCAGTCAGTTTGACATGCATTGCATGTAAGCTTTGGGAAAGCATTCTTTCTGATTATATTAGAGATGTTTGCGAAATTAATAACTGTTTTGACAGAAGACATTTTGGGTTTAGGAAAGGTTATTCCACTGAAGCTCAGCTTGTAGGATTTCAGCAAAATATAGCAGATATCCTGGATTCAGGAGTCCAAATGGGCTGTATTGCTATTGACCTATCTAAGGCATTTGATAGGGTAGATCATGGAAGACTACTGGCAAAAATGAGTGCTATTGGACTAGAAAGAAGAGTGACCGAATGGGTGGCTATATTTATAGAAAATAGAACTTAGAGAATTAGAGTGGGCGAAGCTTTACCTGACCCTGTAATAATTAAGAGGGGAATTCCTCAAGACAGTATTATTGGACCTTTATGTTTCCTTATATATATATATCAATGATGTGTGTAAATTAGTGGAATGAGAGATAAGGCTGTTTGCGGATGATGTTATTCTGTACAGAGTAATAAATAAGTTACAAGATTGTGAGCGGCTGCAAGGTGACCTCGATAGTGTTGTGAGATTCACGGTTGGGCAATGGTATGATGATAAACGGGGTTAAAAGTCAGGTTGTGAGTTTCACAAATACGAGAAGTCCTCTCAGTTTTAATGACTGCGTTGATGGGGTGAAAGTTCATTTTGTGGATCATTGTATGTACCTAGGTGTTAATATAAGAAAAGATTTTCCTTGGTGTAATCACATAAATATGATTGTTAATAAAGGGTACAGATCTCTGCACATGGTTATGAGGGTATTTAGGGGTTGCAGTAAGGATGTAAAGGAGAGGGCATATAAGTCTCTGGTAAGACCCCACCTAGAGTATGGTTCCAGTGTATGGGACCCTCACCAGGTTTACTTGATTCAGGAACTGGAAAAAATCCAAAGAAAAGCAACTCGATTTGTTCTGGGTGATTTCCGACAAAAGAGTAGCGTTACAAAAAAATGTTGCAAAGTTTGGGCTGGGAAGACTTGGGAGAAAGGAAACGAGCTGTTCGATTAAGTTGTATATTCTGAGCTGTCAGTGGAGAGATGGCGTGGGAGTACATCAGTAGACGAATAAGTTTGAGTGGTGTCTTTAAAAGTAGGAAAGATCACAATATGAAGATAAAGTTCTAATTCAAGAGGACAAATTGGGGAAAATATTCGTTTATAGAAAGGGGAGTTAGGGATTGGAATAACTTACCAAGGGAAGTGTTCAATAACTTGCCAATTCCTCTGCGATCATTTAAGATAAGGCTAGGTAAACAACAGATAGGGAATCTGCCACCTGGCAGACTGCCCTAAATGATGATCACTAGTTGTTTATTGATAATAATAATAATAATAATAATAATAATAATAATAATAATAATAATAATAATAATAAGTGAATGATTCATTACGCCAGCATCTGCCTAAACAGATATTGAAAGATACTTCTTCCACCGCGTTTTCCTCACACCCTGGAGGACTAAGTTGCACATGTGGTCTTGCCGCTATTTTACGAACGGGTGCCCTACATAGCGTCAATCCTATGTTGATGGATGTGTTCCTGTGGTGGCTGGTAGTGTGTGTATGTAGAGATGTGTAATGAAATATACACTAGCGCCCATTCCCAAAGCCAGAGACATTGCCTTTGCTCGAATTACATCCCCTACCCGGCATGGAAACGAAATCAGGTTCCCCTGTGCAGAAGGCAGTGACGCTGACCGCGCAACAAAAGGGCCGAAATTAGGAAGACATATATGCACACATACGTTGTTGTTGTTGTTGTTGTCATTACAGACTGTTACGGCTTTGAGTGTTCAGTCTACAAGCCTATGTGTGTGAACTAAGTGGATCGACTGTCCTACATTCAAAACTAAAACTCTGGCCCGTCTACATCTGCACCTTCTACCTTGAAATCACTAAGAATTTAATCTAACCATCGTAAACTTGTTCTGCCTCTATTTCTCTTACCTTCCATCATCGAGTCCTTATTCTCCGAAATTACCTCTCCTCACATGACCGCATCATCAGCTGAAGAAGAATTGGTGATGTCACATTCTTCAGGTGTAATTCCACTGCTCCCTTTCGTTCCTTCCACGGCAGAGATGAGTTGTGTCATGGTGGCTGGTGTTTTGATATAAGTACTAGTGAATCCCTTGGCAGGCCAAAGCCTTTAATGTACTGCTTCTGCGCCGGGGCTCCTTTTCTGTTTTCTAGGTCATTGTACATGTGTGTTCTTCATAACAATCTTAGTGGTGTAATAAGATAGTTGTTTCTCTTTCCGTTCTCAGGGATGGGGGTTATGTCCGTGGCACTTGAGGATGCTGAAATGCAATAGCTCCATTTCATTGGGTTCCGTCATGCTGAAGAGCTCCCATGAAAGAAATTTCCAACTCCCCTGCTTCACTTAGGATGTAAAGCAACGGAAGGGACGTTCTTGTTTTATCTGTCTTTACTATAGTAATTGCTTTACGTCGCACCGACACAGAGAGGCCTTATGGCGACGAAGGGGTAGGAAAATGTTAGCGAAGTGACCGTGGCCTTAATTAAGGTAGAGCATTAATTTGCCTGGTGTGAAAAGGGAAAAGTAAGAAATTCCTTTTTCAGGCCTGCCGACGGTGGGGTTCGAACCCGCTATCTCCCAAATGAAAGCTGACAGCTGCGTGACCAAAACCTCGCAACCGCTCACTCGTTTCTTCGTCGTTCACTTCCACACGTCTCCGATCAGCCGCCAAGTGCAGACGTGCTCTGGCCTTAAGTTTTACACATCAGCGAAGTACAAGCCTGAGTCGTACCATACCACACATTATTGCTGCAGGCCAGGTTAAGAAACATATTCTCAGAGGAGTGAGGAAAGAATGTATATCAGGTTGGGAGGAAGCACGTGACAAGCCCTACAATGAATACCGGAAGAACGGAGGAAATGACGTTGCTGGTGACCTTGCTTTAGATGAAGTCAGACGGTCTAGGTGAACTGAAACTATGCATAGAAATTAAGCATTCCAGTGGAAAGGTATGGAGCCTTTTGAATAAGCTAGGTCGAGTACCTCATACTCCTCATCCCAAATTGGCATTTACACCTAAACAAGTCTTATTGCTGGTTTGTCAAAAGTGAGACGTAATGTGCACCATAGGAGGTTAACGGGACGAGGAATATACTTTCTGAAAATACACTGTATTTCGATACCTTCACTCCTTTCACTGAAGAGGATGTTCTGATAGCCGTGAAGGGGACTAGAAACTGAAAAGCTCCGAGTATGGATGAAATACGCCCTATATTTCTTATACACTGTGGAAAGAAAGCAAGGAAATGGCTGTCACAGATCTTCTCAAAGATTTTACTTGCAGAAAAAGCTCCTCCAGTGCTCAAGTGTACTAATATTATTTCCTTCCTTCAAAGAGGTCATTCTGCTGATTACCCTGCCAGTTTCCCCATTAAGTGTTTGTTAAAATCTACTGGAAAGACTCCCCTACAATAGGATCAGTACTCAAATGTTTAACATTCTTCCAGTTGAACAGGCGGTTTTCAGATTACATTGAAGTTGTGAAGACCAAGTTCTAGTTTTGACAACTTACATGGAGTCAGGTTTCGAGAAACGACTGAAGACTGAAGTGGTCTTGGAAGACCTCGCAGCAGAATATGATAGAGTTTGGAGATATGGAGTTTTACATGCGTGCTTTAAATTGACTGAATGCAAGTTAATAATACAGTTAAACTACGTGTTGTCAAATAGGAAGCTTCATATAGCAATGGACAGTAAGTATAGCAAACTGAAAGTTCTCCATAACGAACTCCCGCAAGGATCGGTGCTTTCGCCATTGCTTTTTAATTTGTACATCGCGAACATACCAACTACCTTCTTCCGCCAGTTGCATAAGTTGATGATCTAGATCTTGCTTTTGAATACACCTCATTGGATGGGATAGAGAGAAATATAAACGCTGACGTGATCGTTTTGAGTGTGAAGTTTAGAAAATGGTGCCTGACTCCAAACACCAACTAAGCAGAGACCTGTTTTATTTTTTGAATAGGCCGTCAAAAACCATCCTAAATTTGTCACTCAGTGGGGATCCTCTACTTCACAGTTCTCATCCTATGTACTTTGGAGATACTCGTGATCGAACTTTGTCTCTCTGCACTCATCTAACAGACAGTGCTGCTAAATTAAGGACAAGGAACAACATTTTTCACAAACTTGCTGGCTCTGCATGGAGAGCCTCTTCGTTCACACTTCAGCTATCGGGCTGTTTTATTCATCAGCGGAGTACGGTTCTATAGAACAGCTTACATGTTCGGAAGGTTAATGTTGTCCTGAATAAAACCATGCGGAATATCACTGGAACACTTAAATACACCCCTCCTTTCCGGCTGTCTGAACTCAGCCACTTCGAACCTCCTAGATTAAGGAGAATGAATAACTTAGACCGAGAGTACTCAAAAATGACAATGAATTTGTCTCTTCCTAGCAACAGCGAAGCAGCTGGTTTATTTCAACGTCGGATGTCTGAGGTCCTTTCAAGCTACTTCAGTCCTGCAAACGAATGGCGAAGCGAATAATGCAGTGTACTTTCACAAGAGTGGCAGCCTTTATTCAATGTACACCATCCCCCTCCTAGTTCAGATCTGCCACGAAAATCCTTGTTGCACTCAACAGTGTTTGAACCGGCCATGGACGATGTGCTTCATCGCTTCGCAAATGGGACTTGCGATCTTTCCCTAGCTGCGATTTTAGTGAGGCGGAGCAGGGAGACCAGCACATTTCGCTAAGTGTAAAACAAGAGCATTCTCCGGACTTATGGAGGAATTTATGACAGCTTCAGTTTCGGCCATGCAGTATAGTGGCTGGACAGTCCGAACATTATTTTTTCTAAATCCTCTTTTGAAGAATTGTTGATTGTCTCAGTGCATCTATCTACGTATTGTGATGTTGTTTATTGCACTTATGTAATACTGTATGTGTAAAGTGCCATAAGCTAATAAACTGCTCGGCTCCCTTTCTGATGTGGATAAAAGCATTCACCGATGTATTCCTCGATAAATTCTCTGAATAGCCGTGAAAACCGCAGGAAAATCCGATCGGCGGTTCTTGCAATTATCCCACACAAACGCATACCGGTTCATTTTTATAATATGTACAAAAAATTCCCTGATATGAGAATGATTACCAGGAGTAATTCATAATTGGAAAATGTGAAATGTTTATGATATCCCACAAACAGAATGCATTCCGGGTATTAATTAAAAGCATGGATTTCAACATATAATGTAAATGCCAGAAATAAATGGTTCCGTAGTATTCCAAAACACACGTTGAATTTCAGGAAATGGCTTAGTGTCGTAAGTAAATACAGAAAATTAACAATTGAACAACTACACTATGCGTACCTCTATATCAGGAAGAAAACCGAAATAAAGGAAAGTACAAGCACTAGAATATTCAAGGTAAAGGAATACTACACAACCTCAAATTATTTGGAATATCAGGGATGCACTGAAAAAACAAAGTTACAAAAAGCTGTTTAACAGAGACATACAGCCTGCAACTGTAAACTTGCACAAACTCAAAGATCTTTATTCCAATATATAACGTAAACAGACATTAATAATGAGGAGGTTACAATCTGTGGTTATTTAAGTGACTGTTGTCCCTTCTTCCTCTGCCTTAGTACCATGCATGACCTCCTTCGTCACTGCTCAGGTGTCTGACACGCTGTGACATGCTTGGGATCAGTACATTGAAGTCATCTTGACGAAAAGTCCTATTCTACCTGAGTAATCTACTGAGGTCCGGAAGTGTTTTTGGAAGTTGTAGACGTTTCAAAGCTCTCCCAAACATGCTTAATGCAGTTCTTGTCCGGTAAATTAACTGGCCAATTCACTTGGTTGATACCCGCCTCTAACATGAAATTCCTCACTGATGAGGGTGAGCATTGACGTCGAAGAGGGACCTCTCTAAAATTAATTGATTCAGAACTGGAAAAATCCAAATAAAATCATCTCTATTTGTTCTGGGTGATTTCCGACAAAAGAGTAGTACTACGAAAGTATTGGAAAGTTTGGGCTGGGAAAACTTGGGAGAAAGGAGACAAGCTGCTCGACTAAGTGGTATGTTCCGAGTTCTCAGTGGAGAGATGGCTTAGAATGACATTAGTGGACGAATGAGTGGTATCTTTAAAAGTAGGAAACATCACAATATCTAGATAAAGTTGGAATTCAAGAGGACAAATTGAGGCATATATTCGTTTATAGGAAGGGAAGTTAGGGATTGGAATAACTTACCAAGAAAGACGTTCAATAAATTTCCAATTTCTTTACAGTCATTTTAGAAAAGGCTAGGAAAACAACAGATAAGGAATATGCCACCTGGGCGGCTGTCCCAAATGCAGATTAATAGTGACTGATCGAAGTTGGTCTCCTCTGCGCTGCGCTGTGACGTCGATGTACCGGTCTTGACTTGGCGCTGTCCACCTCGGTCGTTCAGTCTCACGGTACCTTTTTGACGTTTTTGGCACTGTACTTTGGGTAACCGCCACGACACATGATACTGCTGTTTGTGTATGTTCATCCTGAATCAATGCCACAATTCTGACTTGGTCAGACTGTGAAATAGGCATTGCACTGTACACTACTACCAGTCTTCACCCCAGGCTCAACACAGACCCTAGGCAGCGACATTTGCTGTATTGTAAACAAGCAATTTAATTACCGTGTGTACACAGTGCTCTCTACCACTCAAAACAGGACTACACACGCCCCACCATACAACGTGCGTAATCCCACAATATTCTACACTTAATGTGAGGTGTAAGTCATATAATGACGTTCACCAACCATCCGTTTAAGTCCCAGCGGACCGGACGAGTTGGCCGTGCGGTTAGAGTCGCGCAGCTGTGAATTTGCATCCGGGAGATAGTGGATTCGAATCCCACTGTCAGCAGCCCTGAAGATGGTTTTCCGTGGTTTCCCATTTTCACACCAGGCAAATGCTGAGGCTGTACCTTAATTATGGCCACGTACGCTTCCCTCCCGCTCCTAGGCCTTCCCTATCCCACCGTCGCCATTAAGCGACGTTAAGCAAATAGCAAAAAAAATAGTCCCAGCCGAGCATAAGGCCTCGGTACTCTGACTTATGCATTCCCCATATCAGCGGCCGCACACGGCCCGCGAGATATTTTTAAAAATATATTTTAAGAAATATGAAGAAACTTTACAAAAAATATTTCATAGCTTCATCAAAAATGTATTAATATTATACCCCTTATGGACCCGAGTCAGAACTAATTAATTCTTTAATATAATTTCCTGTTTTTAAGTGTGCACTTGACCTGAACAGAGACTTGCTGCTCTACTACCATGTAAGGTGACTGAGTGCTGTGAAGTGCCTTGAACGGTTTTTTTTCTTTGAAATTTGCAAGGAGATCGTCAAGATGTCAGATTTTCTCTCACAGTTATTCCTTAGCGCGTTAAAAACAAACAACAATGTATCGTCTCATTTAAGCACTGTCAAATGCTACCGACCTCAACTGTGATCGAACTAATGATCTCAGGAACAGCAGGTCGACTACTAACACGCTAGTTGACTCAGGTCGTATTATTATTATTATTATTATTATTATTATTATTATTATTATTATTATTATTATTATTATTATTATTATTATTATTGTGTATATTCACCACCCGCTTCTTATGTTTGCTCCACACAGTAATTGCATCTGTTAGAGAAATAATTTCGGACTGGGGACAGATGCTCAGGTGACCCATTTCAAGTGTTTAGACAGTCGTCCCTCGGTGGTGATAAAGCCAGATGTACAGTGTTCAGGTGTATTACATTATCACGTGATTATAATACATTGGTGGGCTTCATAGCTACTATATTCACGTATTTCTTTTTCTAGGTAGAGTTTGGTGTTATGTTCCAAAGGGAGGTTTTTAAAATTTCTTCCATAAAGATTTGGCATTCTGTTAGAGATTGGAAGAATGTTTGGCCTTACGTTATTTTGAGAGTAGAAAAACATTGTCTTCCTCCATCGTTGTGAACTATTCGCGTATGATTCAGTGCCTGTCACTGAATGTGGGGGAGGTGAACACCAAAGCATTCATAGCCTGTGTTGAGGCGGTAATTCGCACTTCTTTGCTTCGTAGGTTAGATCTTACAGTTCTTCTGACTTGATTTAATAATATTCCAAAAGTCACTATTTTTCTGTCAACAGTGTCCAGGGATTTATATTGCACGATTCTACCCCCAATTGTCCCGTGTTCAATTCTTCTACGAATTGAAGTCCAACATAAGAAATTTGAACAATGATCGTTCAGTCTTTGGTAACATAACATGGAGTATACAAATGGCTTCACATCAACTATCCGCCATTCTAGGAGTACATCGTAGTGGTACCTCATTGAAAAACTTCAGTCAAATGCTAAAATATAGTCCTTATTTGGTTTATTTTGTGTAATAAATTAACATTTTAGCAGAGTAACAGAAATTATAGCTTGTTGTGTTCTGTTTCTAAATCGATACTCGCTACACGACATGTGGAAGATAATGCAGGGGGGGGGGGAGGAATTGATCTGCTCGAAGACAGCGATATTTCCTTACCTCCGAAATATGGCAGATAATTTTGGGAAGATACTGATCAAATACGACATCAAGACCATATTTTGCAACCTACGCAGGAAGTTAGTTCGTTATCTGTACCATTCAAGGACAAAAGAATTACAGGCCCTTGGTCTACCACTCTGAATGTAGCTGCCGTATCAGATACGAAACGGACCGTCTGATACCTACCGGATTTAAAGAACTTATCCGTCACACCAAGGACCTAGATTATAGCAGCTGTTTCCCTGAACCCGAAAGAAGTTTCGCATAGGCTAGAAAAAATTAAGAAACAAAGGAACAACACAAATTTAAGGAAATGCTGAAAAATGAGCGATTCTTGGATGTCTGTTATACGCAGATTATCAATATGCAGATAACAAAATACAGAACGAACTCTCTAGTTACGTAAAAGCACCGGCAACTCCCAGCTGACCGCCGAGCGGAATGTTTCAAGACACCCCGCCACCTGAGGTTTGTGGTCGTCGGGATGAGGTGAGACTGTATAAGGCGAGGTACAGTGACCCGCCAAATCTTCTGGCCAGAGAGAAGGCCTTACCTTCATGGCGGCCCCTAGGGGGAGGGGAATGAGAACTTAAACTCAGCTCGATCATATTCGTAGTTGACTTTTAGCTCCCTGGGAGACTACCTCGGATCAACTAGGGGTACTTCAGTCACCTTGACAAAGAATAATGTATTGCATTCGAAACGCCGACAAAGTACATAAAACAATAACACTGTTAGATGGAGAAGAACAAAATAATATAACAGATAGTGGAAGCTTCATATGTAAGGTAAGAAGTCAACCAAGTCAAAGGAAAGATGAATTCTGTAGAAATTGCTGTATTATATATAATTTCGTGTGGCTATTTCTAGCAGAGTGCAGCCCTTGTAAGGCAGACCCTCCGATGAGGGTGGGTGGCATCTGCCATTTGTAGCAAACTGCGTGTTATTGTGGTGGAGAATAGTGTTATGTGTGGTGTGTGAGTTGCAGGGATGTTGGGGACAGCACAAAAACCCAGACCCCGGGCCACTGGAATTAACCAATTAAGGTTAAAATCCCCGACCCGGCCGGGAATCGAACCCGGGACCCTCTGAACCGAAGGCCAGTACGCTGACCATTCAGACAACGAGTCGGACATTATTATTATTATTATTATTATTATTATTATTATTATTATTATTATTATTATTATTATTAAAAAACAAGGCTTAATTTTACAAGGGCGTTATAGACTTAAGTTTGAGATTCGATCCCAGGCTTAATCTAACTAGACATGATGAGTCATGGTCCAGTTTAGCTCTAGGAGAGATTTGATGGTCACTTTGGTGGAATCAGAACTTAAAACAAGATGGCGGCTACACATTGCACAGATAGGACTTGGGAGATTGCGTAAGGCTTAATGCATATGCTTTATTTATAGGGGCCGTAACGTTGGAACCTAAGCTCGGAACGAAATGAGGTCTTGGAGCTGAGCGAGAGTAGAAAGTGCAAAGGGCTAAATAGCTAAAGGACTAAAGGGCAAGAGGACTAAATACCAAAATGACAAAAGAACAAAAGGCCTAAAGAACAAAAGGTCTAAAGGGAATGAGCTAAGGCCTAGGGCTTACAGAGAGCTTGGAAGGGCTAAAGAGCAAAAGGGAAAAAGGAAAAGGGGCAAAAGGGCTCAAAGGAATGAGCTGTGGCCTACGGCTAAGAGCTGAACTTGGAAGTACTAAAGGGCAAAGGAGAAAAAGGGCTAAAGGGCAAAAGGACAAACGGGCTAAAAGGCTAAAGGGATAAAGACAAAAGGGCTAAAGGCCGAAAGGATACCAGGGCTAAAGGGAAAAAGTGCTAAGGCGCTAAACGGAAGAGGGCTAACGGGCGAAAGGGGCTGCGTGGCTAAAGGGCTGAGGAGAAAAGACCTAAGGGACTAAATGGAAAAGGGGCTAAAAGGCAAAGGGGCTGAATGGCTGAAGAGCGACAGTCCAAAAGGGCTTAAAGGCAAAAGGGCAGAAGAGTAAAAGGGTTAAAGGGAATGAGCTATGGTCTAGTGCTCAGAGCTGAACTTGGAATAACATGGTGGCACGCTACCAGGGGAATGGTGTGGGGTTTAAGACATGTGTTTATTCATAAGGACATTACGTTAGAAAGCTACTTCAAGGTCTTGAAGCTGAATGGCTGCAGAGTCAAAGACGATAGCAAGTGAGCTAAGGCGTAACGCGCTGTTGGTTCTAGTTTTTGGAACACTGAATATTATATTTCAAGTTTTCGACCTTATAGATTTGAACTCTAGAGACTTGTAGTAGCTTACAATATTGTTGATAAAACTTAGAGATTAAAACTTTGTGTTCAGAACCGAAAAAGAATTCACGTTTCACATGACGGGGAATGGAACTCATGGATCTTCCCAATGGACTGCTGAGTATCATGCCAAGTAAATGACTGCGCATTGAAAGCGTGCGTTTAATTCAAATACACCTAACGTTTGAGCTTCAAGAAATTAAAAACCTACTCCGACTGGGAATCAAACTTAGCACTCTTGCCATTTGACTGCTGACTAACATAGTAACTAAATGACTGTGCGTTAAATTTGAAACACTCAACCTTCGAGTTACAAGAAATTTAAGAATTCCCCGACAAGAATAGGAATCAAACCCGTGGCTCCTTTACCTTGGCAGCAAACATCCGTTCGAAGTGGGGCGATAATTAAAAATTTTAGAGGATCCAACCCACCTACTTACTAAACACTCAGCATGCATACCCAATAATAAAAAATAATGTAGTGCCGGAATTTAGTCCCGCAGGAGTTCGCGTCTTATCACGCGCGCACACACACGTTGGCAGTTTGGTTCAGCTTGCACTTTTTGGCGTCAAACTTGGATCTGTAATGTCAACACCCTTGTAGAGTAAAATCAAAGGTCGACCCAGAGGTATGTGAGGTTAAGGTTGAACACGTAGCCAACTTAACATCATATGAGGTTAAGGGTGCACTCTTAGAGAACCGCCCAACTTTTCAAATCGCCCGCCAAGTAAAGTCATGTGAGGTTAAGCATGCACTCTTAATCAGCACATTTCGTGAGGTGGCGGCCTCTCCCAGGGGTGTGTGGTTTCCAAAGAAATAATTGTCGAGTCCAATAATAAATATAGAAAGGATTTTGAAATTACTGGACAAGACCTAATATGCCGGTAGGGAGATTTCTCTAGAATGAAATATAGAACATCAAAAACGGAAGGAAAAACAAAAGGACGGCATTCATTATAGATCCGAGAGTATTATTATTGGTGTTACGTCCCACTAATTATTTTTATGGTTTTCGGAGAATTCGAGCTACCAAACGTACAGTCTCGCCAGTCACTAATCCTTCCTACACTGAACTAGAGTACATGAGCACATTCATATTCCACCCGACTAGGCCAACCCGCCAATGTGGACTCGGGAAACCAGTGCCTTACTCTCTGAGCCACTCTGCCCACCATAGACACCCTAGACGGTCATTAGACAGAGAAAATTAGTATCTCAACTACTCAGTGTAAAAGAAAATATTTCTGATAATGTACTTAATGGCAGAATTCACTGAGATTAAACCAACGATGGGAATGCGTTCACACATCAATCCTCAAGAAGTGAAAATATTGACAAATACTCTACAGTATCATAAACGACAACACTGGGTGTAAGAAAATGATTCATAAAATAATCATGAGAAAAGAACACTTTTCTGTTTCAATTATCGTGTATGTTTTACGTTATATTTTAGCCAGATTATTTCATTTCACATTATCGTCGTTAATAAGATGATTCTAAAAAACTGAAATCATGAAGTATTACCATCGATGAGGCGCCATTCGATTGGACGTAAGCATTTGTAACACGAGTATACAAGCAAGATATCGGGAATTGTTACAACCACAATTGTGGTATTTTTGAGATCAATATACCAGGCAAAGTGTCTCCAGGAATTTTGTGGAACCAGTTATAATAACTTGGTGGAGGCTCCGAAGGACAAAAACCAGTACATTTTCAAACCATAAGGTAAAATGTTGACCATTATTGGGGTATTGTGTATGTTGGGACAGAATTTAAGATGTTACAGGTAATGAAATGCATTAATTGTAGCAATCAGACTTCATGAGAGTTGATGAAAGAATGAGAACTTAGTTCAAAATCCAACCCTCGTGTGTCAGAAAGAAATGTGACCTTAGTACCCGGAATCTAGCCTAAATGATGTTTCAGTTTGCCTTATTCGCCGTCTGGACATTTAATTGAACTTTGAGGCTTCTAATACGTTCCTTCGCAAACTCGAATAGTTATGGTGTTGTAAATACCATGTAAAGCGACTACAGTGGTAATTCCTTTACCGGTCGATCTATTGTTAATCACAGGACTAAGGATTGGAATGATTTAATTTCTGTATTAGTTACTATGCAATTGCCTTTTCTTTTCTTTTCTTTTTGCTAGTGTTTCATTATTGCGCTAAAACAGTGATTGGGAAGGAAGCAGCCGTGGCTTTAATTAAGGTACAGCCCGTCCATTTGCCTGGACTGAAAATGGGAAACCACGTAAAACCGTCTTAGGGATGCAAGCAATGGGATTCGAAACAACCATCTCCCAAATACGAGTTGACAGCTACGTGGCCATAACCGCGCAGCCACTCGCTCGGTACATTATGTCTGTTACTTATAACTTATGGATACGATATACAGAGTCCATCCAGCTTTCACTCTCGTACAGAAAATATGGTCTGAAAGATACCATTGTAAAGATAGTTCCGTACGGGAACCGAATTATTTCTTACAGAATACTGTTAAGCGCAACTACGAGCTCACTCCATCAGCTTTTCTGCACATTCAGTCAATGTCACTTACTATAATACCATGCTGGGAGAATACACAACCTAAATACTTGAAACTGTAAACCTGTTGTAGTTTTGTATTCCCAACTTGACAATTATCTCAGATTTCTTCCCTACGGACATCACCTTATTTTTTGAAATGTTTATTTTCATACCGTAATCACTGCATCTAATTTCATGTACCAAGGTGTAAAATTGCAGGCCCTCAGCTGAACAACAAATGTGAAAGATAACAGCCTTCTGACCCCTGCATGCACCTTGAACACGAACTCATTCTACCATCAATTCTCACTGCAGCCCGATTGTCAACCCAATTGCCTTTTGAAAATCAGGAAACTCAATCGTCAAAAATTACCAGTCTTCCGTACCTGTGTGGAATGTGCTCATCAGTTGGACACCGCACCTTCCCTAATACACTGGCAAGCTAGCACACTGGTAGTGACACGACTACAAACTATCACTGTGGTGAATCATTGGTAATCTATGGCGACTGAGTTTCGTGAATTTCATATCGTTACCTTAATCGCAAGTCATATTTTTGGCCCTCAATGCCTCTATTGCTTTTAATAATCTACCCATAACCAAATAAGCCTTCAGTACGGTTAACATCCTTTCCCTCCATACTCTGCTATATGCCTTCTCTAGATCTACGAAACACAAATATAACTCCCTCGTTGCATTTTTCAAATACCAGGCGTATATTGAAAATCTGATCCTGACAGCTCTTCTGTGCTCTGAAATCACACTTGATTTCTTTTAACTTAATCTCAACCACTGATCGCACCCACCATTCCAGATACCAGTGAACACCTCCCCTGGTATACCGAGCAATGAAGTACCTCGATAGTTGCTGTAGTCCTTCATATTCCCTTCCTTATAAATAGGTGCAATTACCGCTTTCTTCCAATCAGAGGTGATCTTACTAACATTCCATGCTAATCTTATTACTGTGTGGAGCAATTTCATCCCTCCCTTCCCACCATATTTCACCATTACAGCTCTACTTTTATGCATCCCTGCTGATGTTTTACAATGGACTTCGTTTAAAATATTCTGATCTCGCTAATTTTTTTCTAATATAGGTTTTTTTGCTATTTGCTTTACGTCACACCGACACAGATAGGTCTTATGGCGACGAAGGGAGGGGAAAGGCCTAGGAATGGGAAGGAAGCGGCTGTGGACTTAATTAAGGTACAGCCCAAGCATTTGCCTGGTGTGAAAATGGGAAACCACGGAAAACCATCTTCAGGGCTGCCGACAGTGGGGTTCGAACCCACTATCTCCCGGATGCGAGCTCACAGCTGCGCGCTCCAAACCAAACGGCCAACTCGCCCGGTAATATAGGAAATTAACCTAACAAAGAGGACTGGTGTGCATTTAACGCACTACGGCTATGCTTTCGGGAGACGCGTGGGTTCGAACCCCACCATTGGCTGTGCTATAAATTGTTTTCTGTGCTTTCCCGTTTTCATTTCCAGGCAAATACTGGGGCAGTTAATATTCATAGGCCGCAGCCGTTTCCTTTCCC
The DNA here is from genome assembly GCF_040414725.1 of Anabrus simplex. Taxonomy (NCBI): domain Eukaryota; kingdom Metazoa; phylum Arthropoda; class Insecta; order Orthoptera; family Tettigoniidae; genus Anabrus; species Anabrus simplex. Next base: position 53,981,561 of record NC_090266.1, read on the forward strand.
TTCCTTACCCAATTTCGTTCACCATCATTCATTTCATCTTCATTAGATCCTCAACTGAGGTTCACGTCAAAAAGGGCATCCGGCCGTAAATAAACACGCCGTATTAATTTATCTCACCTCATCCCCCACCCCGTATCAGGAAGTGGGAAAAAGTAGTAGATATACAGTACATGCATGGGATGCTACCCCAGTCACACACAGTCATACAGTAGTGTGAATCTGTCCTATAAAGTTTTATAGAACACCACTAGTCGCCTGAGTAAAAGGAGGGCCATGTTCGAGATGCGCACTCCTATTGCAATGTCCATCGTTCACAAACTAGTACGTATCTACAGTAACCCACACCACAAATCATATTTTCATTATTGTTTTCTTTTTAGTCTTGTTCTTTCCTGATCATGTAATTTCGTGTTTTGACACAGCACAGAGCCCTAGTTTCTACTAATACATTGTTTTCATGTCATTATTTTGTTGTTCTTGTATAATGTATAACTAAATTTAATTCCGCTTCTGTGCTATTTCTAAACAACTATTGACATTATATCACACTTCTCCAACCATCCACTCCCTCTGTCATCCTGCATAATGGGGTCGACAGCATCATACTGAGTATCCATCATGGTGTTTATATCTAAGATAATTTTTATCAAATGCATTTCATTCACGATGTTCTAAAGAAAGAAAGAAAGAAAGATAAACAGATACAGAGATACAGGAAACATCTCTATGAACCTGACTAAAACGTGGACCACAACTTCTACTGGTCGCGGAATGCATGTATGCAGGACGTAAATTGTATCCCATGTTGTACCATTCGTCATGGAGTTCAGCACTCAGTTCCGTCAATAACGATGGGAAAGAAATATGCAACGAAGTCTCTGCTCTAAAACGTAGCGCAGATGATAGGGAATAAATAAGTTGGACGATTGGTTGTATCAGGGGAGATGTTGAGGACCATCAGCATGCTCGTCAAACCCAGGCCTAAACACAGTGAATATAGCGTTCTTGTTAGGGAACAACATCCATACCATTGGTTGCACTTGGTCACCCAGCATGTCTACATATTACTTGGCTGAAATTCATCCTTTGAGATTAGGAACAGGGTGAACAGAATATCATGAAATTGCAGCCCACACCGTCACAAAGCCACCTCCATGCTTAACGGTCGGAAGTCCGACGCATAGGTTTCTTCAGACGTCCGTCATATATAAACCCATACTGTTGTTCAAAACAAGGTGATGAATGACACATTGGACCATAGTACTCTCTTCCAATCATAATTGGCCCCATGTTTTCTGGTCTCGACACCATTTTCTGCGTGCTAACTTGTGCTTGAAGGAGAACAGAGGTGTGGATACCGCCACCCTGCCACATATGTTCAGTTATTACAGCTCTTATCGGATTGTGAATCCAGAAACAGGATGTTAGAGATATTGAAAGAATTCTGGCATCACTTTTATAGCATTGACAACGATCGATTTTTAAAGGAGAAGGCCTATTAATCATGTCTTCGAAAACACATATTATGGTGTTCTTTTTTGATACTTGCCATGATAGTACGTACAATTTTCCAAGGACTACACAAAATACGTCTTAGGAGCACACACTTGCACTACGCGATAACCACACACTACCGACACGCCCCTTGCCGTGTTACACTAAAAAAAATGGAAATTGCAACACCATGAAGGCATTGGTCGTTTGTGTTGGTTTTCAAGATATGGAACGATGCCATGTAGTTATGTAAGCGATCAAAGTTTCAGACCCATTGGATTTTTGCTACAGGTCTCCCCACGTGATTGGTCGCGGAGGAATCAACTCCAGTATACGGACTCTGGTGTAGCGTATTTGACATGCATTCTGTGCATTGAAGTGCTCCCCGTCAAACATGCCTCGACGACAGAGAAGAGCACGCTATCAACAACTGTCGCCGTTTGAGAGGGCTCGGATAATTGGGCTGTGTGAGGCTGGATTATTGCTAAGAACTGTCGCTGCACCTGTTGGCCGACAGGCATCTACGGTACAACGTGTATGGCAGCAGTGGTCAAATGAAGGTACCCGAACTCATAGACCTGGAGCAGGCCCAGCGCGACGGACAACTGTGAGAGAGGATCGCCGCATCATTTGGATCGCCCGGATGGAACCCCATCCAACGGCAGCGCAAATTCGAGCAGCTGTGGCACCCCACGTTACACAACAAACAGTTGGTAATTGCCTGCGTGCAGGTGGCTTACGGGCCCGTGTCCCTGCAGAAGGTGTTCCATTGACCCCACAACAGCGACGTGTAAGGCTGGCCTGGTGTCGAGAAAGATCGACGTGGGTCGAAGAATGGCATAGGGTCGTCTTTAGCGATGAATCGCGCTTCTGTCTTGCCCGCAGTGATCGCCGGAATCGTGTGCGCAGACGTACCGGGGAGAGGGGCCGCCCAGATCTTATTGTCGGGAGGCACACAGGGCCAACATCAAGCATTATGGTCTGGGGAACTATTGGCTTTAATGTGAAATCACTATTAGTGCTTGTTGAGGGCAGTATGACTGCTCGACAGTACGTTGATAGGGTACTCAATCCAGTGGTTTTTCCTATGATGGTGAATATTGCTAATTGGGTGTTTCAGCAGGACAGTGCCCGGGTTCACTCTGCACGTATCTCCAGAGAAGCTCTCCACGACATCACAACCTTAGAATGGCCCGCCAAATGCTCAGTCCGATTGAGCATGTGTGGGACATGATGGGTCGACAACTGGTCCACCGTCCTCAGCCACCCACAACTCTGGAACGACTGACCCGTGAAGTGCAGCAAGCATGGCCACAATTCCTCAGGAAGCGATCCAGGGCCTTATTGACTCCATGCCTCCACGAATTCATCAATGTATTGCAGCTCGTGGTGGGCACATCCTGTATTGACTGTTGTCCAAACTTGCGGTTAGAGGGACCTGAAAGTGTAATCATCGAATCACAACTGAACAGTCATCCTGCATGTTCAATTACAGCAATGTAGCACTACTCCTTCTGGGTGTTGCAATTTCCATTTTCTTCAGTGTACCTCGGCCGAGGTTACGCACGAACTGGAGCAGTCAGCCTGGCAATGAGTTCACTCAGACTGATACTTGTAAACAAACTCAAGCATGGAGCAGTCAGCGTGTCAGTGAGGTCACTCAGCCTGATACTTGTAAACAAACTCAAGCATGGAGCAGTCAGCGTGTCAGTGAGGTCATACAGCCTGATACTTGTAAACAAACTCAAGCATGGAGCAGTCAGCGTGTCAGTGAGGTCACTCAGCCTGATACTTGTAAACAAACACAAGCATGGAGCAGTCAGTCTGGCAGTGAGGTCTCTCAGCCTGATACTTGTAAACAAACTCAAGCATGGAGCATTCAGGCTGGTAGTGAGGTCACTCAGCCTGATACTTGTAAGTAAACTCAAGTACGAAGCAGTCAGCCTGGCAGTGAGGTCATACAGCCTGATACTTGTAAACAAACACAAGCACGGAGCAGTCAGTCTGGCAGTGAGGTCATACAGCCTGATAATTGTAAACAAACACAAGCACGGAGCAGTCAGTCTGGTAGTGAGGTCACTCAGCTCGATACTGTACTTGTAAACAAACACAAGCACGGAGCATTCAGCCTGGTAGTGAGGTCACACAGCTCGATACTGTACTTGTAAACAAACACAAGCATGGAGCAGTCAGCCTGGCAGTGAGGTCATACAGCCTGATACTTGTAAACAAACACAAGCATGGAGCATTCAGCCTGGTAGTGAGGTCACTCAGCCTGATACTTGTAAGTAAACTCAAGTACGAAGCAGTCAGCCTGGCAGTGAGGTCATACAGCCTGATACTTGTAAGTAAACTCAAGTACGAAGCAGTCAGCCTGGCAGTGAGGTCATACAGCCTGATACTTGTAAGTAAACTCAAGTACGAAGCATTCAGCCTGGTAGTGAGGTCATACAGCCTGATACTTGTAAGTAAACTCAAGTACGAAGCATTCAGCCTGGTAGTGAGGTCATACAGCCTGATACTTGTAAACAAACACAAGCACGGAGCATTCAGCCTGGTAGTGAGGTCACTCAGCCTGATACTTGTAAACAAACACAAGCACGGAGCATTCAGCCTGGTAGTGAGGTCACTCAGCCTGATACTTGTAAACAAACACAAGCACGGAGCATTCAGCCTGGTAGTGAGGTCACTCAGCCTGATACTTGTAAGTAAACTCAAGTACGAAGCAGTCAGCCTGGCAGTGAGGTCATACAGCCTGATACTTGTAAGTAAACTCAAGTACGAAGCAGTCAGCCTGGCAGTGAGGTCACTCAGCCTGATACTTGTAAACAAACACAAGCACGGAGCATTCAGCCTGGTAGTGAGGTCATACAGCCTGATACTTGTAAACAAACACAAGCACGGAGCATTCAGCCTGGTAGTGAGGTCATACAGCCTGATACTTGTAAACAAACTCAAGCATGGAGCATTCAGGCTGGTAGTGAGGTCACTCAGCCTGATACTTGTAAGTAAACTCAAGTACGAAGCAGTCAGCCTGGCAGTGAGGTCATACAGCCTGATACTTGTAAGTAAACTCAAGTACGAAGCAGTCAGCCTGGCAGTGAGGTCATACAGCCTGATACTTGTAAGTAAACTCAAGTACGAAGCAGTCAGCCTGGCAGTGAGGTCATACAGCCTGATACTTGTAAACAAACACAAGCACGGAGCATTCAGCCTGGTAGTGAGGTCATACAGCCTGATACTTGTAAACAAACACAAGTACGAAGCAGTCAGCCTGGTAGTGAGGTCACTCAGCCTGATACTTGTAAACAAACACAAGCACGGAGCATTCAGCCTGGTAGTGAGGTCACTCAGCCTGATACTTGTAAACAAACACAAGCACGGAGCATTCAGCCTGGTAGTGAGGTCACTCAGCCTGATACTTGTAAACAAACACAAGCACGGAGCATTCAGCCTGGTAGTGAGGTCACTCAGCCTGATACTTGTAAGTAAACTCAAGTACGAAGCAGTCAGCCTGGCAGTGAGGTCATACAGCCTGATACTTGTAAGTAAACTCAAGTACGAAGCAGTCAGCCTGGCAGTGAGGTCACTCAGCCTGATACTTGTAAACAAACACAAGCATGGAGCATTCAGCCTGGTAGTGAGGTCATACAGCCTGATACTTGTAAACAAACACAAGTACGGAGCATTCAGCCTGGTAGTGAGGTCACTCAGCCTGATACTTGTAAACAAACACAAGTACGGAGCATTCATCCTGGTAGTGAGGTCATACAGCCTGATACTTGTAAGTAAACTCAAGTACGAAGCAGTCAGCCTGGCAGTGAGGTCATACAGCCTGATACTTGTAAACAAACACAAGCACGGAGCAGTCAGTCTGGCAGTGAGGTCACTCAGCCTGATACTTGTAAGTAAACTCAAGTACGAAGCAGTCAGCCTGGCAGTGAGGTCATACAGCCTGATACTTGTAAACAAACACAAGCATGGAGCATTCAGCCTGGTAGTGAGGTCATACAGCCTGATACTTGTAAACAAACACAAGCACGGAGCATTCAGCCTGGTAGTGAGGTCACTCAGCCTGATACTTGTAAACAAACACAAGCACGGAGCATTCAGCCTGGTAGTGAGGTCACTCAGCCTGATACTTGTAAACAAACACAAGCACGGAGCATTCAGCCTGGTAGTGAGGTCACTCAGCCTGATACTTGTAAACAAACACAAGCACGGAGCATTCAGCCTGGTAGTGAGGTCACTCAGCCTGATACTTGTAAGTAAACTCAAGTACGAAGCAGTCAGCCTGGCAGTGAGGTCATACAGCCTGATACTTGTAAGTAAACTCAAGTACGAAGCAGTCAGCCTGGCAGTGAGGTCACTCAGCCTGATACTTGTAAACAAACACAAGCATGGAGCATTCAGCCTGGTAGTGAGGTCATACAGCCTGATACTTGTAAACAAACACAAGTACGGAGCATTCAGCCTGGTAGTGAGGTCACTCAGCCTGATACTTGTAAACAAACACAAGTACGGAGCATTCAGCCTGGTAGTGAGGTCATACAGCCTGATACTTGTAAGTAAACTCAAGTACGAAGCAGTCAGCCTGGCAGTGAGGTCATACAGCCTGATACTTGTAAACAAACACAAGCACGGAGCAGTCAGTCTGGCAGTGAGGTCACTCAGCCTGATACTTGTAAGTAAACTCAAGTACGAAGCAGTCAGCCTGGCAGTGAGGTCATACAGCCTGATACTTGTAAACAAACACAAGCATGGAGCATTCAGCCTGGTAGTGAGGTCACTCAGCCTGATACTTGTAAGTAAACTCAAGTACGAAGCAGTCAGCCTGGCAGTGAGGTCACTCAGCCTGATACTTGTAAGTAAACTCAAGTACGAAGCAGTCAGCCTGGCAGTGAGGTCATACAGCCTGATACTTGTAAACAAACACAAGCACGGAGCAGTCAGTCTGGCAGTGAGGTCACTCAGCTCGATACTGTACTTGTAAACAAACACAAGCACGGAGCATTCAGCCTGGCAGTGAGGTCACACAGCTCGATACTGTACTTGTAAACAAACACAAGCATGGAGCATTCGGCCTGGCAGTGAGGTCACACAGCTCGATACTGTACTTGTAAACAAACACAAGCACTGTGCAGTTGGCTAGGCTCCAACGGAATTTGCTCGCACTCTTACTGTAAATAAACATATCGCCGATAATGAAGAACTCCTCACGTTAGAGGAGAATAATACCAAACGTAGGAAACCTGACCGTGAAATGCCTGCCTCTTAGACAGATCTACCTTCAGGTATTAGTGCAATTTCCCCGTCTTAAAGCACATTACCTGGCCAACTCCTCCCAGAATTTAACCAACAACCAAGCCTAGACCTCAGTCGGACCATAACGAACACCAATCCCAAATACCCACCAATCAGTACTGGCCAAGATATTAAACATGATGTGACAAGCATGACAGAAAATAGCATGCCAAACCTCGAAGACTTGGCAGTTGACAGCGATGCAAGTCAAACAGGTCAGAAAGGAATTTGGCAATTCTGCCTTATGTCGCACTAACACAGATAGGTCTGTCGTGTACCTACCTCCCCAGGGGCTCGAACCGGCGGACTGCCAGATGGACGGCAGCCGGGATTCGCAGCCGAGACTCGAACCCAAGGTGTCCAGGGAAATAAATTAGTATTAGAATAATAATCATTGATATGAGACACCTTGTAGTATCAGAGTAATTGTAAAATAATTATAGACAGAATTAACATTTAGAAGGAAGAAGGAACTTTTCAAGAAGTTACATGTATGGGAGAGCAGTTTGTGAAACGCGTTTACGAAAGCTTGTTGACCAGAGCGGAAGCTTGTTTATTTCATGTGGACAAACAGAGTTGGTATGTGTGGCGGGCGGCCGGCGTCCGACAAAGGGACAAGGCAGGGAATGAGGCCAGTCAAGAGACAAGGAAGGATGAGTACAAAGTGAGACAGAGACAGTAGGGCCCAGATGGCAGAACATATTGGGATAATTATTCGAGAGTAATTAGTTGAGGGCGCCACCGACAAGGTGAATAGCTAAGTAACGCCCATAAGACTCAACCACTAGGATGGTGGGAAGGGATCGACCTTTGAATCAGGAGAGCAGATATAACCCTAGGCCAAGATAGCGCGGGGCTATCTCCCAACCAGTGATTCGTACTTTTCAGAACGAGGCTCTTTCGAGCAGTTGTTCGGTTCAGGAAGTTATACGTGCCGCAGGGCAAAATTCAGATATACGCGTAGTCGTAGAGTAGGCGCGTGGAGCAAGCTCTCTCTTTTTTCAGAACGACATATCCAACTTGTAAATACTTGTATATAGTATACTTAGTCGTCTTAGGAAATAAAAGTCGGTGGAGATTATCAATTCTTTCATTTCGTGAGTTGCGAGACAGAGTCACACCTACAATTACCTCTCTACTTTCCGCTCGGCACGACAGGTAATACTTCAACATCCAATTGCCTGGTGACCAACCTACGAGAACGTCTCTCAGGACAGGTAGGTCACGACAAGTCTTATAGTAACGATGGGATAGGAAAAGCCAAGGAGTGGAAAGGAATCGTCCGTGGACCTAAGTGTGGTACAGCCCCAGCATCTACCTGGTGTGAAAATGGGAAACAACACAAAACCATCTTCTGGGCTGTCGACAGTGGGGTTCAAACCCACTCCCGGATGCAAGCTCACAGCTGCGCACCCCTAACCGCATGGCTAACTCGCCCGATGAGAAAGGAATTTACAATGATTCTAAGGGTATCACAACAAATGATACTAACAAATCACCTAGCACATTCACACAAACATCCACTTCACCTGCATCTGGCATTGCTGGTAAGGATATGAGCCACATTCGACCTGCCCCATACAGTACCCGTGATCTGAGACTGATAAAGGAATGACTTGTTATTGTTTGAGTCAACAGTCCATGCCAACATATTCTGTGCTAACATTTTCATTTCTACATAACTGCTACTTGCTATATCTGCTCTAATCTGCTTGTCATATTCATATCTTGGTCTACCCCTACCGTTCTTACCACCTACACTTCCCTCAAGAACCAACTGTTCGAGACCTGGGTCTCTTAAGATGTGCCCTATCATGCTATCTCCTTTTCTGATCAAATTTAGCCGAAAGAATCTCCCCTCACCAATTCGATTCAGTATGTCTTCATTCGTGAATGTATCCACCCATCTCTCCTCCAGACTTCTTCTGTAACACCATATTTCGAAAGCTTCTATTCTCTTTTTTTCTGATCTAGTTATCGTCCATGTTTCACTTCTATACAGTACCAAGCTCCAGACGAAAGTCTTCAAAAACTTTTTCCTAATTCCTACATAAATGTTCGAGATGAGCAAATCTCTTTTCTTATGAAAAGCATTCCTCGCTTGTGCTAGTCTGCATTTGATGTCCCCCTTACTTCTGCCATCATTAGTTATATTGCTATCCAAGTAATAATAGACACCTACTTCTTTAAGACTTCATTTCTTAATCTAATATTTTCTGCATCACCTGTCTTTGTTCGATCGCACTCCATTACTTTTGTTTTGGACTTATTTATTTTCATCTTTTATTCCTTACCCAAGACTCTGTCCATACCATTCAGCAGTTTTTCCAGATCTTTTGCAGAGTCAGATAAAATCACAATATCATCGGGAAATCTCAGAGTTTTGATTCATTCTCCTTGAAATTTGATATCCTTTCCAAATTCCTCTTTGAGTTCCTTTGTTTCCTGTTCTATGTAAACAGTGAAAAGGAGAAGGGCCAAACTGCAGCCCTCCCACACTCCTTTCTGGATTGCTGCTCGGTTCTTATCACTGCAGATTGATTTTTGTATAGCCTGTAGATAATTCTCCTTTCTCGGTACCTGATCCCGATCACCTGCTGAATCTCAAACAGCTTGGTCCAGTCAACATTATCGAATGCCTTTTGTAGATCTCTGAACGTGGGCTTGTTCTTTTCTTAATTCGGTCCTCTAAGATCATTCGTAAATCCAGGATTGCTTCACGTGTTCCCACATTTTTTCTGAAGCCAAATAGATATTCTCTCAACTCAGTTTCAACTTGTCATTCCATACATACATACATTATCATTATAGACTGTTATGCCTTTCAGCGTTCAGTTGCAAGCCTCTGTGAATTTACTAAACGTAGCCACAATCCTCGATTTGCAACTTGTGTTCTGGGCCCATTTAGTTCTATACCTCTTATATTTAAATCACTAGAAACCGAGTCTAACCATCGTCACCTTGGTCTCCCTCTACTTCTCTTACCCTCCATAGCAGAGTCCGTTATTCTCCTAGGTAACCTATCCTCCTCCATTCGCCTCACACGACACCACCACCAAAGCCGGTTTATGCGTACAGCTTCTTCCATCGAGTTCATTCCTAAATTAGACTTTAACCCCTCATTCCGAGTACCCTCCTGCCATTTTTCCCACCTGTTTGTACCAGCAATCATTCTTGCTACTTTCATGTCTGTTACTTCTAACTTATGAATAAGATATCCTGAGTCAACCCAGTTTTCGCTCCCGTAAAGCAAAGTTGGTCTGAAAACAGACCGATGTAAAGATAGTTTCGTCTGGGAGCTGACTTCCTTCTTACAGAATACCGCTGATCGCAACTGCGAGCTCACTGCATTAGCTTTACGACACCTTGATTCAGTCTCACTTACAATATTACCATCCTGGGAGAACACACAACCTAAATACTTGAAATTATCGGCCAGTTATAGCTTTGTATCACCAATCTGACATTCAATTCTGTTGAATTTCTTACCTACTGACATCAATTTAGTCTTCGAGAGGCTAATTTTCATATCATACTCATTGCACCTATTTTCAAGTTCCAAGATATTAGATTGCAGGCTTTCGGCACAATCTGCCATTAAGACTAAGTCGTAAGGATAGGCCAAACTGCTTACTATATTTCCACCTAACTGAATCCCTCCCTGCCATTTTATACCTATCGGCAGATGATCCATATAAACTACGAACAGCAAAGGTGAAAGATTACAGCCTTGTCTAACCCCTGTAAGTACACTGAACCAAGAACTCATTCTACCATCAATTCTCACTGAAGCCCAATTGTCAACATAAATGCCTTGGATTAATTTTAATAATCTACCTTTAATTCCATAGCTCCCCGTATAGTGAACATCTTTTCCCTCGGTACCCTGTTATATGCTTTCTCTACATCTACGAAACATAACCACAACTGCCTATTTCTCTCGTAGCATTTTTCACTTACCTGGCGCATACTGAAAATCTGATCCTGACAGCCTCTCTGTGGTCTGAAACCATGCTGGTTTTCATCCAACTTCCTCTCAGCGACTGATCGCACCCTCCCTTCCAAGATGCCAGTGAATACTTTGCCTGGTATAGTAATCAATGAGATATCTCGATAGTTGTTGTAATCCTTCCTGCTCCCTTGCTTATAGGTAGGTGCAATTACTGCTTTTGTCCAGTCTGAAGGTACCTTACCAACACTCCACGCTAATTTTACTACTCTATGAAGCCGTTTCATCCCTGCCTTCCCACTATACTTCACCATTTCAGGTCTAATTTCATTTATTCCTGCTCCTTTATGACAATGGAGTTCATTTACCATCCTTTCCACTTCCCCAATCATAACTTCACCAACATCATTTTCCTCCTCCCCATGAGCTTGGCTGTTCGCAACACCACCAGGATGATTTTCTTTTACATTGAGAAGATGTTCAAAATATTCCCTCAACCTCTCCAGTGATTCACTGGGATCTATTATTTGTTCACCTGAATTACTTAAAACACTGTTCATTTCCTTTTCCCCTCCCTCCTTTTCCTTTCCTAAGAGTCCTTATTACTGTCCAGAAAGGTTTCCCTATAGCTTTACCTAGCCTTTCCATGCCTTCTTTTTGGATTCAACAACTATTTATTTCGCTCTGTTTCTTTCATCTACGTACAAATCCCTGTCTGCCTCGGCCCTTGTTTGGAGCCATTTCTGATAAGCCTTCTTTTTACGTTTGCAGGCTGCTCTCACTTCATCATTCCACCAAGATGTTCGCCTTTCCCCATCTTTACACACAGTTCTTCCTAGGCATTCCCTTGCTGTTTCTACTACAGCATCCCTGCATGCCACCCATTCAATTTCTATATCCTGAACCTGCTTACTGTCTACTGTTCGAAACTTCTAACAAATCATATGCATGTACTTCTGTCTAATTTCCTCGTCCTGGGGATTTTCTACCCTTATTCTCTTGCAGACAGATTTCACTTTCTCTATCCTAGGCTTAGAGATACTCAGTTCACTACAGATCAGATAGTGGTCTGTATCATCGAAAAATCCGCGAAAAACTCGTACATTCCTAACAGATTTCCTGAATTCAAAGTCTGTTAAGATATAGTCTATTATGGATCTGGTACCCCTAGCCTCCCATGTGTAGCGGTGAATAGCCTCATGCTTGAGGATGTATTCGTAACAGCTAAACCCATACTAGCACAGAAGTCCAGCAAATGCTTCCCATTCCCATTAGCTTCCATATCTTCCCCACATTTACCAATCACCCTTTCGTATCCTTCAGTTCTATTCCAAACTCTCGCATTGAATTCGCCCATTAAATTCTTGCTGTTGAGCCTGACCACGATGTCTTTCAATGCTTCATAAAACTTGTCAACTTCATCCTCATCTGCACCCTCACATGGTAAATACACGGAGACAATTATTTTCCTAAGTCCTCCAACTGACAGATCTACCCACATCATTCGCTCATTTACGTGCCTAAGAGAAACTATGTTGCGTGCAATGGTATTCCTTATAAAGATCCCTACCCCAGACTCTGCCCTTCCCTTTCTAACACCCGTCAAGTACACTTTATAATCTCCTATCTCTTCCTCGTTATCTCCCCTTACCCGATTATCACTTACTGCTAGCACATCCAGATGCATCCTCTTTGCTGACTCAGGCAATTCTACCTTCTTTCTTCCATAAACCCAATTAATATTGATAGCTCCCCATCGAATTCCATGAGTACGTGTTAAAATTTTGCATGCGTGAGGGACTAGGCTAATGGTGCGGTAGTTTTCACACTTTTTAGTTGGTGAAAAATAGACCACGGCTGAGTAGCTGAGACGCCGAGTACCAGTTTCTATGGAACGGGATTGGACATCTCGGACATATTGGAGTTGTGGCTCTCCTTGTGCTAAGGTGACTAGGGCTATCCAATTCACCGGCACGGCTGTCCGTAAACCGTTAAGAGTGAACATACTTGGACAATGTGCAAGTAATACCAGCACCCTATTTCACAGAGATTTACGGAGCACGCATATAATGTTTTAGGCTTTCTGAAAGTCATTATTCTCTATAATGAAGGTGATGAATGCATTTCATTATTATTTATTTATTTATTTATTTATTTATTTATTTATTTATTTATTTATTTATTTATTTATTTATTTATTTATTTATTTATTTATTTATTCGCTGGGGCCATCGAGGACCACGTTAAATCGTGTTACATTGGGAGTGAATTTTGCTTATGACCTAGATGTTAAACCCCCTTAAGCAGGAAGCATCATCAAGCTGTCTAAGGGACACGTTGCCTTATTTTCTTCTTTTCGTCTCGGTTCAGCCCGTTCGTCACTTTCCTTTTTCCGGAAAAGACCTCTGTCAAAGGCGTCTTCCGATTTCATCTGTAGCACATGTATGTCTTCCTTGGTGCTTCTAATCCTGGGCGTCGTGGTTTTAGGTTTTGAATCAAACAAGTGAAAGATCTGTTTGCTCAACCTGTTTCCATTCGCCTGACGTGGCAGTAAAATCATACCCGTCTTTGCGGACCGTAAATGTAATTCTCTCTTTTTTCTATATATTTCCTTGCATTTTTGGTGGATGCTGTTCTTGTAGTTGGATCCCACGACTCCTCTAATGATTCTGCGCTCCTTTTCCTCCAATTCTTCGAGGAGTCGTTTATTGGCATTTAGAGGAATGGTTTCGGCTGCATACATAACTACTGAATTCAGAGACGTTTCATGGTGACGTATCTTAGTATTTTGGGAAAGGCATTTGTTTCTGTAGACCCTGCGTGACGTTTGGTAGGCTATTTGAAGTTTGTGCATTCGCTTCGCTTCCTATTGCTTCCATTTCCAGTCCAGTTTTCATGATGTCACCCAGGTACTTAAATTGGTCTAGTCGCCTGATATCCCCGAATTTCGTCCGGAGTTTTGATGGTGCTTCCTTGATAGCAGACATTACTTCTGTTTCTTCAAACGATATCTGCAGACCAGTTTTCTGTAACAATTCGACTTGAATCCTAGCGGTTTCTACGTCGCTTGACGGAATAGCAATGCCATCGGCATAAGTTATATAGCCCTTGTACTTCGTTCCAATTCTCAGCGGGCTATAGTTGCTTTCCATTAATCTCGTTCACCAGGTCCGAATGATCTTCTCAAGAACGCAGTTGAAAAGCATCGGAGAGAGCCCATCGCCTTGTCTGACTCCTGTTTTGACCTCAAAGGAATCCGAGAGACATCCTTGGAACTTTATCTTGTGCTCTGTATCTGTCATGGTGGCTTTAGTTAACGCCAGCAGTTTCAGGTCAACCCCGAAAACATTAAGGATGTTCAATGTTTATTATTATTATTATTATTATTATTATTATTATTATTATTATTATTATTATTATTATTATTATTTCATAAATAAATTACACGCATATTTGTTGCTATTAATTCGGCTTATATTAATGTATTTGCATTTAGATAGTAAAAAAAGGCTATCGGAGTCCGTTCTCATTTGGGCTCGCACTTTGCCGTGTTTGTCGGAATAGGCTACCTGACTCCAAGAGAATTGATACTGATATTAATTATTACCGGTATTGGGAATGAGGGTTGCCACAGCTGTAGACAGTGCCGTGTGGTACGTGGTATATTTACGACCCACCTGTAGTGCGAGCTGGCTCTACATCGACCCGCTGCTGCCTCCTCTATGCCCCAGTTCAGTTGCAGAAAGGAACTTCACTCAGAAGCATAGACTACGTACCTTGGGCTGCTAAAGAAGAGAATTGACTATGTATAATGTCTCGTGATGGGAGGCTTACCTCGCGTGAATGTCGTTAAATGGAATGGCTGAATCTCTAGATATATACGAAGCTTGATGGGCACTCTGTTAACATCAGCAGGGCTTATTAGGAGTAGGGTTGCTACGAACAATGCCAAGAACAATTAGAATTGTACTGAGGGATCAGGAATTTGGGAAGTGATGTCAGCTCCGAAGTTATTATTATTATTTAGAGTATGACATTAAAAATTAAAACACGCAATCACAAATTAAATATACAGTACACTATGTAGGTTACAATTTCACCATCAAGCTCTGCAAATAGTCTATACAAGAGGGATTTGGCTCAAGAAAGTCTTTTGGGCTACCCTGATAAGCGCTGTTCCACTATATGATGAACTGTTTCCTTAGGGGCACCGCAGCTGCATTCCGGGGAGGGAAGTTTGCCCCATTTATAGAGGAAGTCAGCGCACTTTCCATGGCCTGTTCTGATTCCAGCCTGTGGTGCCCCTGCTAACGTAGTTGGAAAATAGTCAGCATTCGACAGCCAGATACTGCTAGTGATCTCCTGACTTAAAACTCATCACAATGACAAAATCTAATGGAAATGATCCTTCTAAGGGCCCGCTAAATAGAAATCTCGGACCAATGATCAGAATTCTCCAGCTCAATATAGAAGGAATGAGTCGAGCTACGAAGTAAAGAATTCGACCCTTGTGATCGTTGGATAATAATAGTAGAAATTTCGTGTGGCAGCCGAGTGCAGCCCTTGTAAGGGTGGGCAGCATCTGCAATATGTAGGTAATTGCGTGTTATTGTGGTGGAGGATAGTGTTATGTGTGGTGTGTGAGTTGCAGGGATGTTGGGGACAGCACAAACCCCAGTACCCGGGCCAATGGAATTAAAAAATGAAGGTTAAAATCCCCGACCCGGCCGAAAATCGAACCCGGGAGTCTCTGAACCGAAGGACAGTACGCTGGGCTTTAAAAATAAACTCGTGTCCTCATCCCGAGGTGGTGCAGCTATTTTCAGGCACACCCCCACTGGAGGTGAGCTCCAAGTACCATTTCAACCACATACCACGCTCCTGCCTTTCTTAAATTCCTGGCAGTACCACGAATCGAACCCACGCCCCCGAGGACGGGAGCTAATAACACGAACTGTTACGCTACCGAGGCGTGCGTCGTTGGATTAAAAGGCATGATGGTCTCTCTAGTTCAGAGTGGAGGAATTTTCTAAAAATGGCATGTAACGTGGCGCCTGTAAGAGCCATACCGGGAAGATTCCATCACGATACCAACTACAGTACCGGGCGAGTTGGCCGTGCGGTTAGGGGCGCGCGGCTGCAAGCTTGCATCAGAAGATAGTGGGGTTCGAATCCCACTGTCGGCAGCCCTGAAGATGGTTTTCTGTGGTTTCCCATTTTCACAGCAGGCAAATGCTGGGACTGTAACTGAATTAAGGCCACGGCCGCTTCCTTCCAATTCCCAGGCCTTTCCAATCCCATCGTCGCCATAAGACCTGTCTGTGTCGGTGCGACGTAAAGCCCTTAGCAAAAAAAGAACACTGCAGTAGATGCGGTGTGACCGAAATATTAGCTCACGTCTTGGTTTTCTGTCCTTTTGGTGAAACACTTCAGAACCTCCCACCACCATATCATCAGGCCATATATTGCGCACTCCCTCCGAGGCAAAGCCTTTCAAGTACAGGACGAGGTTCATGGTCTTGCAAGAAATCGCAGCACAAGGAATATTGATATGATCGCCATTAACGGAAAAGCAGGCTATATTATAGACCCCACGATAAGACACGAGCCACATCTAACTCACCTAGCCTAAGTTGACGACGAAAAGAAACTTATATGTTTGCCTACAGTGCCATATTTCACAGAAAAATGCCAGCTAGAGGATATCCAATTGATGGGTCTTATAATCGGTGCCAGGGAGACGATTCCCAAAGAGGTGGTGGAAATCAGGAGAGTCTTCGGGATCAGCACAGATGGACTCGTGGACTAGGGCTAAAAGCTCTAAGTGGGGTCTATCCTCGTTTTGAAAAGTCATCTATAGGCTACTCATCGGAATAAGATCAACTGACCTCAAGTCCGAATAATACTTATGTTTTTTTAAAGATTTACAGCAATAGTTTATAAGGTTGCTCTTAAAACTTTATAAATGGTTTAATGTTTTTGTTGCATTTAATGTATTTGTTTAATTAATTATATTACAAGTCTTACTCGTTGGCTGAATGGTCAGCGGATTGGCCTTAGGTTCAGAGGGTCCCGGGTTTGATTCCCAGCCGGGACGGAGGTTTTAACAGTAATTGGTTAATTCCAATGGCTCGGGGACTGGGTGTGTGTGGCGTATCCAGCATTAGAAATAATCCTAGGTAGGCCCTCGCCTAATAGGCCGTCTACGAGGAAAAGACCCGTACCAGATCTATCCGGAGGCCATACACCATTATTATTATTAAAATAATTTGTTTTTCAGTACTGTTGTAATTTGCAGATCTAATTTCACAACCATTTTTAATTTTAAGATTTTTTATAAACTATTTATTTTTAATCAGTATTCACAGTATTGGGTTTTCTTTGTCTTTGCACAGTCTCTAGGTGGAGGAAGAATTTTTAAAAATAATAATAGGCCTACAGTACATAAATATAGGATAAACCTACTGGATATCATTTCACGCCTCTGTCTTTAAGGTCTATCGACATGTATCCGAAGTCAGCAATCTTCATCCGGGAAATCGCTCTCACGCATTATGTCTTGCTTCTCCGCATTCTTCTCCATTATTCAAATAACCACCACTTACACATAGTGGTTTCCTGTACAAGCACTACGGCTGAAATTTATAGTCGCTTTTCCTTGCTTACAACGCCGAAAATTGTCGGTGGGTGAGTGCGACGTTAAACCACTAGCAAAAATTCACAAAGTCCATGTTGTGATATGAGCTACGAGTTTTAGGTACATACATACATTCATTACCATTATAGACTGTTATGCCTTTCAGCGATCACTCTGCAAGCCTCTGAGAATTTACTAAACGTCGCCACAATCCTCGATTTGCAAGTAGTGTTGTGGCTGCATTTAGTTCTATACCTCTTATCTTTAAATCGTTAGAAACCGAGTCTAACCATCGTCGTCTTGGTCTCCCTCTACTTCTCTTACCCTCCATAACAGAGTCCATTACTCTCTTAGGTAACCTATCCTCGGCTCCATTCGCCTCACATGACCCCACCACCGAAGCCGGTTTATGCGTACAGCTTCATCCATCGAGTTCATTCCTAAATTAGCCTTTAACTCCTCATTCCGAGTACCCTCTGCCATTGTTCCCACCTGTTTGTACCAACAATCATTCTTGCTACTTTCATGTCTGTTACTTCTAACTTATGAATAAGATATCCTGAGTCCACCCAGCTTTCGCTCCCGTAAAGCAAAGTTGGTCTGAAAACAGACCGATGTAAAGATAGTTTCGTCTGGGAGCTGACTTCCTTCTTACAGAATACCGTTGATCGCAACTGCGAGCTCACTGCATTAGCTTTACAACACCTTGATTCAATCTCACTTACAATATTACCATCCTGGAGAACACACAACCTAAATACTTGAAATTATCGACCTGTTCTAGCTTTGTATCACCAATATGACATTCAATTCTGTTGAATTTCTTACTTACTGACATCAGTTTAGTCTTCGAGAGGCTAATTTTCATACCATACTCATTGCACCTCTTTTCAAGTTCCAAGATATTAGATTGCAGGCTTTCGGCACAGTCTGCCATTAAGACCAAGTCGTCAACATAGGCCAAACTGCTTACTACATTTCCACCTAACTGAATCCCTCCCTGCCATTTTATACCTTTCAGCAGATGATCCATGTAAACTACGAACAGCATAGGTGAAAGATTACAGCCTTGTCTAACTCCTGTAAGTACCCTGAACCAAGAACTCATTCTACCATCAATTCTCACTGAAGCCCAATTGTCAACATAAATGCCTTTGATTGATTTTAATAATCTACCTTTAATTCCATAGTCCCGCAGTATGGCGAACATCTTTTCCCTCGGTACCCTGTCATATGCTTTCTCTAGATCTACGAAACATAAACACAACTTCCTATTCCTCTCGTAGCATTTTTCAATTACCTGGCGCATACTGAAAATCTGATCCTGACAACCTCTCTGTGGTCTGAAACCACACTGGTTTTCATCCAACTTCCTTTCAACGACTGATCGCACCCTCCCTTCCAAGATGCCAGTGAATACTTTGCCTGGTATACTAATCAATGAGATACCTCGATAGTTGTTGCAATCCTTCCTGTTCCCTTGCTTATAGATATGTGCAATTACTGCTTTTGTCCAATCTGAAGGTACCTTACCAACACTCCACGCTAATTTTACAACTATATGAAGCCATTTCATCCCTGCCTTCCCATTATACTTAACCATTTCAGGTCTAATTTCATCTATTCCTGCTGCTTTATGACAATGGAGTTTATTTACTATCCTTTCCACTTCCTCAAGCATACTTTCACCAACATCACTTTCCTCCTCCCCATGAGCTTGGCTGTTTGCAACACCACCACGATGATTTCCTTTTACATTGAGAAGATGTTCAAAATATTCCCTCCACCTCTCCAGTGATTCCCTGGGATCTATTATGAGTTCACCTGAATTACTCAAAACACTGTTCATTTCCTTTTTCCCTCCCTTCCTAATATTCTTTATTACTGTCCAGAAAGGTTTCCCTGCTGCTTGACCTAGCCTTTCCAGGTTATTACCAAAATCTTCCCATGACTTCTTTTTGTATTCAACAACTATTTGTTTCGCTCTGTTTCTTTCATCTACGTACAAATCCCTGTCTGCCTTAGCCCTTGTCTAGAGCCATTTCTAATAAGCCTTCTTTTTACGTTTACGGGCTGCTCTCGCTTCATCATTCCACCAAGATGTTCGCCTTTTCCCATCTTTACACACAGTTATTCCTAGGCATTCCCTTGCTGTTTCTACTACAGTATCCCTGTATGCCGCCCATTCACTTTCTATATCCTGAACCTGCTAACTATCTACTGTTCGAAACTTCTCACTAATCATATCCATGTACTTCTGTCTAATTTCCTCGTCTTGGAGATTTTCTACTCTTATTCGTTTGCAGACAGATTTCACTTTCTCTACCCCAGGCCTAGAGATACTTAGTTCACTACAGATCAGATAGTGGTCTGTATCATCGAAAAATCCGCGAAAAACTCGTACATTCCTAACAGAATTCTAGAATTCACAGTCCGTTAAGATATAGTCTATTATGGATCTGGTACCCCTAGCCTCCCATGTGTAGCGGTGAATAGCCTTATGCTTGAAGAATGTATTAGTAACAGCTAAACCCATACTAGCACAGAGGTCCAGCAAACGCTTCCCATTCCCATTAGCTTCCATATCTTCTCCACATTTACCAATCACCCTTTCGTATCCTTCAGTTCTATTCCCAACTCTGGCATTGAAATTGCCCATTAGCACTATTCTATCCTTGCTGTTCACCCTGACCACGATGTCACTCAGTGCTTCATAAAACTTGTCAACTTCATCCTCATCTGCACCCTCACATGGTGAATACACGGACACAATTCTTGTTCTAATTCCTCCCACTGACAAATCTACCCACATCATTCGCTCATTTACGTGCCTAACAGAAACTATGTTGCGTGCAATGGTATTCCTGATAAAGAGCCCTACCCCAGACTCTGCCCTTCCCTTTCTAACACCCGTCAAGTACACTTTATAATCTCCTATCTCTTCCTCGTTATCTCCCCTTAACCGAATATCACTTACTGCTAGCACATCCAGATGCATCCTCTTTGCTGACTCAGGCAATTCTACCTTCTTTCTTCCATAAGCCCCATTAATATTGATAGCTCCCCATCGAATTCCATTTCGTTCGCCAAGTAGTTTCCAAGGAGTCGCTCGCCTGTCCAATGGGAGTGGGATTCCGTTACTCCCATAGGTCCGAGGATTGCTTAAAGTGTTCTGAGCTCGGTAAATTCATGAAGCAGGATGCTACCCTACTTGCACATAGTCCAAGTGAGGATCTCTCCTCTAACGGGTTATGGACCACCGGTGAATTGTGTAGTCCTAGCCGCCTGTGCACAAGGAGGGCCACGACTCAGAATATGTCCGAGATGCCCACTCCCATTCCCTAGCAACTGGTATCCCGACTCTCAGGACCACTTACTAGGCCACTCAGCCGTTGCCCATGGTTCACGAACTAGGACGTGACTACAGTAACCCACAAACATGAACCATGAGGTTTTTTTTATTTGAGTTTTAGGTAAATAAAATATAAATAAGTATGAGAATATATTCTTTAGCTATTCCTATAAATTACAATCATTTTCTCACTCATCGTTATACGGTCGATTAGATTCGCTGTTTGCCTTTTTCTACCACTACGAGCGCTAATGTGAGTCAATGCAGAGTTTCACTTAAGCCCTTATAACTACATGATATTTTCAAGAAATCAAAGAGTGCCTGAGGGTATTCAACCAAGGAACACATCAAAGTAAATAAGTTTATTTGGCTACGATGTGAATCAAAAAGAAAACGAATAAAGAAACAAGCGGTTTCCGGAACTGCTTTTAGGCCGGAAGTGATATTCGAAAGTTCTTTAGTTTGATAAAGCTATCCGCGTCTCACAATTTAAAACCTTTTGGTACATTGAAATGTGGAATGGCTTTTAGTGCCGCGATATCCCAGGAAGGGTTCGGCTTGCCAGGTGTAGATCTTTTATATTTAACACCCGTAGGTGACCTGCGCGTCATGATGAGGATGAAATGATGATGAATACAACACATACACCCAGCCCCCGTGCCACTGGAATTAACCAATTAAGGTTAAAATCCCCGATCCGGCCGGGAATCGAACCCGGGACCCTGTGAACCGAAGGCCAGTACGCTGACCGTTCAGCCAACGAGTCGGACTGCGGTACATTGAGGAAACTGCTTAATTTTACGATTTGAATGGATCCAATATAATGCTGACAGTGGAACACACAACGTGGTCGACCACAGGCGGTGTTAGTTTTCGATATGTCGAGAGTGACATGTAAAGAGAGGGATGTCGTGCCTACTTTATTATAACGTCGCTACAAGGGTATCTGAGACTCCAGGAATATCAAATCTTCATATAAAATGCCTATCCAAGCACAAAATGAAGTCGTGAGGAAAGGAGAATCCGAAACCTCACTGCTCTGCAAACCATTACATATTACCGGGCATAATTCCACACAGCAACTTAAATCGTACGTTATAATTTCTTATTCACTAGGAGACAGAAGTTCCTACTTTGGAAAAATGTTGATGTGTTACATCATTATAAGTTACGCCTGTTTCAACCCCTTATTTAACGATCTAACCGTTGTAATTACATGGCGTAAGCTGTCACATCTGCTCTGCACCATTTACGTGACATAGTTTGTACCCTAACTTGAATAAATCTTGTTTTATCAAATGCATTGATACAGACTATCCAATATGGTAGTGAGTAGGCGTGTCTGTAATTCGTCACAACCTATCACATGTTTTAAGATACCGCTTCACCATTGGCTGTTGGCCCAATCAGCTATAAGGGTGAATATAGCTTGTACAGTGCACTAACTTTTCATACCTATCATTAGAGAAGTGGACTCCACTCTACATAAAAGGGTACAGTGATTTTAGGATGGGCTTCACTTACTGCCCGGTATACAAAATCAAGAATAACGGCCGAGAGGATTCATCATGCCGACCACACGACACCTGGTAATCTGCAGACCTTCGAGGAGGGCAGCGGTCGCTTGTCAGGCCATGGGCCTTCGGGGCTGTTCACCGTGGGCTCTGGGTTGGTTCACTTACTGCCTCCTTTACAGATTCTGCATTGTGTAGGGAAGCCTATATCGGGCTATATGTATATATACTGCTGTAATATTTCGCGTAAAGATAGTTGGTTTATTCGAGGCAGATCATTTTTAATATCTCGAATACACAAACAGGGATTTGAACGGGAATCGCTTTGGTGTGGAGTTACGAACTAAATCACTGAGTTACCACACCCACATCTGCTGCACAAGATCGTAAGACCCATCTTTTCTTTTTTCTTTTTGCGAAATGGCCCCTATGCAATTCGTATGCTTCTATTAATGACGCTAAAGAAACACATCAGAAATGACAGGATTGGAGACCATAGGAAGTGAAGGGAATAGAATAGCTTCATCAATGAGCAAGAATTATATGCTTCTACAGACATGGTTCCTTATTGATGGTATTGCTACTGTATTTTCCTACAGGGTGAATTCATCATAACTGATAGTAGCAGTTTAGCTTGTTTAAAATACTTTGCATTTGCACAACCTTGTGAGAGGCAATTTACCTCCCTCAAGTCGTGAACAACGGACGAAGACCCAACATAGATGCAACTTCTGCTCCTGTAGCAAGGGCCTCCGCATAAGAAAGAGTTACGCTGCCCTTGCAGCGCGCGGCTGGAAGGAAGTATTTGTAATGAACTGAAAATCGAGCTGGATCGTTCAGCCTTTGGTTCAGTTACTATTAATAATGAGTTTTACGGCCCACTAACTAAACTGACGGTTTCTGGCAGAATTTTGTCTCTCAGGAAATGTTTAATACTCTAGCATCGTGACGGTTGATTTACTAGACTTAAAAAATGTCTAGAGATCTAAAACGTCAAAAGTATTTTGTGGTACGCAAAACTAACAACAATACTACTATTGTAAACCAGAAAAGGATCGAAGAGTTCTGAAGCGAATACTATTACGCCTAGAAGTTCCGTATTTCCAGAAACGATAACTTTTTTCCGATATGGCAGTGGAGACTTCCCTGCGGTCGCCGTGAGGTTGTTAGGATGACATCCCTGCTGGCAGCACGGGCGTCGCCTCAAACCACGTGTGGCCCGCTCCAACACACCATCACGGCATGGCTGCGGGGAGGCGCTGCCTATTTGTCATTTCCTACTTTTTTACTTGCAGTACTTGTGAAAAATCTGGTGAGAAGACATTTCATTTAGGACTGGTGGACGAAACAAAACAAGTCACTTCACGACGACGTATCGATGATGCTTGCACACAGTCATTTTAAATAACATGCAACAATCATCAGCCTCCTTTCGTTAGGAACCACAATTTTCATTGCTGGCCAAATTAGTGTTAGTCAACATACGTGGCCCTACAGGGACATAGGAACATGCATTACTATATAGCATAAACCCGTAATCACCAGCTCGCCGACTACGGTTCGAATCTAGACTGCGGAACTTCGCCTACTGTATCAGTCAAACTGAATAAATCCTGCAACTTCAGTAAATATTTGCTTTGTTCAGTGCACTAGGGGCAAATATTCGTTTAGAGGAGGAGGAGTTAAGGACTTGAATAATTTGCCAAAGGATTTGTTCAAATAAATTTCCAAATTCCTTGCAATTATTTAAGAAAAGATTAGGTAAACACCAGATCAGGAGTCTACCACCTGTGTGATTGCCCTTAATGCAGAGCAGTGGTGATTGAACACTAATTTACTCCTTTGAATAACGTAGATCGAAGAAGCTGGAAGCTGACTGAAAATGGACCAGCTGCCCTGAATGATCTGGAAGTGGGACCTACTAAATTTCAGGAGGTATAGATCTTGGTACTTCCCGCCGCTACAATGGTCTGGACGCACGAAACAGCCTTGAGGCCAGAGCTGCGGATCCTGCGTCCTGCCCACGTGGGGAGCGAGAAGTTACTCGTAGCGAATGCTCTGGTTACTTTCCGTTCCAAACTTTCAAAAGGTTATCTCGAACAGATGGATTCAGGTAGGTTCGAACTGTGCTTTCGAGAATAGCTGTTACCGAATATTCCTGAAAGTTTTGTTATTATCTCCGTGTGACAGAGTTCCCCTTAGCTTGTGACTGTTAGGTCATGCTGCGTTTTCCTTAAATTTCAATGTAGGGTTTTTATTTTCCGTTAGGACTAAACATGTAGGTTTTTTTAGGTAGTCTACGGACATAATGTAAAACCCTCACGGAGATGATAAACGGGGTTAAAAGTCAGGTTGTGAGTTTCAGAAATAGGAAAAGTCCTCTCAGTTTTAATTACTGCAATGATGGGCTGAAAGTTCCTGGTGGGGATCACGGTATGTACCTAGGTGTTAATATAAGGAATGATTTTCACTGTGTTATCACATGAATGGGATTGTACGTTAAGGGTACAGATCTCTTCACATGGTTATGAGGGTGTTTAGCGGTTGTGGTAAGGATGTAAAGGAGAGGGCATATAAGCCTCTGGTAAGATCCCAACTAGAAGATGGTTCCAGTGTATGGCACCCTCACCAGGATTACTGGATTCAAGAACTGGAAAAAATCGAAAGAAAAGCAGCTCGATCTGTTCTGGGCGATTTCCGACAAAAGAGTAGCTTTACAAAAAAGTTGCAAATTTTGGGCTGTGAAGAATTGTTAGAAAGAAGACGAGGTATCGACTAAGTTATATGTTCCGAGCTGTCAGTGGAGAATGAATGACATTAGTAGACGAATAAGTTTGAGTGGCGTCTTTAAAAGTAGAAAAGATCGCAATATGAAGATAAAATTGTAATTCAACAGGACAAACTGGGGCAAATATTCGTTTATCGGAAGGGGAGTTAGGGATTGGAATAACCTACCAAGGGATATGTTGAATAATTATCCAATTTCTTTGAAATCATTTAGGAAAAGGCTAGGAAAACAACAGATAGGGAATCTGCCACCTGGGCGACTGCTCTGAATGCAGATCAGATTGATTGATTGATTGATTGATTGATTGATTGATTGATTGATTGATTGATTGATTGATTGATTGATTGATTGATTGATTGATTGATTGATTGATTGATTGATTGATTGATTGATTGATTGATTGATTGATTGATTGATTGATTGATTGATTGTGTAATCTCTAAGGATGCACGAATGTGTTCCTTTGTTTCTCCTATTAACATTGTTTTCTCGTGACTAAGTTTTGTTTACTCTATATTTTTAATCTTGTGTTGTGGACTTAAACTTACCTTACTCACCATGTAGCATGGCTTATCCTCTGTGTTACCGGGCCTTCTGCCCTATTAGATTTTATTGGCAAGTCATGTCACGGGATCGCTTGAGGTCTTCAGCATCCCTTTCACTTTGTTCTCGGAAAACCTTTGTTTTCCATTTCTTGGCCTATAGTATGAGCTTCGGCTCCTGTGTTCTGGATCTGTCCATCTATTATTAGGTGTGGCTCCCCTATAAAATAAAGGTAGGGAGTGTAAAAGCTCGTTAAGCTTTTAAGTGCCGATATTGGTGTTCTGCTAAATGTTGCAAGAGGTGATCTGACGTGAATTCATTAATTTAATGCCATTTCGTGGCCCATTAGACCATTGTAAACTGTAAACTCTAAATTGTTGTTCAGGGTTCAAAGCCCATCTGATAAACTTGAACTTGAGAATTCGATTTCCTTCTTGGTAACTTCGTTCTGGAAGCTCCTGTTTCTATCCTCTTTGAACCAACTAAGGTATTATATTCCCTGCACTAGGGGACTTCATTTGATAAGGCTAGTGCCTTACTAATCTCATTAATGCCAAAGATTTAAATAATTGTACCACCTATTTTTCTGGTTTCGACTGAAAGCCTTGTATGAAAATGGGAGTCTTTCCTCGCCGGGTTTGAATTAACTATGTTTCTAAGTGTGTCTGTTATTTATTTCCCGTTATTAAACCAGTATTGCAATACTTGTTGTTGCTTTGTTTTTGTATCAAAATATTATTTTTCATTCAGATAAAGAATAGAAAGGAAAATTATTGCTGCAAATATATGTTTCAAAATATAATGTTTTGTGTATGCTTCGTCCAGTATCCTCGCCCTGCCATTTCTTTCAGTCTGCTCCTACGGGTAGTCCCGTAAGAATAATGAAATGCTGTAAATATATGAAATATGTAAATAGAGTCACCACATCGAGTCTGATAATATATCCTTATAATTAAATAGGCAGAGTATCATTTATTTCGTAAAATATTGTATGGCATTGTCATTTATTCTGAATCACACCTTCTAGTTAACGTAATGTAACTAATTAAGGCTATAAAATCACAGCTGATGTACTAGTAAATAATGTTAAATTTTGGGGCTGCTCGAACGTGTTATCAAAAGACAGCAAGTGTTGAGGGAGCAATTTGTCTTTTGAATGTTTTCTTCTTGAAGATCCAGTTCGTGCTTGTCCAGCAGATGGAGATGTTTATGTTTAGATCATTCATGTCCAGTATTTATTCAGTAGGTGATGATTGTCTTCGGGCGACGATTTCTGTGTGAAAATATTCGAGTGTCCTCTGTTCAATGTTATATTTCACATGGTTCAACGTTGTTAATGAAAGTTGATCATCTAGTAAAAGTTTTTTGCATTTATTTCTTCATGCAATTCGATAGTTATCACTTGTATGAAGGTATGAGACGGGATCTCAGATCGAGGCCAGATGGTAATAAGTGATATTGTATTGTAAAACTTAACATGTCTTCAAAATTATAAATTCATTGGTAATGATTTCTTTCTATGTTCTTTATTAGTCCGATTACCATCCAGGGTTGGTTTTTCCTCGGACAAAGCGAGGGATCCCACCTCTACCGTCTTAGGGACAGTGTCCTGGAGCGTCAGACTTTGGATCGGGGGATGAAATTCGGGAGAACATCAAGTGCCTCGTCCGGATGGCCTCAGGAGCCATGTTGAACAGGGTCTTTGTGGGGGGATAGGAAGATCGGAAGGGATAGGTAAGTAAGAAGGAAAGAATTGACCGTGGCCTTAACTTGGGTACCATCCCGGCATTTGCTTGTAGGAGAAGTGGGAAACCACTCAAAACGACTTCAAAAGATGGATGAGGTGGTAATGGAACACCCCTATACTCAGTTCACCACCCGAGGCTGCGTGCACACCGTCCCAGCCCTGGCACCACTTTTCAAATTTCGTGGCAGGGCCTGGAATCGAACCTGGGTCTCCGGGAGTGCAGCTAAACACACTAACCACTACACCACAGAGGCGGACGGTATAATTTTCATGATAGGGATGACCAAATAATTTCCTGCATAGTGTAAGCCCTCGGTGGCGTTTTCAGGATTGTCAAAAGGTATTAAGTATTATTCCATTGTGTAATCAACATTCAAGAAGTGTACAGTATGTCTAAATTCGTGATTTACAAGCGCAAGCTAGCATCTTGTCCATCTATATTTTCGTTGTAGTAAATCGGTGTTTTTCTTGAGAATATTTTACAGAGGTTATGTCATTTCGATAGGAATGTTTTCGGATAGATTAAGTAGTAAATAGTAAATACGAGAGTAGAAATATCACATCTTCGAGCAATTGTCTTATGAATCATTGAAGGTAGTGAATATTCTTTTACGAATTGCATGTGTAGTCGACAAGCCTTGGTAGTTGATTTAGGAATTAGCAAATCACTAACGTCCCGTTGTATGAAAGTAGTCCCAGCACCTTGTATTGAATATACCAGTATACTATTTATATTTTGGCTACAGATTTATAGAGGAGCGTGAGGTCTCCCCTTGATCTCTCTGTAGACGAATTTTCCGACGTTTCAGATGTTATGTAGGCCTATTGGTGCCAAGGTGTGACTTATTCGTGAAGTATAGGCCTGTGTTGTTATTATCATCCAATTCCTTAATTATTATCTGTGCATACTTGATTGTCATTATGAAGGAATTCGTTCTGCAGTGAAGTGAATTTGTTCTGCTATATATATGTGTGATATTTGCACGATTTCAAGTATAATCATTCCACAGAAGAGGAAAAGGAGTGTAATTTTTGATTTTGTTAATTTGGATTATGATCACAACGTCAATAGAATTTGTGAATCCTAGCAGTTTCAATGTTAGAGTACTTGGGAAATAGTAAGGGCGTTATTTGTTATGTAAATTGACATCAAAGTGTTTGTTAATGTCATACATTTACATTTTGGTATTTGATATTGAGATCCTCTCTTTGTTTTGATATTATTGTGACATCTATCAACTTTTTAATGTCTGTTTATTCTCAGAATGAAGTATATACATTTCGTTGCATGTTCCTGCAATTAATTTTTGTTTAAGAGTTTAAATGTGTTTTTCAAATCTGGTGTTAATTTAAATGTAAAGTAAGTGGTTCGAATATACCAGTGTTACATTTGAAATTTAATCATTTGATACATCAACTCCAATTTAGTGTTGAGATATATCAGAAATAGCATCATCACAACCATGGTAAATCAGAATGTTTTTAACTGAACACGGGTCAAAATTCACATCTCTTCAATTTAAACAAGACATTCAGTACTTGGAGATCAAGCATGTTCTCAATTCAATTCGACACCCGGAGAGTAATCTATCCAGGCGAATTATGCAGGTCACAGCCAAAATCTGTGTAATCTACTGCGCAAATCCGTATGCGACGTAGATAGACATACTGCCTGTCATAATGGGCCTGGAGAACGATTTGAGAACACTACTGATGTAAGGCAAGGAAGTGTAATTTTTCCCACACTATTTTAACTTTCTTTTGGAACCATACTTTACTTTGTTAAGGCTGAACTACCACAAGGCAGAGAAATAGAGCATATAATTGAAGGAGGTTTATTCAACCTTAGCAGACTGCGTGCCAAGACCCCAAGGTTTCTACTGCCTGGATTATGGACCTCCAGTATGTAGATGAAAATGTTGTTCAGGCCACCTCAGAAGACGATACAAGAGCATCGGTCTACGTCCCAACATCCAAAAGACACATAATGCCCCTTCTACCATCATAGTCCACGACGAGATCATGCAAAAAATCCAAAACTATGCTTACCTTTGTAGTCACCTCTCATAAAATGATAATATAACTGGTGAAATTCAGTATCGCCTGAATTGTGCTGGTGCAGCAGTCGGTCGTCAGGTCATGTCATGTCGTTCGTATGCCTGGTTTTCGACTCCCAAAGCAAATTATGTATGCTCAACTACAGGATGACCGTCGACACCAGGGTGGACAACAAAAGAAGTTCGGGGACGTACTGAAGTCAGACATGAAGAACTGTCACATCAACACCACTAACTGGGAAACAAAGGCAGCTAACCATCTGGTATGGTGACGCCTTATCCACGAAGGCCCTAAGAACTTCGAACACAACGCGGGAGATTTGAATCTGGGAAGAGAATTGCTCCGTAAAAGCGGGCTTTCCTCAGGATGAATAACCCTCAACAGCTGGATCTCAACGCTGGCAATGTTGCCATGTTTGTGACTAGAGGATTGGTCTCCAGCAGTCATCTAAGAACTCATAGACTTACCAGTGACATCTGAGGAAGACAATCATACTCGTCAGCGAGTGATAGCCTGTCATCATCTCAGTGCAATAATGTCAGTATACATGAATATATGGAGAGAATACATCGGTAGTTCACTTTAACCGGTATCCTCATAGTCCATAGCATCCGATCGTTACTCATACTATTCATTCAAGACTATTTCCAGATTTGTGTGTTAAACAAACAGCAGAACACCTCAGAGGACAAGCCGATCGCGGTCTGAGGAAGCTAAGAAAGAAAAGCTTCACCCACCATTGCCCGAAAAATCTATTTCATATCACAACATTATGCGAAATTTGAATAGCTGTGTTGTACCCGAGTTGTAAAATGTTTTCACAACAGTGAATATAAATTCCAGAATTTAAGTGGGATAAAATAATTTATTTTAGTGGTACTAATTTGAAAGTTCACCATGTACCAGAAGGTGATTCTCTCAGCAAGTGAACGTAGTAGAGCTATTTTAGGGAAATCCAGCAGAAGTAACTGTTCTGGAAGAAGAGGATGCAGCCAACCAAAATTTTTAATTTCGAAATTTCGAATCAACAATCCGGCAATGAATCTCAAGAGTTAGATTTAGATATATTTTGGTAAATGGATATCGCCTTTCACAAAATAACTGAAGGAAATCTGAAATTATGGTGGCAGAACGAATTATTACGAGAGGAATAGGACTACTTTCAAACAGTTAGATAGGAACTGGAAAAATGAATTCGAGCTTATGCTCGAAGTTGAATATTTGTTTCCATTATGAATTTCCGTTGTTGGAAAATTTCTATCTGCAGAGCAGGGAATTAAAGACTCCATTTGTTACGTCGTAAAAGACGAGAGAGGCAGAGAGAGTCATTCTATCGGTAAGGGAGCGAGGATCTTCGTGGATCACTGGAGTCGTAGCAAAGTTACTTCAGAACTGTACCTAATCTAGCGAATGAGAACATTTCGGCACTAATTTTTCTTCATTGAAAAATACACTTAAGAAAATGGAAATTGCAACATCATGAAGGCATTGGTCGTTTGTGTTGATTTTCAAACTATGGAATGATGCCATGTAGGTATGTAAACGATCAAAGTTTCAGAACCATTGGATTGTTGCTACAGGTCTCCCCACGTGATTGGTCGCGGAGGAATCAACTGCAGTATACGGACTCTGGTGTAGCGTAGTTGACTTGCAGTCTGTGCAGTGAAGTGTTCCCCTTCAAACATGCCTCGACGACAGAGAAGAGCACGCCATCAACAACTGTCGCCGTTTGAGAGGGCTCGGATAATTGGGCTATGTGAGGCTGGATTATCGCTAAGGACTGTCGCTACACGTGTTGGCCGACAGGCATCTACGGTACAACGTATATGGCAGCAGTGGTCAAATGAAGGTACCCACACTCGTAGACCTGGCACAGGCCCAGCGCGACAGACAACTATGAGGGAGGATCGCCGCATCATCCAGATGGCCCCATGCAAGAGCAGCGCAAATTCGAGCAGCTGTGGCGCCCCACGTTACACAACAAACAGTTGGTAATCGCCTGCGTGCAGCTGGCTTACAAGCCCGTATCCCTGCAGAAGGTGTTCCATTGACCATACAACAGCGACGTGTAAGGCTGGTCTGGTGTCGAGAAAGATCGACGTGGGTCGACGAATGGCATAGGGTCGCCTTTAGTGACGAATCACGCCTCTGTCTTGCACGCAGTGATCGCCGGCGTGCCGGGGAGAGGAACCGCCCCTATCTTATTGTCGAGAGGCGCACAGGGCCAACACCAAGTATTATGGTCTGGGGAGCTATTGGCTTTAATGTGAAATCACAATTAATGCTTGTTGAGGGCACTATGACTGCTCGACAGTACGTTGATAGGGTACTCAATCCAGTGGTTGTCCCTATGATGGCGAACATTGCTAATGGGATGTTTGAGCAGGACAATGCCCGGGTTCACTCTGCACGCATCTCCAGATAAGCTCTCCACGACATTACAACTTTAGAATGGCCGGCCAGATCCCCGGACTTCAGTCCTATTGAGCATGTGTGGGACATGAAGGGTCGACAACTGGCCAACCGTCCTCAGCCATCCACAACTCTGGAACAAATGACCCGTGCAGTGCAGCAAGCATGGGCCACAATTCCTCAGGAAGCGATCCAGGGCCTTATTGACTCCATGCCTCGACGATTTCATCAATGTATTGCAGCTCGTATTGGGCACATTCTGTATTTTTTTTTGTTGCCCAAACTTGCGGTCAGAGGGACCTGAAAGCGTAATCATCGAAGCACAACCGAACACTCGTCCTGCATGTTCAACTGCAACAATGTAACACCTCTCCATTTCCTTAAGTGTATATATCTTCAGAAAATCAGATAAATTTTATGAATATGAACAGAGTTAATAGTTGGATAAATTTGGTCAAAATTCAAGATGAATTAACAGCCTATTATATTTATTAATGATTGTCTGGAAACTAAGTTTTCAATGTCAGCGCATTTAATTCACTAAAGACACCATGAAGTCATAACTAGGGAAAGAAAGAACAAAGATCACCAAGATATAGCTAAGAAGACGCTAACAGTATTAAAACAATTGGACCGAAATTTGAATAAGAAAATTTCGTCATGGAAAAGGATATAGTAATGCCACGACAGCATTAGAAATTCATTAACCATTTGGAATCAAGTAAATGAGATCAGCCGATTAATAATTAACGAGGTAAAGCGTGAATCCCTTAAAGATGTTCTCTGTTAGCTGGGGAGATAATAGGGACAGCCTAGCGGGAAGCCTTGTCTGTCTTTTATGTTCACGTCAGTCAATGTCCGAAGAAAGGACTCGGTAATAGCCAGCCTTTGTGGGTCAAATACTTGAAAACTGTTGTGTACAGGGACAGTTGGAATTTAGTCGACATTTTGATATGAAAGATATTTAGGGTCATGAAATTCTCAGTAACAACGAAGTTGGAGTTATGATACGGGTTTAGCCGGTGCGGTATTAATACTTGAACATGTGAGTTAAATACTGCAAAGCGCGAGAACAACTACCATTTCTTTTTTACAGTACGCAGACACGATATTAAGCTGTTCTAGTAGTAGCAGGTACAGTCAGCTATCCATATTGTGTTGCCAGCATGGAGGAACACTTGAGTTTACGGGGTTGAAACCCTTACATAGCTTTTCTTTTTACCGCCCAGTAGCTAGCTTGAAGAAGTATTTGTATCAATTGTTAGATTGTGATAGTAGACTTCAAAATCTTCACAGACTTCATACACAGCTTCATAGATAGTAGCAACGTGACCAAGAAATTGAGGAATGTTTAACGAGCATCTGTTTGACAATATATTCTACATTAACTAGTATCACCTCCACTTTTATGCCATAAAATAATATTTATGCCCCCGAAAGTCAATTTTACGAATACAAAAGGACTTGTTGAATCGGACAACAATATCGATTGACTTTGTTCTAACATTCTACGATCGATTTCAAGCTAGTGATAGTTCCTATGATGCCGTTCTTAACACATATGGCAAACTATTTCTACCCAGTTAATGATAAATGCTTGCATTATTATTTTACCCTAGTATTTACCAGTCTTCCAGCCAGCCCACATTTCCTGCACAGATAAGGGGTGAAAATGTAGTGATTTAATTTTTGTACTTCTATTAACTTCCTAACACAATGCATTTATAATATTGATATTTTTATTTTCATCTAAGATGTAATCTGATACTTGGATAATTATGTGACCCTTCATTTCGTATGTTAAATTCTGCAGTCTGGCTTTTAATAGAATATAATATCTCACATCACATGTACTTTTTTTAATGTTTTAACTGTGAGGCTTCTTAGTGGTGTGAGGCTATGCTATCGATAAAAACAGTATGCCATACGAATACCGGTTATCATATTATACAGGATGATCGAAACAATGTGAACGGGGAATATGAGCGTTAGAACACTGGTCATACTGATTACGTAATTTGAAAAAAAAACTCGCGCTTTTGTCACTTTATCAGCTGCTGAAGGTAGCCACTGAGATCGATTCGCTGGCGACTTCTGATGGGCTTTACGAGGCGGTGTTGCTAAATCTGCGTGTGGCTTATGGCAAGCTTGAGAGCGCCACTAGAAGAAATAACTACTCCAGGGGAGGGACTTGAAAAGGTCCTCTCTGCTGATAGGCTCGGCCCATACTAAGCACGCTACGGTGGCACTGGCTGAAACCCACGATGTGTTAGTGTTTGATGCTCATTTCTCAGCCTGCCTCTCAAACCCGACCAGGTAACGTGCAGAATTCGTCCGCGAAGCGATCTGATTCGCCAAATTCAGGAGCTGATAAAACGAGATGTCGACTTAATTTTGTCAAATTACTTATCAGTATGACCAACCTGGTTCACGCTATTTCTGACTACCCTGTACGCAACGTAATAACAATTTCAAAATAAAGAAGAAATGAACTATAATGCACTGGGAATGAAAA
This sequence comes from Anabrus simplex, assembly GCF_040414725.1. NCBI lineage: Eukaryota > Metazoa > Arthropoda > Insecta > Orthoptera > Tettigoniidae > Anabrus > Anabrus simplex. The sequence goes on from NC_090266.1 coordinate 54,015,874, forward strand.
TTGAAAAGCCCTTGTCATCGCCGGGGTGGAGGGTAGTAGTTCATGCTGGTGGGGAACTGGGTGGTAGCGTGACCGGATGTGCGTCGCAATGCCGGAAATGGTCTGTGCTATGCGAACTCGGATTCACGTAACTGCTAGTCCGCACTCTTTGTTGACACCGAGATTTGTTATTGGGTTTCATATATATCCTATTATAACCTAATTGGTTGAGTTGCAGTAACTCATCTTCATTGAAATCGAGAACCAGTGAACATTTACGTAATCGGATATATAAACTGATACATGGCGATTGTACTTTGCGAACGTGTGCTGACTCACTAACAACAGCAAAGTGTTATTTTGTGTAGGGTAAGTTTGGCAAATATGGGCACCAGAAGATGTATCTTAAAAAAGGAGCACTGAAACAACTTCCATTCTCCTGGTAAAAAGTTCTTCAAAACTTGCAACCATTCCCATTCTAATAAAGCTTGAACCAGCCTCCAATCCATAGTGGTTTACGTACTGTGTAGCTTCACAGCAAACCTTGCAACTGCCCATGTTTGCCAAACTCTTAAGGTAATATGGGCATATTTGTCGGGAATATGGGCACAAGTTATTAAATAAAAATTAGAGTAACAGACATGATTACATTCATTTTGTATTATAACGAGGTGGTTGTATTGAACATGCATTTATGAAGATAGGGGCAAATATATATAATAATTAAGCACTGATCATGAAAAAATGCTACCAAGGGAGTAAAACTAATACCATTATTAAGTTTTCAACTAGGGCTCAATCGTACTGTACTAGAAAATGTAAATAACATAAAACTGGCCCAAATTGTGTGTAATATAAAAAGAGAAAGTATTAATCTAACAAAACTAATCACACGAGAGCATTGTGAGTCATTATTATTGACAAAGTGTTTTTAACTACACTCGTTACAATAGAAAGAATAACCTTCCATTTTTACGCAGTCCTTATGGAACCACTTAGCACATGAACCACAACACTTAGTCCACTTCTGCCGTTCATTTTCATCATAAAAATTCCCCTCATGCACAGGACAAATACAGAGAACTGTGTTCCTCCTTATGGCTTTACGCTTTACCGCTATACCTCCTTTACTGGCTTCCGCGTTAGGCCTGCGCTGAAGCTAGAATGTCTTCACTAGTAAGTTTTCTTGCAGAACACTTACGTATTCCCCAGTTGCTAGTCGTCATCTTCAGTTCTGGAACTGGACTAATTTCCTTAAAAAGGGCTAGGTACTGCTCTCACTGGCGAAGAGAAATGGACAGATGAAGGAAGTTAGGATGGTCCATGAATGGACATGGTTCGTTCATCTTTCGACAAATACCGCTGCAAAGTTTGTCTAGGCACATTATAAATTCTAGATGCTTGTATCTGGTTACAATCGCCATTTCCTTTATCTATTACAGCACGCGACATATCCTCTTTATCCCATTTCTGACGGATATGCGCTCGTTCATTCCTATTTTGCATCATCATCTGGAAGAATATATATAATTTTTTGTGAAACAGCTAAGTGCTCTAGGGTATATTAATCGATTAGCATTCAAAACGTAAAGATTGCTGTAAAAATAAAGAATAACAAGTCTCGCTCAGAACGCGTCACGTAAATACAATAAAGTACAATGTCACTCCCCATTTTTGCCCTAGTGACACTTTTTAGAAGTTGGCATTACTGAGAAAGAACTAACTTCTAAGCGCGTGTCCACTTGGTAAAACATATGCTACACTAACCTTGAAAGCAGCCCGTAATAATATTTCTTGAAAAATAAACGTATTTTGCGCGTAGTGCCTTAACTTATTTAAAATTTATTATAACAGCTCAATTTTGGAAGAGTAGACTGGTATATATACCTCAAAACATGTTATTTTCAGCTTATTTCAACACATTAGAAGACAATCTTCAACACATTCAGCAGCAATGGCACTTCAGGATCACCAACCTAGCAGAGCGCATGCTTCTACTCGCTACCATTGCGTGAAATATGACCAATTTCTTAAATACGCCCATATTACATTAGTGCCCATATTTAACAAGTTTACTTACGCATTTGTGCACTTGCTGTCTGGCTACGGTTCTGCCATTCAGAATCCAACAACGTTGACGAAGGGTTGCTAACAATAATTCTGGTCCCGCATGAACCTGTTGTAAGTGTTCTTGTTTGACAATTAGAGTTATCAGGTGATTATGTAAAGGACATTTTCCATAACCTGCATGGTTTAGTGTTCATTTAGCTTCTCACGTGTGTATGAAAATGTCAACCCAATCTGTGATACCCAAAACTCCAATGGTTGCCAAGTTGGAAGGCTAGACTGAAGGGCCGTGCTAACGAAACCATGGTCTGACCTATTGTCTATGATGGTGAACAGATAAGCGGTCCAATGGATTTTAAATAAATAGTAGGCTTATAAGAGCTGATAATCCCCGGCTCCATGGCTAAATGGTTACCGTGCTGGCCTTTGGTCCACAGGGTCCCAGGTTCGATTCCCGGGCGCGTCGGGGATTTTAACCTATATTAGTTAATTCCAGTGGCTCGGGGCTGGGTGTGTGTGCCGTCTTCAGAATTAGAATTCATCATAGGTAGGGCCTCACAGACGCGCAGGTTGCTTACAAGGCGTCAACTCGAAAGACCTGCACCAGGCTTCTTCGGAGGCCACACGCCATAAGAAAACCTGATAATGTTTTTAGATTAGGGTATGTGTGTTTGGCATTATCTATAAGTTTAAAGCCAGTTTTTATGTGTGGACTTTGACAGATATTTTAGTTGTTCAGAATGAGATTAAGGTAAGAAAGTGTGTCTTAGGAACGGCGTTGGAAGGATCTTTGGTATCGTTCATGATTTATTTCTGAGCGACGAGAACAGCAACATAAGGGCTGATCAAGCCGTTTCAGTTCGACGGCCGTACAGTCCTGAATCGAGATGCCAATCAGGCAAAATCGCCGTGAACACTGAGGCACTCATCCCACCAGGTTGAAGATCCCCGTGTGGTAAACACCATGTCCCGCCTGCTTCACATCCTCGTCCAAGAGGAAGTGTCGATTCTTCAAGGCCTTTTTGAGGGGACCGATATTATGCGCCTGGCCGCCATAATCGTCGCATCCACCGCCCGCTTGTTGTTGTTCATAATGGCTGCGGCTGGCCTCCCAGATCGACCAGCGTCTTGTGTCGATACGCGACCCTGGTGCACCATTCCGCAACGGTGGTTTTCGACAAACATGCTGCCCCATACTGAACCAGAAACGTCGGTCCAGCATCAGTGTTGAAGTATTTTAAATTTAAAATACGCGCCGCCCGCCAACAGAGCAGCCGGCTACAGCAGGCATATGGCGAGACGTAGGAGCCAGCTCCAACTCGCCAAGTCTTAAGTTGCGTCATGCATAGAACCTTCCAAATAGTCTAACTCGTATATTAATTACGCTACGAATACCAGAATAACATCACCGTACACATAATTTGAATATCACCAATACCACCAAGTTTCATATAAATCCACCTAGGATTAAGGAAGTTATTGAGAAAAATGAAACAGCTTCAATCTCCGCGACTTTTGTATAAAAGAGAAGCGATAATTCCACACAACACAGTCTTGTCCCACAGTCGAACCCGGGCGGTTGACTGATGGAAGTTTGTGCTGCTATGTTACATAACGGAATCGAAGTCTACTATCTCAACTCTGCTAAGTTACGGTCAGAAGAACTTTGAAACATTTCAATAGTCTTGCGAGCTCAGTCGTAGAATCGAGAGGTGCAGTATTTTAAATATCTCAAAGTGATGGAAATATATTTCTGCAGATAGCGAACTTAGAATCTTGAACAGTGCATTAGGACTTGCATTTTATCAAGTGGTAAATATCTAAAAGTGATTGAAATATTTCTGCAGGTAGCGAACTTAGAATCTTGAACAGTGCGTTACGACTTGTATGTTCTCAAAAAGAACTTGAATGTTAGGAAAACATTAAAACTTCACGTGTGAATTAACTTGTAATTTCACGATATCTTTAAATGATCTCAGGACTATCAGCGAACGGAGCTGATTTCACGATCAAGTTATTATAAAGTCTTACCAGTATTACATATACATGACAGTGTGGGTGAACGGAAATAATTTCACTCCTGTATTAATAGTCTAATAGTACTATTTCTTGCCATATGTCTACATAAGAGTGAGTGTGAATGGAACTAATTTCCCACGTAAAGCATTTAACGTCTTCCACAAAAGTGAAGTAATTGACATTCATAGTGTCACAGCAGTGTTTAATAAACTTTGTAAATACATGCAAAGCAATCGTAAAGTAGTAGAACTCTACGAATAGTTGTGTTATCTTCTTCGAACATTAAAAGCATAAGCGAACTATTTCCTTCGTGTGCACAATATCATAATCTGTGCCAAGTGTAACTTACGTTAAGAAGAATGCGGGTTCGATTCTATTGACATTCGGCCGCATGAGAGTTAATTTCTTTACTTTCTCAAGTAACTAGTTTATTTTCCTTAAAGAAACATTTGTTTTCGGTTTTTTATTGAGATTTGACACGGCATCTGTGCATTTATTTTCTTATCCTTTCATTGAATAATTAAAATCGGTTCATAAATTATACCTCAGACTAATATGCCCAGTATGTCCAAGGGCTTAAATGCGTTTGTTCGCGCTACCTTCCGAGTGAGTGATCTCGGCGAACCAAGCTCCTAAACCTTCAACGTCTTCAAGAACTTCAAGAATTTCTAGAAATTCAAGAACTTCTAGAGCTTCCCTCATTGGAGTGCACGTGATCCCATGGTGCAGAGAGCTGATCCATGGTGAGAACGAGAGGAGTAGCAGAGAAAAGCGGGACATCGCCAGCTGCAGGAAGGAGAAAGTTCACACCCAATCCATCTTCTATTGTACTAAGGTGATATGTACTTGACTTTTCATAATAAAACAAACAATTTGAAAAAAATCAGAGTTTCATTCAAAGCAAATCCTCTCACTTTCTGTACCCTCTCCAAATTTATGTGCCGTACACGCCCTGCGTAGCATCTCATGCTCCTCAAGCTATAACGTACGGGCATTTCCTGGTACAATACACAGTCTTCGTTCTCCGATGGATGTCCACCGGTGTTCGTCTTTCGGCAGCCAAGAACAGAATAACAACACGTTGGTCCTGTTTGGACGCATTTGGTAATAACGTCACCATAGTTCACGTGACCGCACCTCGGCACGACACGACTGCCATATCCGTGTTTATATACCCGCATCGGAGTCACGCTACGTTGCATGTCTGATGCAGCAACGCCCTCAACCGTAAATTTGTTGATTACGACTTATAAATATCCCATACTTAAAACGATTGATGATAATTAGGACAAAGTGTAGATCATGCAAGCCCTTTTTGAAGCAAATTTTAAAGTTTATTTACAAGAATGCGCTATATTATTTCAATTTATCGTACTGTTTGATCCAACCGTAGGTGAAGCTTTTATTGAAGGTCATGTTGTCATATCGAGTGAAGATCTTGTCTGTCAATTGGGGGTGAATTTTAATGAATGATTATTTGTCCCACTTTCATGTTAGCAGTGCAACGAACCTGCAGTGTTGCAAAGTAGATAGAATTAGTTGTTCATAATTGCACGCTGGGTGTTAGATTGTAATATTTTGCGTTATAGTCCCAAGCAAATAAAGTTTTATATATGGTAGACTAAAAGATAATTTTTATATCTGAATAGGGACATCATCTCACTGTGATTGATTTCCAGTGGTTTTTTTGTTTTTGCAGTGGTAAAGAGATTCCTGCGTTCAATAATAATATATGTTTCCCCTATCTGAGAGTTTGTATGAGAGTATTCCCAATGTATTTGAACATCGAGCCTCGAAGTTGTGTAATAAATTGTGTTTAATACCCGCAGTAACTGTGAAATTATATAATTGCTAAATAATTGAAAGCAAGATCATTGATTAAATTGGATGCAGAAGTATGAAATTAAGTATATATTTTATTCTTATTGTAAAATTTTTAAGACCCTACATTGACAATTTAAATTAATTAAGTCTTGTTATAATCAAGGATGTATTTCTAATAACGGATAGAGGTATGGTAACTACCCATGATTAGGATTAAAGTAAACATGGTACCTACCTCCAAATTTCTCTTAAGCACACGCATTTTGAGCCATCTGTAAATAATTATGAATATACACTCATAAGTTTAGGGATCTTCGAGATCGACGGAAAACCGTGGGGCACGGCGATATTGTGTGCACTAAAAGGTGCCATGGCAACAATGCGACTCGCGACATAGGGATACTGATGCAAGATATGCAGGAAAACCTAACATGGACAGTGGATGTCACTAACCATGCCAGAATGCACATGGACAGTGGGTGTCACTGACCATGCAATGTGCCCCTCCATCGGTGACATACACAACGTCAATACAGGGTGTGATGTCCTCGCATGGCAATAGAGGATGCACAACGGCCCCCCATGTTCTGGATCAGGCTGTCCAGCATGGCTTATGGCGACGCATCCCATTGCTGGACAAGCGCGTTTGGGAGGTCGAAATTGGTCCGTGGTGGCCGTGCTAGGGCTGCAAGCCTTCGGCCTAGAGCGTTCAATGCATGTTCAATTGGACTAATGTCCGGAGAGTGAGCTGGCCACCCCAGACGTGTGATGTACTCATGCTGTAGGTACTCGTCTACCCATTATCGTCCATCAGATGGAACCCAGGTCCATATGCACCACGAGAAAGCCGCGCATACTGTTAAAGGATGTCCTCCCTATAGACAGTACCCGTCAGAGTACCCGTAGGAAATACATAGAGTGGGGTGCGTGCTTTTAAATTGATTCAACCCCAGACGAGAACACTGGCGCCGCCACAATATTGGCAGGGTTGCAACGTGTCCCAGGGAAGCGACAGATGAACAGGCAGCGAGTCACTCTTCAGGCTAAATCGCGTCTCAGAGTACTACGCCAATGTGCGTGAGTTCAGTAACGATGAGCAAGACACCACATTTGACGAGCCACGCGGTGCCTTTGTGTGAGGGGAATGCATCTGGCGGGTCGCCGAGCATACAGGACAACTTCTCAAACCCGACGATACACAGTCTGACGGGAAATCTGTGACCCGGAGGCTGCTGCGAGGTCTCTAGCCAGTGCAGGTTCTCTGCTGGTTTGATGTCTTCGGGCTTCTAAGCAATTATAACAATCCTGACGCTTTGTTGTAGCACGTGGTCGATCATTCCCGTACTGCCGTCGAATGTTTCCTCCCTAATTGAATCTTCTCGACAGGCGTAAAATGACACTACGCCTGGTTCACTTGGCGCTGACTGTGGCCGGCATCTAGTGCCGATGATCCAACCACGCGTAATGTCATCCTAATATGCTCACTGTGTCATCCTGTTTTCCTAGGACTCGAATGCTGTGTGCTAAACGCACACAACAGAACAGCTGTACGCAAGACCTCTGCCCACACGGGCTGTTTCTGGGACACAAATCAGTCTCGTACTGAGCTACCAGCTTTGGCATGTGTTTCCGTGTTGTCCAACCACAGTTTAGTCCTCACATCGCCATGACAAAACTACTTCTCGTGGATCTCAAATATCCCTTAACTTGTGGACATGAGTATATTCGAGTCAGTGACCGGACATATTCTTTGAATTTATTCAAGGAATATGATTTTTGGAATACGATATATATAGCATGCAGCCTGAGTTTTGCAGCCGAGGATAGGTTATAGTGATTTATGAGTAATCCTTAAGTTAATTTACAAGGGGATTTTAAAATCAGTTGTAATGCGTGTGAAGTTAACCCAGAGAGGAGTATCCAGGATTGGATTAACGACCTATTTTGTGGTTCAGATGCAGGTCCAGTAGGAGATGATAATAATAAGAAGAAGAAATCATTAATTATTATTATTATTATTATTATTATTATTATTATTATTATTATTATTATTATTATTATTATTGGAGCTAGCTATGATTTAAATACATGACTCGTTATGATCAGTTATTGGTATTTTATTTAACTTCAATGATTTTTGTGATCTTACAGGTCATCGTGGGTTTATGCTGTCCATATTTGAGAAGAGTTTATTTCGTTTGTTTGGTTTCTTGTTTTGTCCAACGTTGAAGTGTTCTAGGTTGGTGAGTGTCTTCATCCAACGTTGAAGTGTCTTTAGGTCTTTGCGTTGTTTCATGGTGTGATAAATCCACTGAGTAATTATTAGAGTTTGAGTATTTACGTAGATAGCTTAGAGGAGAATAACAGCTTATCTATAATACTGTAAACTTCGTTGGATAAACCTAACTTAAATTTCATACTAACCCTATTCCTATATGAAGCATTATCATCTCTGCCTTCCCATTTCATCATTTTAAGTCTGACTCTATCTCTTCTTGCTCTTTTTGATACTGTAGTTATTTACCAGGGGCGATTTCTCCGAGCATGCTACGCTTGCTGCGCAAGCGCAATATTTTTCTAAAGCAGGCGAGTTAAAAAAATTACAATATGTACCGTATCTGTAATAGATCTGCATTATACAAATCGCATGTTGCATTTATCTTGGCGAGTCCAGCGAGGCTTGCTCGTATCTTAGGAGCTTCAGCGGAGCTGTCGACAAAGCGAGAAATGTATGCGCGCGCAGGTTTCTTCTCTCCAAGGCCGGTTGCATGCTGTCACGTTTGTAATGTGTAGTTGGAAGCTCTGGTCTGAGAGCTACAGATCTAGTGTGTTGTGTCAGTGAGTAGTGTACTGTAGGTTCCTGATCATCTATTCTGAATGATTTGACGTGCTGCAATGGGTTCCGAACCGTGCATTATTGACAGCTTGTTATCAAATCTATTTTCTCGGAGGACTATCCAAGAGAAAACAGACATTATTAAGAATGGTAGGCCCTGTCCGGCGCTGCCAGATTTAAAGACACAGCACAGGGAGAAAAACAGAGAATATGTACGTTCGTTCTCTGTATCTCAGCTATGTTGTCGATTGAAAAAGGATTGCTTGCAAAAAATAGATTACAGTCCTCTTTCTATGATGAATTTATTGATGGTTTTGTAAAGAGAAGTCGCAGAGTAGAGTTTGTTTTCAAGCAGGAAGATCTAATAAATAGTAGCAGTTTTTCTGTGTACATAGTTTGACGTTTACTTCTTTAAATTATATAATCACTGGCTTGTCATGATTGTTAATAATTATAAAATGTGTCTGATTGTTATTCTTTTGGCCATTCTTGAAGGTGTGACGTAACCAGTTTGAATGCATGATTAAAATGTTCATGTGATTTAGCGATTTTTGGGTTTATAAATTTTATTCATTCAGAACTATGCATGTCCCACCCCACCAACTTTCACGAATGGAAGAGCAAGCCTGACTTTAATGACCAGCATTCGCCCCTGTTATTTACCAGCCTTTCCACTTCCTGGAGCGTATATGATTGCTATCGTTGTTCTTTTCACCATGAACTAGTCTGTTTTTAATTTCAGCTGGAAGATTCCCTTTGAAAAAAAATGTTCAAAATATTCCTTCCAACAGTACAGTGACTACAAGGGAAGTACAAGTTCACCTGATTTACTCGAAATGTCATTCATTTCCCTTTTGCCTCTCGTTCTAATTGCTTTTAATTACTGTCCAGAAAAGCTTCCCTGCCGCACAACCTAGCCTTTCCAGATGGTTTCCAATATCTTCCCATAATTCCATCTAGGTCTGTACAGTAATTCTTATTTCTTCTCTCTATTTGCAGTTCCCTGTCTACATAAATTCGTGTTCGGACCTGACTTCTTCATTCCATGAAGACGCTCCTGTTTCCTGGTCATTAAAGATTGTTGTTCTTGGACATCCCATTTCTGCTGCTTCTACCGATTCCCTGAACGTCACTCATTCCCTTTATATGCCATCGACATGCTGACTGATGGTGGTAGTGGTGACTATTGCCTTAAGAGGAAGTACCACTGCGTGCACTGGCAGTATCGCAATCAGTGAAGGTGTGATTATTGCTAGCTGAACTACTGACAGTCCATACATTCGAACTTTGCATGGATATGTTTTACACAAAAGTAGTATAATTTTCAGGGGTTCTGCAGCACCCGGTATCCAGTGGCCCCAAGACGGGCTCCTAGCTAATAGCGCGCTCGTAAATTCACATGACCTTACGCTGGCTACGTGTCCAGGCTTAAATTTACAGACCTCGAGTTCGACCTCAGGCCTAAAGGCGTTAACCGTACATACCCTAGTTGGAAGCCTAAGAGTATTAGCTTTCTCATTTCCTTCAGTTCTCCTTCCAGTTCCCTCCACTGAAATAGCCTATTAACCCTACCGCTTCCTTGTTATTGACCGTGACTGCGACGTCACTCAATGCTTCATAAAACTCTTCTACTTCATTCTCGTCTACCCCCTCACATGTTGAATACATTGAGATTCTCCTCGTCCTAATTCTTTACACCACGAAATCTTCCCGCATTATTCACTTGTTTACGAGCCTAACAGAAACTTCGTTGCGTTCTACGATGTTCCTGTTGATCATTCCTCCCCCACACTCCGCCCTTCCCGTTTCCACACCTGTTAAGATCACCTCAGGATCTCTTCGTCGTTATCTCCCATTACGCGGAGGTCATTAACTCCTAACACGCACAGATGCATATTCTTTGCTGACTCAGAAGGTTCTACTTTATCTCTTTCCTCTTTCTTTCTTTCTTTCTTTCTTCCTTCCTTTCTTTCTTTCTTTCTTGCTTGCTTTCTTCCCTCTTTCTTCCATAAGCCTAATTAATATTGATTGCATCTCATTTTACTCCATTTCGTTCGCCAAGTTGCCTCCAAGGAATCTCCGATCTATCTCTCCTATACGTCCAAAGTTTTCTTAAGACATTCTTAGTGTTATAAATTTGTATGACATAGTGAGCTAGCCCTACTTGCCAACATTCCCAGTCACAATTTTCATTCTAACTGTTTAAGGACCGCAGCGTGTTTGTATAGTCCTAGCTGCCTGTGCACAAGGACAGCTTCGACTCAGGATATGTCTTGAGATGCCCACATCTGATCTATAACTACTATCAGGCTTACGAACTAAGACGTGACTACAGGATCCCGCAGGATAGACAAAAGAGCATCACACAGTAAAAATGCACTAGGCTGTTTGTGCTAACTGTTCTTAAAACTTTTGATGGACTCTTTCACTGGTGATGTTTTTCAATCCATCATGGATTCAGTTCCGCCCATGTTATCTGACGAGCGCCTGCGGAAAAGTGATATAAGTTAGACAAAGTGGAAATGGGGGAAAGGGAAACACTCCATGTGTTACGTCATTCTGTGTCATTTCTCATATATTCAGAGGCTAAAACCATTGATTTTTGTAAGCTGATACAGTATTAGACTAAACATCAACATAAAATATCAGTAATTGAAAGTTCGCACCGACACAAACAGTTCGCATGGCAACGATTGGATAGTTCAGGGCTTGGATTGGGATGGAAATGTGTCGTGGTGTAAAAATGGAAGCCATGGAAAACCATCTTCAGGGCAGCCGACAGTGAGGTTCGATCCAACACCTCCGAATGCAAGCTAACAGGTGCGCGATCCAAACAGCATAGCAAACTCGCTTGGTCTGGATAGTTCAATTCTTTGACTAAAAATGAGAACTTTTCATGTATAACTACACAAGGATAGATTTATTTCTACTTCATGTTTGCGGTACCTGGAAGGAATGAACATACAACACTGTGCAGACAGTCAGGCCCTGGATCTTGTGCTAGAAAAGTGTTCTAAAGATGATATGTTGAGAAACCTTCGTCATCATAGGGTGCGCTGTTGATTGCCGCATCACTACGTAAACAGCACTGGAAATGTTATGAGGAGGTGACGACGGCAGTAATCGCCGAGCTAACATAATAGAAACGAGGATTAAGATTAGACCCAACGGAACAGGAAAACCATCAAACAGTCCGCGTTGACGAGAAGAAGACCATGCATACCGCACTTCAGTGAGAGATATAACCTGAAGAAGAAGGCATGTGCGGTAAAGGTCCCCTCTTCGAGGTCGAGAAACAGCTTTCCAGCCCGTGGTAGCCATCCTGAAAGAATCAGTATTACTGGAAATGAGATCGATGGTATATCGTCGTTGCCAGGACAAAACCTCCTATGTGAAATATTTTAGCTTAGAACTTTGGCCGGTAAGGTTCTGTCATCTAAGGTGCAATATTGTGTGAATATTGTCAAGGCATTCTCGCTGTTCATAATGCGGGTCAGTATATCTCCAAAAATATTTTCACATAGGAGGTTTTGTCCCGGCAACGACGATATGTTCTAATATTTTGAAAGATTCATTCAATATTTTGCACTCCATTTTAATGCACACTTTTGTCATTAGATTATAAATGGGGAAAGTAATTTGCATGTATTTTTATATTTGTGCCAGTTTCTTCTGGATCCTTGGAGTCATACGGAATGGCGGGCGTATAAAATGAAAGTGTCTGAATAAGTTGAACGTGTCTTGTCGAAAAACATGTTTGTGAAACATGTGACCATTAATTCTACCTTGCTCATAGGCATATGGTTGGCCTAATTCAATACCAAGACATCTTTAAAACATGTAATTTTGTGCAATAGCCACGGGCATAATGTACATACTTAATATTTCTCACTCTGTCTGGTCTTGAACTGAAGTTCGTTCGCATTCCGAGAACGATGTTTTAATGCTTCCTTAATACCTTTTCTGAATCACAGCATATAAACTAAATGTTTAAATGCAGTCATTTTCAATGCATCTTGGTACTGATCTAGGACAGCGATATACAAGGGTTGTTCAGTTGACAAATAGACAGAACCGGGAACACTGTTAATAGCCGACAGAAAAGCCAACAGGTTGCAGCACTACATGGTTTGGTGTTTTTGTAACAGCTGAATACATGGCCAGTGTGAGACACGCGTACGCTCAGTAGAAGCAATATTCGTATTTGATAGTTAAGTCCAAAATGAATACAACGTGGCATAATTCAATTCTTATGCAGTGAAGGCGCATTGACCGATAATACCGTCAGAGGTATTCTTGTGCTCCACGGTAACGCACGTCATAACAATGGATAGTCGGCGCTGTTTTCTCTGGGATGTTATGGATCACCAGCCTTACAGCCAAGATCTCTCCTCTTGGAACGGACACGTGTTTGGTCTTCTTAAAAGTGCTCTGAAGAGTAAGCGTTCTACTGTCAGTCAAGTTGTTCCCTATGTTGTAGGAGAGTGGTTCAACCAGTGACCAGCATCCATCATTGTGTATATATAGAGACACTTATTCAAGGCTGGAACAGGTGGCTGAACGGTGGGGGTGATTATATGTAGACTTTCTCAAAATATAATCGTATGCTGTCGTTTTGATGCAGTATATCTTCCGCAGTACATATAGTGTAAGTTTCTAGACATTAGTCTATGCTTCACCTGAACAACCCTTATACCTTGAGATAAGTTTATGAACTACGAAATAATACGCATGTACCAATAAATATTACAATGAAATAAATTTCCATAATCATCATAGAATGAAAACGGCATACAATACTTGAGACAGTACTGATGATTCAAAATACAAAAGAAACAAATAGTTTGTATCAGCACAAATTAAAATTCATTAGAACCGGTTTTCGAAAACTAAATTCCATCATCAGTAAACTGCAACTATTAATCAGTTTTCTGATGTTAGAATTCATCTCTCAAGACCACTCAAGGCTCAAGATACATTATTCAAATCTTGTTTCTTCTTCAGAGTGTCATGAGCTGATTTTCACCTAGAGTATAAGCATTTCACTAGGAAATGCTCTCGTAATGGTTATAGACAAGTCTAACTTATGAACAATAGGGTATTTCGATAAGAAGAAATAAAACGCAAAATCTCGGCAACATATTTATATTACAAATAAGTGTTATCATATATTAGCGATTCATACATATACAAGATCTGTTACATCTTATTTTCAAAATCAATATTATCTTTCATTTACACAACATTTACAATTATTCCACGGGCACACACATTAACTAGGAGGAGTTTCTTTATAATGCATCTTACTTACACAGAGAAGAATTATACAGTCCGGGAATTGCCATTGCAGCGTATTGAAGTACATGCAATGTCCTCCAGTCAGAACAGAATTGGGACATTGGTTTTTATTTGGACATTATTTGTAAAAACATTTTTTTCAGTTACAAACATTCATCTTCCTTCTGCTCCGTCATTCCCTTTCATTCATTCTCTCACACTTTGTCAGGCGTGGTTTAAAATAAAATTCTCGGCCAGCTGACTAGTTTCTACAGAGGACTCAGTGGAGGATTTAGTAATACCAACGCTACAGATCTGACACTTTCGCAAATTATATCTCTATCATATAATTAATTCTAAACGTGTAAACTGTGTAGTTATAATTACTCTTTGGTTACGTAATACAACTGGGCCTTGTTTTCTTAATATAGCATTTAGAGAGTGTTTGAAAAATATCACTTTCATAACAATACTTTTACGTGGTTTCATTTCATTGAGAATCTCAACCGTTATTCAAAATAGGTTCGTGTTTGAATGAATTGGTGAGAGTGCGTCAGTAGTGTCTTTCTTTTTAGTCAATCGCATAAACACATAGCAAATCCCTAAAGTCCTTGTAGTTCTTACTGCGCGAATGGCTCAAGATCTGAATGTTTCACATTGAACTCTCCTCTCTCAGAAACAGTGTCTGTCGCTACAAATGGCGATGTGTATGACTGCCATTTCTGATCATTTATTTTCATTGCATTAATTCTCAATCTGGCTATAAGTATACGAGGAGGAGATAGGAAGGGAATATGAACTAGGCATGCTTTCAAAGTTCTTCTGTGATTGATACAGATCTACTCAAGTGTCAATCTACAGTCTGCTAAAACCTGTCCCATAGTTCACTGTAATCCTAGAATAACCCTGAATATCATACCTTGATTTGGTGGGAGAATACACAGTAGCCATGTCTATTAGATATTTCTATCACACCCAGTAACACTAATGAACTTGCATGCTTCTCTGGACAAGGGCTGTTGCACATCAAGGGAATACAAATTGGTGCGGTTCATACTTATGAATCCAAAATCGACACCATATTAATAAAATGTTGTTTACAACATTAAGCTATAAGGTATGGTTCTATGTATTTACGGAAGATAGACAGTTCCCGTTGCATCTCCTCTTTACGATGACGGGATTATGTCAATCTCTTGGAGAATTATAAGTGTTTTATGTAACTTCTGAGAGAAACAAGTACAACTGTCTACACACCACTAATTAGGAAAGAGAATTAAACGAACATATAAATATACAGTTAATAATGTTCATAATCTACAAAGATATGGTGTTTCTCTGCGTTCTGCTCTATCTTGCCTCCTAGCATAAGAATCCAATGATAACTCAAGCTACGTATAAGGGTTCTCAATTGGCCGATTCAAATAATATGTTCTTGGTGTTAATGATAGGATTGCGTAACATAGTGAAAGTCATAAGAATCGAGGGCTATGAAAAAGACGTAGTAGCAATGCAGAAAGAGTTGAGGTAAGACTCCAGTTTGTCCCCTCTCATGTCCACATAGAACGGGCGATAAAGGAAATCAAAGAGAAATATGGAAAAGAATCACAATCCAAGGAGAGGAGATATCAAACCTTTGGGATTTACCGATAATAGTGTTATTTTATCTGAGTCTGAAGAAGATCTACAGAGATTTCTGAATAGTATGGTCATAATGTTGAGGAAGTAGAAGATGAAAATAATTAAATCCAAATTCAATATCAGATGAGGCAGGAAATATTAGATTAGGAAATGAAGTCTTAAAAGAAGTAGATGGATGTTTTACTTGCGTAGCAGAATAACCAACGATGCAGAAGTAAGAAGGGCATAAAATGCAGACTAGCTCAAGCAAGGAAGGCATTTCTTAAGAAAAGAAATTTTCTCATTTCAGACAGTGTTATTGGAATTAAAAAGATATCATTGTGAAGACTTGCGTATGGAGCATGGTATTGTGTGGAAATGAAACATGGACAATAAGAAGCTCAGAAAGAAGAGAAGAGAAGCTTTCGAAATGCGGTGTAACAGAAGATGCTAAAGGTGATATGAATAGATGGAATCAAGAATGAAGAGGCACTGAATCAAATTAGTGAGCGGAAAACGATTTGGATAAATTTGACCAGAAGAAGAGATAGAATGATAGGACACATCTTAAGACACCCAGGACTTGTTCAGTTAGTTTTTGACTGAAGTACAGGTGTATACCAAGGCATGAATATGACGGACAGATTAGGACAGATGTAGGATGTCGCAGTTACATAGAAATGAAAGCGTTAACACAGGGTAAGGAGCCATGGAGAGGTGAATGAAAGCAGTCTACTGACTGATGACGCAAACTAAAACAATGAATATTGTAGGACCATAGTCATCAGTCTAATTACTATGTGTGTATGGCCATTCGTCTGATAACTGCCTATTTTCTATAATGCCATATTGGCGCCGAGGATATCTTGGGGAGCGAAATAAAGCACCAATTCAACACTTTCGTATAGGAAGTGCCGGGAAAAATAGCAGAAAATCTGATGAAAGTTGCTATGCCGTGAAAATGAACCATTGAACTTTTACTTACAAACTCTTACGTGCCACTTGGGACATATTGGATTGTCTTTCAAATATTAGTCATCCGATAGAATACCGAGACTCTTCAAAAGGCGCGAAACATTCAGGCTTAATGGTACTCGCACAGCAAAAACCCTAATAACTTTATGATATCTACTTATTCAAGCTGTGATAGCTTCAAAATGAAATTCTCCTCCTTCTCCGTGTACCGACGTGCAGAAGAAACTCATTCAAATACTTTTCAAATAGCCAATGTAGCTGCCAAGATTTACCTCTTTTCCCCGCGTATCCCATATAAAATGAGACAGGTTCTCAAGGAGGTTACCACCGACACATCGTACGTAGTCGTCACCATTTCATTCACTCAGAACACTCACTGCTGTCCGTATCGCGAGTGCACAAGTCAATACGTCACTGTACAGAACTACGGTACCTCTACTAGTTTAGGGCGTGCTAGTCCAATACTTCCATGACATCAGGTAATAGCGTATACTTTGTATCTGTCCATTCTGCAGGGGCTGCATTACGTTTCTGAATTTGCACTTTCTCATATCCTGAGCACTTGATGCAATACAAATACCCTGTAATAAATAAAGTCACATTCATTGAAGTCTGTATAGTTTCCAGCAAGGAATGTTATCACTGCTAAACATAATAAAAATGTAGTATTTCACGAAGTCTATTCAAGAAAGGTTACCTAAACTTACAAGGAACAATCGCGAAATGACTGGAGAGTAAACAGTGTTTATTGCCCTAATTTTAGCCTCCCGAGTGGCAATTATATTTCATAATACACGATAATTACTACACTGAATGAATGATTCCCTTGTGTAGTGTAGAGTTGAGCACAAGAAATTTTCAGACTTCCAGACAATGTTGTCAGAAACATGAAAGACATCGCATTTAAGTAGAGAAGCAGCCTTCTTCCAAACTTACTTAATCATTTCATTAAATATTGGAGTGCCAACTTGTTATGGATAAGCACACAAAGTTTGAGGGAAACTCGTTCGGCAAACATTTTCCAATGACGAAGAAATTCTAAGGTTATTTTTGTTTTAAATTTGCTTAACGTCGCACCGACACAGATAGATGTTATGACGGCGATGGGATAGGAAAGGCCTAGGAGTGGGAAGGAAGCAGCCGTGGTCACTGTCTTCAGGGCTGCCGACAGTGGGGTTCGAACCCACTATCTCCCGGATAAAAACTCACAGCGGCGCGCCCCTAACCGTACGGCCAACTTGCCCGGTCTAAGGTTGAAGGAGTAAAGTTACACTAGGGGGAATGTTTGTTGTTATCTCTATGTGTTTATCCAAAATTGCGACCAACTGTTGTTAATGGGCTGAAGGAAATGAATCAGAGAATATACATTTCGTTTCAGCATTGGTACAGAGGCAATTATTGTACCACCATTGTTAAAATATTATCTCCCAAATTTCGAACGCGTTGTATAACGGTATATCGTCACTGAAGAAACAATACCGCATATCTAATATATTCCCTGAAGACAGACACGTATTGATATGCAGTCCATCATAATAATTTTCATTGTGCTCATGTACGAATACTGAGGTATAAAGGAAAGTGAACCGTAAATACATGATACTGTAGGAGTTCGCAAATTCGCCATGCCATGCACTGTAAGGTTCATTTCCCTTTACTCGATGGTATAGGAAAATTAAAATAACGGAAATTTTTCTGAAGGATTGCATATCCGTATGTGGCTGGGAGGCGTCACCAGACTTAAGGACATTGTCAGATACGCAATATTGTTTCTTAAGCGACAGTATGTTTGGAGATCGGATCAGGTTGTTCTGCGCAACGTGACCCAATGCTCCATTTGTTTCGCGTAAAACAATATAATGGTTCTAGTTTGCTTAAACATTTCCTCAGTATGACTCAAAACAAATATGATCACTGCTATGGGGAGCTAAAATGAGCAAATAAACACTGTTTCAATAGTATACCAACATTCACCGCCGCTCCTTGTTAGAGGTATAGGTTGTAAAAGAGTTGACAGGCAGTGTCTTTCACCAAGGACTATAACACTTTACCTAGGGAACTCAGTCACTATTCAGTTTAAAATCGACCAACAATATGACAGCCATTGTTCCGTCTTTTCAACTGTGCCCCATGTTCATGAGGGTCCTCTTTCATTAGCAGCTAACTATAAGTCTTCTAAGACCACACACAGCCATATTCGAAAGAAAAATTACAGTAAAGCAAATCAAGAATTGCAACACAATTGAAACCGAAGGTCATGTCTTCACTGATGCAACGTGGAACGCAAAGCAATTTCAATTCTTCCCACGTAATAGTTTTCACATTGCACTCTATTTTTATAGAAATGATTGATTCCCAACTGTCAATGGAACTCAAATCTACTGAGATAAACGAGCAATACTGAGAGTATTGGAATGTCCCCAGCTGACATAACTCTTGCGCATATGCAGTTCCCCTACTTTGGGCTTTAACACTTAAACGTCAAGTGCAAATCCAGATGAGGAGAAAAATGTGCTTCACTGGCGAGCCAGTTCTTCTTCAGCTAGTTCTCGCCTCAACCGCTTGGCTGCCGTGGCACGTCCACCGAGGTCGCTGTCTTCACGGTCGGAACCATCGCCCTCCGCTAGTCCTTCAGCCTCCTCCTGCTTGCGCTTAGCTGTCGCCATCTCGGCAGCGTGCTTCTTCCGCCATTTGGTTCGTCGGTTCTGGAACCACACCTGTAACAAAAACAGACGTAATTAATGTAACGAAACAGGAAGACTGCTAATGAACATCCATGTGGGTTTACAACTGAAAAGAGGCACCACGTTTGATCAAAAATAGACGAGCTGCTAAGTACACAAGTGGGTTGATTATAGAATTTACATACATGGGTCATAAGTAGACATAAGACGTGTATGCATTAATATTATCTGAAGTGTACATGAATGTATTATGCTGTCAAAAAGTTTAAAATATCGTCGTTGCCGGGACAAAACCTCCTATGTGATAATATTTTTGGAGATATACTGACCCACAGCACATACATTACGAAGAGCGAGAATGCCTCGACAATATTCACACAATATTGCATCAGAACCTTACCGTCCAAATTCTAAGCTAAAATATTTAACATAGGAGGTTTTGTCCCGGCAGCGACGATATGCTTTAAAATTTTGAAAATATGCATTGAAATATGCTACTCGTATTATCTACTAAATGTATCGTCGGTGAAGGAATGTTACCTCGTACGTCCCAATGTTCTTCCTATCCATTTTTCTTCTTTAGACTGGTCACGCCTCCCAGCCACATATGGATATGCAGTCCAACAGAACAATTTTTATTCGTTCATTTTCCTATGCGAACGTGTAAAGGAAAATGAACCTTAAATACAGTATACTGCAGAGGTGCGCAAATACGTCATGCAAACATGCATTCCTACAGTACGGTACGGTAAGGTTCATTTTCCTTTACACACTTTCCTAGGGACATGAACACAACGAGTATTGTTCTGATGGACTTCGTATCTATATGTGGCTGGGAGGCGGGACCAGTTATTGGAAGATAATGGACAGGAAGGGCATTTTCAGATACGAGAGTTTGTTTCTTCAACGAGATGTATGATTTATACATCTAATGAAATTTGATTGATCTTCCATAAATGTTTTCCTGGAGGCTGTAACTTGATTTACAGTACCCTGATGACATTTTCCAAATGTTTTTTTCCTAGTTGTTTTACGTCGCACCGACACAGATAGGTCTTACGGCGACTATGGGGCAGGAAAGGGCTAGGAGTGGGAAGGAAGCGGCCGTGGCCTTAATTAAGGTACAGCCCCAGCATTTGCCTGGTGTGAAAATGGGAAACCACGGAAAACCATTTTCAGGGCTGCCGACAGTGGGGTTCGAACCTACTATCTCCCGAATACTGGATACTGGCCGCACTTAAGCGACTGCAGCTATCGAGCTCGGTCCAAATGTTTAGGAGTAAATTTATGACGTGTATCGGTTAATATCAGTTTATATGCAGGAAAGGACCTCTCAACGCCCGGCATCCACATGATTGGAAAGTATTTGTAATCACTAAAAAGCTGTGGGGGAATTTCCTCTGGCACTCCTGGCACTAAAAGCCATACGCCATTTCATTTCATTTCACAATTTCGTCCATAAAAATGATGCAGAAAGCCAAGTCATCTCCGTAAAGGCCGCGAAGGATGGTAAAGGTTTTATCCTAGGCACTTGATGTAGAGTGGTTAGCTCTGCGCCCGGCCGCCTTTGCTCCCAGGAATTAATCTGGTACTCATTTTTCGTGTAGGCTGAGTGAACCTCAGGATCATGTGCACCTCCGGAAGTAGAAATCTCGTTTCTTAGATTTTTCGACTTTCTGACAGGGAATCGAACCCATGACCATCGGGGTGAACCGAGTAATGAGAGTGAGGCTTATGTATCATTCAGGCAGGTTTTCATCAAGTTGTTGGGCAACAAGAAGAACCCAAATTACATTTCTATTGTAGCCAGCATGCTGAATAAGTTCATGAGCCTGAAGATTCACGTTTTGGACAGTCATCTTGGTTTTTCCCAGACAATTTGTGGGATGTGAGTGAGGAGCAAGGGGAGCGTTATGAAAGTGATGGAAGGAAGGTATCAAGGCTGCTCGTATGATGGGAGACTACTGCGTGTCACAAGAGATACCAGAAGTTTTAAGAAGGGGCCTAACATCTAAGGTCATCGGCCCAAGGAGCGGAGGGAAAAGAACTATAAGAAAATGGACACATAAGTCTATGTAACAGGGATAAATAAATACTTTGTACACGTTGTAACATTAATTTAGTTCTCATTCCTATAGCCTAGTAGTATGTTTCATAAATGTTCTGGTTTAAATGAAGTCATATTGTGACGAAACCGTGGGTGATAGAAAACAATTGAGGTCAGATCTGGAATCAGTAACAACAAAACCATAAGAATCACTTATTAACGTTAAAAAATGTTTGATTTGTTGGCCTATCCAGCATTAAAACCAAGTACGGTACCATGTTAATATTGAAATATTGAAATGATTTGATATGGTCTACACAGATTTATATCAGAGACTAGCAAACACTTACTTACAGACAGTAGCCTCTATGGATAGCGCAAAAAGTGCTTCAACAGCTACAGACATTCATCTGCATAAAATGATCGCTAGAGGAGGCGAGTTCTGCTGATTGAAAACGCGGCCTGTCGTGTTCCGTGCCCAGACCGAGAAAACACTGTTAAGAGCGTCGGAGGGAAACAGCAATTAAAAGTGTTTAGAGAGCAGGCTGAAGTGGAAAGTATCTTACTAATCATAACTCACCGCACGGGAAATGTGCTGCAGTAGAACGGCACATCGCGGGTTGGGTAACTACTCTGCAGCAATACATGTGCCCTGTGTTGGACCACGCACGGCCCAGAGGAAGGAGTTCTTCGTGATTTGCTGGCTAGTCAATAAACACCGCGCTCAGTAACACAAGTTGGTGGTTCGGTCCAATGGTAATTCGATGGCCTAGTTGTAATACCACGTACCTGACAATGCACTTCATATCCCTTATTTTCATTAACACTGCTCAAGCCTCCCAGCCACATATGGAAATGCAGTCAATCAAAACATTTTTCGTTGTGTTCATTTTCCTATGCCAACACGTAACGGAAAATGAACAGTAAATACATTATACTGTATGAGTGCGTAAATAAGACACGCAAACATCATTCCTAGAGTGCGGTACGGTAAGCTTCATTTTCCTCTACACGCATGCATAGGAAAATTAACAAAACGAAAATTGTCCCGATGGACTGCATATTCATATGTGGCTGGGAGGCGTGACAAGTCATAAGGAAAATAACTGATAGGAAGAGAATTGTCAGATACGTGGTATTAGAACTAGGCCATCGATATGAAGGCATTCAAGTACGTTAGCCTCGTGTCAGTAGTTTTCCCTGAACGTCTGCGGGGTAAAATTCCGACACATCGGCTTCTTCGAAAACCGTAAGAATAGTTAGTGAGACGAAATACCAATAACATTAATATTGTCATTAGTAAACCTTTATACACGGAGCTTTATCTACACTTTGCCAATAAAGGGTGCTCGTCAATGATTTTATAAGAATAAGAATAAGAATAAGAATAAGAATAAGAATAAGAATAAGAATAAGAATACATCATTATAGACCATTATGCCTTTCAGCGTTTAGTCTGCAATCCTCTGTGAATTTACTAAATGTTGCCACAATCCTCAATTTGCAACCAGTGCTGTGGCCTCATTTAGTTCTATACCTCCTATCTTTAAATCGTTAGAAAGTGAGGTTAACCACCGTCGTCTTGGTCTCCCTCTACTTCTCTTACCCTCCATAACAGAGTCCAGTATTCTCCTAGGTAACCTATCCTCCTCCATTCGTCTCACATGACCCCACCACTGAAGCCGGTTTATACGTACAGCTTCATCCATCGAGTTCTATCCTAACTTAGCTTTTATCTCCTCATTCCGAGTACCCTCCTGTTATTGTTCCCACCTGCTTGTACCAGCAATCATTCTCGCTACTTTTACGCCTGTTACTTCTAACTTACGAATAAGATATCCTGATTCCCCGCCCGCTTTTGCTCTGGTAAGGGAAAGTTGGTGTGAAAACAGACCGATGTCAAGATAGTTTCGTCTGGGAGCTGACTTCCTTCTTACAGACCACTGTTGTTCGCAACTGCGAGCTCAATGTATTAGCTTTATTGCACCTTTATTCAATCTCACTTACTATATTACCATCCTGGGAGAACACACATCCAAAATACTTGAAATTATCTATCAGTTCCAGCTTTGTATCTCCAATCTGGCATTCAATAATAATAATAATAATAATAATAATAATAATAATAATTCTCCCCTTGTCTCATCTGGTACTTGTCCGACTCGTTGGCTGAATGGTTAGCGTACTGGCCTTCGGTTCAAAGGATCCCGGGTTCGATTCCCGACCGGGTCGGGGATTTTAACCTTAATTGGTTAATTCCATTGGCTTGGGGGCTGGGTGTGTGTGGCGTATTAAACATTAGAAGTCGTCCTAGTTAGGGACCTCATCTTCACAGACATGGAGGTCGCCTAATAGGCCGTCTACTAGAAAAAGACATGCATCAGGCCTCTCCGGAGGCCATACGCCATTATTATTTGGTACTTTAGTGTCATTGTACTATAGTGGTGCTAGCTGCAATAACTAAAAGTGCTCAAATCCCTTTTTCTTCGTGATTACCAGCCGCCATGGCTGCTCCGACGCCTGTATCAGCCTTAGTTCATTCCAGCACAACCATACTGTACTTTAGATGGCTTTCTCAATTTTCTGTGAATTTTCATTGAGAAACATGCTCATAACCCTGGAGCTGCTGAGAACTGAAGATATCTGGATATCCTTCTGTCAGATAGATGGGCAGCTGTATTATCTTCAAGGATACTTTCAGGTGATAATGCACCAGGCCTGCCGCTAAAATCACAACTGGTACTATTGTTACTCGGTCACTCACCACCGTTCTTGAACTGACTCGATATTTATGCAGCTTCGTTTCAGAAGTTGACTGAAGAATGAACAGCAGGGCACTGCAAAATCGACCATCCAAATATGCTTGGCACCACGTAGAGTGACATCTGCTCCATTATTTTAGTTATTGATTTATCTTCCTCTGTAGACCAGTGGTAGAGTGTCCGCCTACGAATGCCAAGACCGTAGGCTAAAAACTCGGCAGAGGTAGTTGTATTTTATTTTATTTTTGCTATTTGTTTTACCTAGCACCGACACAGATAGGTCTTATGGCGACGATGGAATAGGAAAGGCCTAGGAATAGGAAGGAAGCGGCCGTGGCCTTAATTAAGGTACAGTCCCAGCATTTGCCTGGTGTGAAAATGGGAAACCACGGAAAACCGTCTTCAGGGCTGCCAACAGTGGGATTCGAACCCACTATCTCCAGGATGCAAGCTCACAGCTGTGCGCCCCTAACCGCACGGCCAACTCGCCCGGTTTATAGCCTATTTCGTGGTATTTTGTCTTAAGCCCCACCGACCGAGACAGGTCTCATGGCGACGGTGGGATAGGACGGGTGCGACTGTCGCCTCAATTAAGGTACAGCACCAGTATTTTCCTGGTGTAAAAATGGGAAACCACAGAAAACCATCTTCAGGTTTGCCGACCATGTGTTCGAACCCACCACGTCCCGAATGCTAGTTCAAAGCTACGTGACTCAAACCGCTTAGCTAACTCACTTGGTAGTCGGGTATTTTAAGGGTGGAAGGGACTCCATTTGGCGCCTTATGTTGTACGATCTTGTCGAGTAAAAGATCTCTGGTAGCACATTTGCTCTTTAGGCCAACAAGACCAAAAGAGCCAACTGGTGGAGTGCAAGTGAACGTAGAAATTGGAACGTAGGCAGCCTAAATCAAGTCAAATAAAATGCCGACACACAGTATCTGAGGTTGTAATTATTATTAAGCTTATAATGATTATTATTATTATTATTATTATACGACGATGGTATACGAAAGGGCTGTGAGTTTTAAGGAATTGACCGTTGCCGTAATTAAGTTGCAGCCCCAGCATTAGCCTGGTGTGAAAATGGGAAACCACCGAAACCATCTTCAGGGCTGCCGGCAGTGGGGTTCGAACTCACTGTCTCTCAAATGCAAGCTGATAGCTACGTGAACCAAACCATGCAGCCACTTCCTCAGTAGGAAATATTATATTAGAAAAGGAAGTCTTAAAGGAAGTAGATGAATATTGTTACTTGGGTAGTAAAATAACTAGCAATGGTAGAAGTAAATAGTACATTTAAAAAAAAAGGAATCTGCTCACTTCGAACACTGAAAACTTATAGGTATTAGAAGTATGTTTTTGATCACTTTCGTCTGGAGCGTAGCATGGTATGCAAGTGAAACAGGGACAATAAGAAACTCTGAAAGAAAGAGAATAGAAGCTATTGAATTGTGGAGTTACAGAAAAATGCACAAGATGAGATGGGTAGATCGAATAGGTAGACAGAGTTATTTGCCGAAATTTGATAAGAAGAGTGAATAATAATAATAATAATAATAATAATAATAATAATAATAATAATAATAATAATATCGTGTGGCTAATGCTAGCCTGGTGCAGATCCTCCAACGAGCGGGGGCGGCATTCACCAACCATTTAAGATTAAAATTAGTGACCCATCCGGGAATCGAACGCCGGGCCTTCCGAATCGAAGGCCACTACTCAGAATATTCATGCAAGCAGCCGGACAAAAAAAGTGATAGAATGATAGGAGACATCTTAAGACACTCGGGGCTTGTTCAGTTCGTTTTAGGGAAGTATAGACGTTAAGAACAGTAGGGGTAGACCAAGACAAGAATATGACAAACAGATTAGGGAAGACGTAGGATGTAGTAGTTGCGCAGACATGAGAAGGTTAGAACAGGATCAGGTGGTAGGCCTGTAGAGAGCTTCATCAAACCAGATTATGTACTGATGACCCAAACAATGACTTATTTATTGACGATATTTCTAACCTGCCATGAAAAAGGAGTATAAGTCAGAAAATGACTTGTACTCTTTTCTTCTAGATGGGTACTACTTTGTTTATTTGTACTGTTAGGACCAAGTAAAATATTGCACATATAGTTTAGTTCTGACGTACACCTCGTCCAGAGATCGAAATCCCTTCTAGGATTCACACCGTGAAGTTATGCTATTTTGAATATTTTCTTACTTATATTCGTTTGTTTGGCAGCATAGATTTAAAAATGGTGAGGTTATCTCCATGTTTTGATTTTCTTCGTAATTCTAAATCATTTATTCAGAATTCTTTGTCATTTTAAAGAACATTTTCTGGGACCGGAATCTGGACTCTGCGTAACGGACGAAATCTGAAAAGTAAAGTGTCTCGAGAATTTGGATGAGTATGAGAACGGTCTGGAAGTAACAATTGTTTGGGTGGCACAACCCTATAGCCTTTGAGCCGAGTCCCAGACCTTCAAGACCATTACCAAGCTTGTCTGCGATTTTACGAAACGGTCCACAAAAGAACATCAGACGATCTCTGCTTCTACAGTTTTCACTTAAATATCCTATTAGAATATTTTCGGAAGTGAAAGAAGCTGTATACACAACGTTCACAGCTGGTGGTAATGGAAGGGAAGGTGTCGGATAACGAGAGTCCAGAGTCGTTGGTGCAGCTCTGCACCCTAACCACAGCGCTAGCTGGACGGCAGATTCCTTTCCAATCACCTTCCCAGTCCTCCTACACCGTGCTTGAGTAACTCTCCCCATATAATTACTGCCCGTGTTACGAAAACAGCAAATTGAACCCTGGAATTGCAGAAGAGTTAGTTCATATGAGGCCAGGGAAAACAAGGGTAGAATCTTAAAAAGCTGCACAGAGCAATATTAACTTTGACAAAATAAACAAACGTAAGCTTACTGCTCATAATTGTTATATATTGGAGTGTCTGAGTAAGCTGTAATTCATAGCACTCTTGTAGCTATGGAGTTGTATAATAAGGTCCTCTGAGTTCAGTTTTGCTTGCTCAGGAGCTGGAGTTTGCCCGTCTTGCTAATTACATAGCCGTCTCTCTCTTGTTGGCGCAGTACATCACCGCCGCTTTAATCATCCTTCCCTTCTCTCACTCCTCTCCGCCTGCTTTCCTCTATCTTTTATCATAAAGTGAAGTCCCGAATAGAGGGCGCTGGTAATCAAGTGTAATTATGCGTTGTATTTGCAAATTACACGGTATTTAGGCCGGCATGTAATGCCCATCAATCATGGCGGACGGAGGGAGGGGGAGATAAAGACCGCCCCTTAGACCCACTCCCTTATCGCCTAAATGAAGTGGTATTAGGAAGGCTCCTATAGAGGCATCGTGGCGCTGCTTGCAAAATGTGGTCGAGACGGGGGAGTGGGGAAAGGGTTAATATTGAGGGACCTTGAAGCTTACAACACAAGAATGGTGTGGCCGCTTGGGAATTTGAATTTAAACATTCTCTTGTAATTCCAAGGAGAGTTGGGCACCAGCATTTCTTCCCTGCAATACACCCAGATCTTGTATCCAGTGGTTTACTTAAGAATTCTGGCATGTTACTATGCTTCATTAATTAATTTCACGTTGTTTCTCTTATTGCCAGTAAACATGCGCTTTGTGCACCAGACAGGACGTGGGTTCGACTCCTCATCAGAAAAGAGCCAGCAGGATTGCCACGAAAGTGCCGTTGGTAACTTTCAGATATATTAATTGCCAGAAAAGCATATCGATGGCTTTATTTTAAAACCCCGTATGTCCCAATTTTCTTCTTACGCATTATATGCCTTAAAATTGGTCACAACTCTCAGCCACATATTTATATGCAGTCCATTAGAACAATTTTTATTGGGTTCATTTGTCTGTGCTAGTGTTTAAAGGAAAACGAACCATAAATACATTATTCTGTAGGAGTGCGTAAGTTCGCCATACAAACAACATCCCTACAATGCGGTATGGTAAAGTCCATTCTCCTTTACACTTCAGCACAGGAAAATGAACACAACGAAATTTATTCTGATGGACTGCATATAAATACGTGACCGGGCGAGTTGGCCGTGCGGTCACGGGCACGCGGCTGTGAGCTTGCATTCGGGAGACAGTGGATTCGAATCCCACTGTCGGCAGCCCTGAAAAAGGTTTTCCGTGGTTTACCATTTTCACACCAGGCAAACGCTGGGACTGTACCTTAAATAAGGCCACGACCACTTTCCTCCAACTCCTAGGTCTTTCCTATCCCATCGTCGCCATAAGACCTATCTGTGTCGGTGCGACGTAAAGCAATTAGCTATAAATACGTGGCTGGCAGGCGTGACCATGAAGAGCATTAGCATATACAAGGTTTTAAAAGAAAGCCACCGATATGTGAATATAGCCACTAGCGAATTATTATTCTAACACGAAGACGAATTTTCCCTTCCACTTCGTGTACATTTTCGACTGCGCAAACAATGTGATTGGTGTGGTTTTAAAAATTTGCCTTAAATGTTAGAAATCGTATGTATCATAAGCAGCAGGCGGATGCTGGAAGCAGTCTTGTCATCACAGTTCTTAGTGATTTAACGTCGCACATAATTTAAAGCACTGCCCAAGCATTTGCCTGGGGTGAAAATGGGAAACCGTGGAAAATCATCTTCAGGGCTGCCGGCGGGGCGATTCGAACACCTCCATCTTCCGAATGCAGGGTCACAGCTAGGCGACCGTTACCGCACGGCCAACGGGCTCTGTCGTATTTATTTTAATATCCTGTTTCTTTGTGACTCTTTTTCCATAACCTAAACTCAAAACGCATAATTTGTCCTCTGGAATGCTCATGGATGGCCATGTTTTCTCACTAAATGGACATTCTGTATTTTTCTTTTGTTTGCTTTCTTTCGTTTATCATTCGTGTTACGTCGCACCAATACAGAGGTACCTGTTGCGGCGAGGATAGGAAAGGTCCTAGGACTGAGAAAGAAGTGACCACTTTCTTAATTAGGGTACAGCCACAGCATTTGCCTGTCGTGAAATGGGAAATCATGGAAAACTATCTTCTGAGCTGCCGATAGTGGGGCTCCAACTCACTACCCACGAATTCAAACTAACATCCCGAACCGCGTACCCAACTCGTCCGCTATCATAATTTGTTGCGTAGCACTTTTTATTTTCACGTGTGTGTTCGTTCGTGCTTGTAAACATCCTCGTTGCGCCGCCATACACCGCTATGCAGGACAGATATCACTTAGGACGAAAACTCATTGATTTGTTCACGCAGTACTGAACGTTGGTGAGAGTACTTTTCTGGTCAGAATTCGAAACTGAAATATTATCACATAGCGATTTTTCTAGGCACAGGAACGATATACTCTATGTGGTTGATTATTGTGGAAGTTTGCATTCAAGAGTTGCTGGCATTGGTAGTATGCACTCAATCTAATAAGAACCGTGACCACAATTCAGGCGAAAACATCTTTCTCTGCGCGGGAAGCAGTTTCTCTCAACAGCCGGTACAGAGTCCTGATATCAATTACAACGGGCCGTCTGATTTTCTCCTGGAATTGCCATTCTTTCCTTCTCTGAGCACATTTAACGAATGCGTTCAGTACTTCACAGTTGAAAAGAACTTTCGTGATTGTGTCAAAATGCTCAGGCCCAGCTCGTCTCCTAAGTCTGAAATCTTACCAAATAACATATCTGTGAAGCAAATGTCTGTGATTAAGCAACTTATTTTTTGAATGATCGGGAATTTTCAACATTTAGGAAAGGGAATACCGATCGGTCATAAAAAATATCTCCAAGCTGATTCCAACAAAGGGCGGTGAATACTCAGCTGCTTTTTGTGGTAAGTTAGAGCGCAAAACCTCGTATCCCACAACGGTCTTCCTATCCATTATTCTCCTTGAGACTGGTCACGCCTGCCAGCTACATATGGATACGCAGTCCAGGAAAGTGAACCTTAAATGCATTATACTGTAGGACTGCGTAAATTCGTCCTGCAAACATACATTGTTACAGTACGGCGCAGTAAGGTTCATTTTCCTTTACACACGGGCGTACGAAAATGAACACAACAAAAATTGTTCTGATGGACTCACATCCATGTGTGGTTGAAACGCGTGACCAGTCATAAGGAGAATAATGTACAGTAAGAGCATTGTGGGATAATTATGAGGTTTTGCCTGTGCAAATACTGCGAGTTCGATTGCTTACCTACTACTCTCTTAAATGGTTTCAAAGAACTTAGAACATTTCACTTCATAAATTATTCCAGTCCCTAATTCACCTTCCTGTAAATTAATATTTGTCCCAATTTCTCCTCTTGAATCCAAACTTTATCTGCAAATTACCTTTAAAAGTCCACTCAAGTTTATTCGTCTAGTAGTGTGACTCTACGCCATCTCTCCATTAACAGCTCGGAACAGCTTGTCCCTTTTATCCCAAGTCTTCCCAGCCCAAAGTTAGCAACATTTTCGTAACACTAGGCCTTTCTCGGAAATCACCCAGAACAAATTGTTCTGCTTTCCTTTGGATCATTTTCAGTTCTCGTATCAAGTACACCGGAAAGATATTCTAATTAGGGTCTTGCCAGAGACTTATGAATCATCCATATACAACCCCTAAACACCCCTATAACAATTACAGTATGATTACTCAAATGAGGATCTTTCCTTATATTAACGCCTGGGCACCTCTAATGAGGAACTATCACGACATCAGCTCAGTAAATAAAATTGAAAGGAATTTTCCTCGTGGTGAAAATTACAACCTTACTTCATACCATGTCACAATATTTTCGAGGTGGTTTTTTGCAGTAGCCATAATCCTATATCTCATTCATCTTGAACGAATGGGTGAAGATGGTCCATGGCTAGTGTTTGAGTATAAAAGTGTATTTCCTATACCGATAAAAGTGACCACCACCTCAACCATTTCTTTTGAAACGGAAATGCTACATTTGGCATCAAGGAAATTTTCTTAGACGTATATTATTTAATAACGGATTTATGCATTTAGGACTTGTTTATGTTTGCTGGAAATAGGCAATGGCAAGCCACACTAAAAATGTCGCCAGCTCATTTTTTGAAAGTACCCAAGGTCGGTTCCTTTCTGTTTAATGCCGTCGATTTATTCTACAAATAATACATGTAGGCAGGTTAGGAGTCAGACCTAACATAACCTAAGCTATTCTTTAATTATTTATTTAATTTAATTTATTTAATTAAGGTACAGCCCAAGCTTTTGCCTCCAGTATACATGAGAAATCTCGGAAAACCATCTTCAGGTCTGCCGACAATGGTGCTCGAAGCCACCATCTCCGGAATACCAGTTCACAGCTACGTGGCTCAGCCCACGTAACCACCTCACTCGGTGCATGGTACTTATTACGTTCGATTTCCCAAGACCTATAATGAAGCAACATCAACAACAAAGTCATCTCGAAGCTAGAGTGTGTAGGCAGTGAGTTGCATCTTGGTGAGCTGAGCACAGCTGCGACATCTTGCGAAAGCTCCCTACAGCTTCACCAGGAGATTAAGTAACAATGTTAAGGCTGCTTATTGGGGTCTAGATGGAGGCCAGGGCTTAACTTAACCAACATTTCATTTCCTAATAATAAAGGAGCTCAGGCGAGCAGTCCCCGTACAAAGCGCCACGCCGGCCGATTATTAATTACAATAAAACCGTGTACAATGCGCCATATCGGTAGTGTTTTGTTTGAACCGCAGTGAGGTCGTGGGGGAGAAGACAGTTGTACATGCTCCACACAGAACACAGGGTATAGAACCTTTCTTAGTCTTGCAATTGGAAACAAGAAAGGAAAACGAAACTTTATGGGAAAATTCATAATTTATGTTCTTAGTCCAACCTAGCCTAAAGACATCACCCAATATACTAATAGAGCAGTTTTCCTTAACGATACGACTGAAAAGCCCCGGCGCTGATAACGACTTGTCTGCTGTGTATCCCCCACACTCGCCCACTATCATTCTACGATAGTACCTTAGTTCAAGTTCGGGAACACCCCTTCCACCCCAAAGCCCAAATAAAATTATTATACGAAACAACAGACTTCATCTTGACTCAGGTTTTAAACGTTCTCAATACACACACCAGAATACTGAGCTAATGGACAGGGACGTCCCCGGCCCAGGATATGTATCAGCAACATTAACTTAAAGAATGGTTAAGAAAAACGTAAACTTTACCATATACAGTTGAATCTATTGGTTTTCAGGACAATGTAATGTGACTGTTAACAAAAAACCACAAGCTTTATCCAAACCTGCACATCGGTAACATAGCCAGTGGCCCAAGTATGGCCAAGTTTCTTATCCAAACCATCACGTCGGTAACCTAGCCAGTGTCCCAAGTATGGCCAAGTTTCTTATCCAAACCATCACGTCGGTAACCTAGCCAGTGCTCCGAGCTAGGCTAAGTTCCTTATCCAACCCTGATCGTAGGCGACCTAGTCCGTGCCCCGAGTTTGGCCAAGTTCCTTATCCAAACCATCACGTCGATAACCTAGCCAGTGGCCCGAGTTTGGCCAAGTTCCTTATCCAAACCAACACGTCGGTAACCTAGCCAGTGCTCCGAGCTAGGCTAAGTGCCGTATCCAAACCTGCAGGTCGGCGACCTAGAGACGAACCAGTGTCAGGCCACGTGCCTTATTCAAACCTGCACTTCAGCAATCTAGACACTGACCAAATTTAGGCTACCTGTCTTATCCAAACCTGCACTTGGGCAACCTAGAGACGGACCAGAGTTAGGCCACGTGACTTATCCAAACCTGCACGTCGACGATCTAGTCAATCACCCAAGCTAGGCCACGGGACACTGATATGATGATGCATCTTGAGCCACAGTTCACTTGTGGTAGAGGAATATTTCCTTCCGCTCCTCCTCTGTACCATTGTTGCTTAACTGTAGAAATTTAACGGGATGAAGTGTTTCAACATGACTACGCTACTGACATGATTAGTGGCATGAGGTCCTAATTTATTCGCAAGCTCAAACGAACATTTACGCAAATAGATTATTTTCATGTCTATATTTGCCTCTGATATGTCTTCACAAGAAACTCCTGTCAACGTTTCCAGGTTCAGTACATGTAATCACCTAGAATTAGCATCAAATAATATTGGTTTTTTTTTTGTCCCGGTAACAACATTTGCGGATTTTTTGATGCCGTACCGAGGTGTCGGAATTTTGCCCCGCATGATTTACTTAATGAGGCTGGCGTATTTGACACCTACAAATACGACTGGACCGAGCCGGGATACAAACCACCAACTTAGACTCATCAGCTCAGAAAGCATTATCATGCCAAGTGTCTTGAGCTCGAATTCCGCCTTCTTCAGAAGTGATTTCACAAGGACCAATTTCTGTGACAGCAAATGAAATGAAATGGCGTATGGCTTTTAGTGCCGGGAGTGTCCGCCGGCTCACCAGGTGCAGGTCTTTTGATTTCGACTCCCGTAGGCGACCTGCGCGTCATGATGAGGATGAAATGATGATGCAGACGACAAATACACCCAGGCCCCGTGCCAGGGAAATTAACCAACTATGGTTAAAATTCACTACGCTGCCTGGAATCGAACCCGGGACCCCTGTGACCAAAGGCCAGCTCGCTAACCATTTAGCCATGGAGCCGGACTCATTGACAGCAGAAATGGCATCAAGCCTCAACTGTTCAGCCAAATTTGAAATTGAAGCTGAGTACATTGCAAACCCCAGAAACACACTGGAAGGTGGCGCTGAACACAAATCGCGCCTGCGGCACTATGTGGGGAACGAAAGGTAGACAAATTATTATTATTATTATTATTATTATTATTATTATTATTATTATTATTATTATTATTATTATTATTATTATTATTATTATTATTATTGTACCACCAAGTGGAATGGCCGAGCATGTTAACGTGCTACGAGGCGAAGGAGCCAAGCTCTGCATTCGGCAGACACGTGGGCTCCAACCCCACAGTCGGCTGTCCTGAGAATGGCCCGTGGTTTCCCATTTTCACTTCCAGGCAAATGCTGGAACAGTTTCTGTCCGTAGGCCACGTCAGATTCCCTCCACCTCCTTACCCACACTCGGGATCATTCATTTCGTCATCATTAACTCCTCAAATGAGATGGCCGTCAGGAAGGGCAGTCGGCTGTAAAACATGACATATACATTCACCTCACCTCATCTCCGATCCCGTCTCAGGGAACGGGATTAAGGGTTAGACAAACATTATGTTATATGATGGCAGGTGTTCTGCAATCCACAACTGTCAAGTAAATTCCTTAGCCTATTTCTGAAAGGGAATAAATCGTCGCTGCCGGGAAAAAATCTCCTATGCGCAGCAATGAGTGAAAATGAGATTTTGGTACTACTGGGAAGCCCAGACCGCCCTCTACAATCTGACCAGAACATCCTCTGTGACATTTCAAAATTATAGCTGCTATTTTTGAAAATATCTTACCTTATGCTGACACAAAAGAAGCGAAACATTGTATTGTAGGCTACAAGTAACATGCTGAGTGATGGTGTGAGTTTACATGCACGAATGTGCAAGCAAGTGTATGGGTGTGAGATCATGTACTTATGTACTGCAGCCGATAGTTAAAAAGGGTGCAGTTCTGTACCATTATTCCTGCCATTATCATAATCTGAACTCTGAATGTGGTTAACGTTTTAAAATAACGGTGTAATCTAATGAAACACATCTCCTATGTGTCATTTTGCAAAAAAATGAAATCTCCTGTGTGCTATATCAAACATAATTATGTTAATTTTATGGCGAATATCAACATTCTGCAGAAAACATGAAACAGAAGCTAAGTGATAATGATAAGCAAGAATTATTCATAATCTTGGTCTTTCACAACGCTGCTGTTTGAAACGAAAGATGTTCTTGTCTCTCCTGTACAGTTTTATGTTTCACGCACAGGAGGTTTCTTCCCGGTAGCGACGAAATTCTAGTATGCATATTTTTCAAGAGAAGGAATAAATATTGTAGCCTACAATTTTTTGCGTTAGCACAATTTTTTCCTTGTGTCATTGCTTAGGGTCTTTTACCGCAATGTATCTAGATAATATTATCCTGTTGGAAAAATATGTCGTAGTTGCTGCTGTCATATTTATCTTCCGGACATGTGTAGGGGTAGCGTGCCTGCCTCTTACCCGGAGGCCCCGGGTTCTATTCCCGGCCAGGTCAGGGATTTTTACCTGGACCTGAGGGCTGGTTCGAGGTCCACTCAGCCTACGTGATTAGAATTGAGGAGCTATCTGACGGTGAGATAGCGGCCCCTGTCTAGAAAGCCAAGAATAACGGCCGAGAGGATTCGTCGTGCCCACCACACGACACCTCGTAATCTGCAGGCTTTCAGGCTGAGCAGCGGTCGCTTGGTAGGCCAAGGCCCTTCAAGGGCTGTAGTGCCATGGGGTTTGGTTTGGACGTCCCATCAAAAAGAAACTTTAACTTTACTAGAAAATAAGGAGTTTAAAAGTAACATAACACAGCATTACAGAGTAATAGATATTATTTATGACAATAGACTAAATTATTACAATATACAGTCCATTTACTTGATACTCAAACACTTCACGAATGTCGGCTGGGCACCGGCTACTTATCAGTCAACTTCATTCTCGTATGTGGCAAGTGAAGTCTTGAAATGATTGTAAAAGCCTTCATACTGTGGTTCTCTTATATAATTTAACAATTTCATTTCTTTATGGGGACATTTTCGGCATATTCATTTGTTGTGTAGGAAACTTAATGTCATTTATGGGAACGTTGCCAGATTTCATTAAATGAAAGATATTGGCCATTAACCTTCTAATACAGAGCTTAGGAATCACTTGCTCTTTCCTTTTAATATTGTACTCATAGTGAAGAAACTGCTGGTCAGCAAATTACATTTTTTCAGTTCTACTAGTGTCTTTTCCCATTGTTTCAGCATTGTTTCTTTTGTACAAAGGGATCGAATTTTTCTGGTTTAATTTCAGGCCTGCCACACATTTATTTCTGAAACATGACAAATCCCGTAGTTTTCCCCTGCTAGTAATAAAACACAAATGTCAATTATCTTCTCTACACGCGGCACAGTAGCGAATACGTCCTACTTTAGCACCAATCGACGTGTGTGTTCTTAAAAATAATGAAACGAACAGAAAGAAGTCTTCTCTTCGTCTTTGTGGAGTTATCCCCTTTTAAAATAAGTGATTCAATTGTATTCGGAAATATTATGGTGCTCCCATCTTCTGACAGAGGACGTTGTATGTGAGGGGTTCACAACAAATCTCACCGAAGTTCGTTCGGAATAGTTTAGAAAAAATGAGTCCTAAATTTCCTTGCTCATAATTAATTCCTGGAAATTTAAATTAATTTAGGAAATTTTTAATAACTAGGCTATTTCCTAACTTCAAATTTGGAGTACATATGAAATGAAAAGTTATTAACCCTGGTGAGGAATTTCATTTTGTAAAAATAGAAATGGGCGTGGTCCACTCTGGTTGTGAATTTTAATTTATTGTATGAAATAAAAATGACAATTTAAGCTGCGAATTGAAATGTTCCGTTTACTTTATAATAAACACGAAGAGATACTGGAAAATCAGAAAAGATAAAACATAAAACATCATAGAAGACCGGACAGAAATTGACTACAGTGGTCCGATGCGGCCGTAAAAGCACTATAATAATAATAATAATAATAATAATAATAATAATAATAATAATAAACATCCCAGTCAGACATTATTTGTGCTTATAACATTATTTACGTGGTTTCCAATGTTAACACTGAGCAAATGCTGCGGTTGTACCTTAATTAAGGTTACGGCCGCTTCCTTCTCAGTCCTAGCCCTTTCATTTCCCATCGTTGCCATAAAACCTATCTGCATCGGTGCAACGTAAAACACATTGTAAAAAAGTAGCATAAGTTAATACAAATTGTTTTTTTTTTTTTTTTTTTTTTTTTTTGACATTTCTCCCACATAACCATATCAGCACAACTCAACTCAATCAGTGTATTCAAATTCATCACTGTAATCTTCTGCGTTGTTTACAGAACCAATTGAACTTGTACCAGTCTGAACTGGGAGATTCTTGAAGAAGTGATTATGAATTGGAGATATATAGGGCAAGAGGTATCTCGTGTCCCCGTCTTAGCTGTAGAGATTCTTCGATGAATTCCATAGCGGGGCTCTTGAATGACAGATGACAATGATAATAATGATCGTCCAGCACTCTTATTTTGTCTCCAAGAAAGACATATTGACGGTGTGCGAGCAATACCTCGTGTCCCACAGCGCTCTTCCGATCTATTACCACCTTCAGACTGGTCACGCCTCCCAGACACACATGGATAAGCAGTCCATCGCTTTGTTCATTTTCCTGTGCAGGTGTTTAAAGGAAAGTGAACCGTAAATGCATTATACCGTAGGAGTGCGTAAATAGATCGTGAAACATGCTTACAGTAGCCTATAGTACTACAGTCGAACCTCGATTTATCGAACCTCCATTACTCGAATTTTCAGTATCTCGAAGTGACTTAAATGTCCAGGCCGTTTGTTCTATTCTTCACGTGTGTTAATTTCTCTATTACGCGAAATTCGGTTACATGAATTTCTCCATTTCTCGAAGCAAACATTTCCTCCCTTGAAGCAAAAAACACTCTGTAACTCGAATTTTGAGCGACATTAACTGTGAAATATGGTATTTGTGTTTTGAATTGAATTGAATTTATTGATAATGATGATATACATGCCACTGAGGCTGAAAAGCCCCTTTATGTAGCCTCTACTTATAAGACAATACAAGTTTATGAATATACTAACTGCATTTTATAAGGAACAGTTAACAAGTAAAGCAAAGATAGGGTTACAGTGATGCTGGGAGCTAATATGACGGGAACCGGAAAGCTAATACTTCCAGTGATCGGAAAATCGACTAAGCCTCGCTGTTTCTCTGGTGTAAATTTAGTACCGGTCACGCACGAAAGCAACACCCGAAGTCGCAGATGTTAAGCTTCACTTCGAATCTCGGCTGCGTGGTATTTTCGGAAAGTTTCAACGTGAAGGAGGGAAAGGTTACCAGTAACAAACAGAAGAGACTAACAGACTTTTTCCAAAGGTGTTGATAGAGGTATGTTTTTGCTTCACTACTCTATGTACTGCATCCTGTCTTCTAAAAACTTACAATAATAAGGGTTTTAATTAAAGTGATGCCGCAAAAAAGGTAACGTTTATATATTTTTAAGCACTGTTAAATATAATGTATTCAGTATCATCCCGTAGATACATATGATTCGATTATGTGCTTTACATGCTCAAAAGCAATTTTCTCTATATCTCGATATTTCGATAACTCGAAATAAAATTTAGCTCCCGAGGTGATTCAAGATATCGCGGTTGCACTGTGTAAGGTTCATATTCCTGTACAAACTGGCATAGGAAAATGAACGAATGAACATTGTTCTGACAAACTGTGGCTGGGAGGCGTGACTAGTCTTCAGAAACGTAGTGGATCGGAAGAGCATTGCGGTACACGAGATATTGCTCGTGCACCGTGGATATCTTTATTGAGATTTTCCTTCAAATATATTTGGAAAGGGGGAGCCTTTCACCACAATTAACCACCTTGTGTATAGCCAATTGGAAGCTTGGCCATGAACAGTCTTTTTCCTATTGGTGATTGATTCATCCAAAGCCTTTGCGGATAAGAATTCCTCTCTGTCTTCATCTTGAACACTTTAAAATGAGGATTCTTCCGCTTCGCTGATTTGATCTTCTGTACCCAGTCTTTTGGGATGTAGATATTTGTGAAATGATGAATTAGGAACATAATCTTAATTGTTAAACATGTTATAGTCTAAATGAAACACACATACTCACAAACAAACAATAATGGTCTGTAGATTAATAGACTTTGTTCACGTTGGCAGTAACAAATTCTTAGTAACCTTCACCTTGCACAGAAGTGCTACCCTCTGTGAAGCAGAGAATGAATTATGGACTTTGTTTGCTGTGTCAGTGAATATATCGAAGTCTTGTTAGTCCCAGCTTGCATTAATCCCCAAACTTATCACTGTTGTACTTAGTCCACTATGGTTGTGAAAGTCTTCCAATGGTACGAACCTGTTTCCAAAATAAACTCGCAACCTGGGACTCAACGAAACAATCAGTTCAAGCCGGTAGCTCTTATCGAGATGGTCACTTTACCAACGAAAACAACATCACACTGTGTATGAGAACATATAAAATGCGTGTTCCATAACGAGGAAACTAATTTCCATTATCATTATTACCATTATCATTCCTATCCATAGTTTGTAACTGGGGACACAGATATGCGAGTTTTAAACACAATAAAACAGTGTAGAATGTATTCATATCCTTAATTAAATTGCGCAATGATTTATCTTTGAACTTGGTCCGCACGAACAGTTCATTTAAATGCAAAAGTACTGATACGTGCCTCATAGTCTCATGTGCTGCATGATGAGGGAAATGTAAACGGAGAAAAAATACAAATCAATCAATAGCCAAGTGTTTCGTTCCAATGAATATCTCAGCGAGTCCTGTGGATCGCAATTCAGTCACATGTTTCGGCGAGAATACTAATGTACGTCTCATGACAGGACTGAGAGGTTCTGCAGACAGTTTCTTGGGCCATCCTCACTGAGTTATTCCTGGAGTTCCTGCAAACGAACTTCAGAAAAAGTGCTGGAACAGCAATTTGTTTTACCTGTCTCTTCACCGGTAAGAAGGCATACATTTGTTAACAGTGGGTTATGAATATCCCAGTCGATCCTACACAATGCACATTTTTCCTGTAAATTATGAAACTGATCTGTTTGTTAGAGTAAAAAAGACTTTCCGTGTCACACAGAGACCACCGTTTAGTTTCTGTATTACTCTACAGTAACTATGCTGCTTTCTTGTTGGGGTGGGGGTTAACGTTGCAGAATATTTTTAATTTTTACATTCCTTGTTCCGCCGGTCTACTTCCACCATACAGTCAGTCTCAATCTGCGTTTATTTGCAATGTTGATGAATTCGTATTCTCTTACCGAGGCGGTGCAGCTCTCTTCAGGCACATTTACAATGGAGGGAGCTGCAAACATCATTTTAACCACAAAACAGCCGTCTCGCTTCTTAGACTTCTGGCAGTACCATGATTCGAACCCACGCCTTCAAGGTCGGCAGCTAATAGTGTTGACGTTACGCTATGGAGTTGGACAACAATGTTGATGAAACTCACTTTATCATATGTTTACGTTTTAACAGGACAAGATGTTATGATATTGCGTTTACCATTGGGAGAACCACCAAATTTTCGAGGCAGAAGAATTAACAAGATGTGACAAACAAAAGTTCAACGAGTATGATAAATAGGTTAGCCTTTCCAAGACTAAGTTGATGTCAGTGGGTAAGATACCTAAGAGAAATGAATGTGAGATTAGGGATACAAAGCTGGAACAGGTAGATCATTTTAAGTGTTTAGGATGTTTATTCTCGCAGGATAGTAGTATACTAAGTGAGATTGAATCCAGGTGCAGTAAAGCTACTGTAATGCAATGATTTCGCAGTAGCGATCA